>NC_135882.1:156333567-156667158 GCF_964194155.1 Cetorhinus maximus
CCCCCTCCCCCCTCCCTCCCCATCCCTTCTTCCCCCTCCCTCCCTCCCTCCCCATCCCTTCTTCCCCCTCCCTCCCTCCCTCCCCATCCCTTCTTCCCCCTCCCTCCCTCCCCATCCCTTCTTCCCCCTCCCTCCCTCCCCATCCCTTCTTCCCCCTCCCTCCCTCCCCATCCCTTCTTCCCCCTCCCTCCCTCCCCATCCCTTCTTCCCCCTCCCTCCCTCCCTCCCCATCCCTTCTTCCCCCTCCCTCCCTCCCCATCCCTTCTTCCCCCTCCCTCCCTCCCTCCCCATCCCTTCTTCCCCCTCCCTCCCTCCCTCCCCATCCCTTCTTCCCCCTCCCTCCCTCCCCATCCCTTCTTCCCCCTCCCTCCCTCCCCATCCCTTCTTCCCCCTCCCTCCCTCCCCATCCCTTCTTCCCCCTCCCTCCCTCCCCATCCCTTCTTCCCCCTCCCTCCCCATCCCTTCTTCCCCCTCCCTCCCCATCCCTTCTTCCCCCTCCCTCCCCATCCCTTCTTCCCCCTCCCTCCCCATCCCTTCTTCCCCCTCCCTCCCTCCCTCCCTCCCCATCCCTTCTTCCCCCTCCCTCCCTCCCCATCCCTTCTTCCCCCTCCCTCCCCATCCCTTCTTCCCCCTCCCTCCCTCCCTCCCCATCCCTTCTTCCCCCTCCCTCCCTCCCCATCCCTTCTTCCCCCTCCCTCCCTCCCCATCCCTTCTTCCCCCTCCCTCCCTCCCTCCCCATCCCTTCTTCCCCCTCCCTCCCTCCCCATCCCTTCTTCCCCCTCCCTCCCTCCCTCCCCATCCCTTCTTCCCCTCCCTCCCTCCCTCCCCATCCCTTCTTCCCCCTCCTCCCCATCCCTTCTTCCCCCTCCCTTCTTCACCCTCCCTTCTTCACCCTCCCCATCCCTTCTTCACCCTCCCTTCTTCACCCTCCCCATCCCTTCTTCACCTCATCCCTCCTCCCCTCGCAATCCCCCTCTCCCCACGACTCACCTGGCCACCCCTTAGTCCCCTCATCCCTCCCCCATACTCCCACTGCCCCCTTACCCCACTGCTCCCCTATCCCCACTATTCACCTGGCCACCCCTTACTTCCCTCCTCCCCCCCCTCCTCCTCCTCTCTCCTCTCTCCTCCTCCTCCTCTTCTCTCCCGCACGCCCGGTGCACGCGCAGTCCGCTTTGGCGCCCTCCCCAGGACGGAATGGCGGGCGCGCGTGCCAGAGGCGCGAGCTCCCTTTGGGCGGGGCGGGGGCGGGGGCGTGGCGGGTTGACATGAGGTCGGCGATGACGTCAAGACGCATGGGTGGGTGGGGGAGGGGGCGCCGTGACGCCGGACGGCCGCCTCCTGCGCCTGCGCCTGGGGCCGGCCGTCCGTCTCCTAGCCTCAGTGGAGGGAGGGAGAGAGAGAGAGTGTGTGGGCCGCAGGGGGGTTTGTCTCCCTGTGTCTGACTCTATATCCCCCCCATCCCCTGTCGGCCCAGCGGGAATTATTAATGTGTTTCTTGCTTCTTTCCCGTTACCTCCTCATGCGCGCTGTTTCGTTCCCGTCTGTGATATAATTTTATACAAGTACAGGGGAGGAAATATATATTGTCTCTGAACTGCTTCCCTCCTCCCCTTGAACCGAGGATGTATTCTGCAGCCGACCCCGGTAAGTCATTTGTTAAAATGGTTTTCATCTTCTTTACGTGATGTTTGGAGGAGCTTGATGTTGCTCGCGCTCGCTCACCTCCGGCTCGAGGCGTCACCCAAGCCTCGGGCTCGGGTAGGTCACAGGCGCCCAGGATTGTTCAGTGTAGAAAAGGGCTTGCCGCCTTGCTGGACGCTAGGCCGAGTTCTTGCCCGCCGGCGTTCGCCTGCCGTGGGGTTTTTTTTTACTTGGCGCTGGGAAAGTTTTCCACCCCTCCACCTCTCTCGGATCGAACATAGCCATAAAGGAAAGGAGGCTCTGCTGTTTTCCACCAATACGGTTCGATGAGGGAGGCGTGTGGGTTCACCAGCAAGTGTTGCGATGGCCCAGCTTCTAATGCCAACTCTCGATGGTACTTTCCCAAAGATTTTTGACTCTCGTGACCGGCAGGAAATTTGAGGAGATGTGGACAAATTGTTCCGCTGGAAATTAATTACTGGAGAAAGTAAACTGCGGTTGGGTAGTTTGGGTAAAGTCGCTAAGTGAAAGATTGCAGGTTGCATGAAGTGTGGTTGCTGTGTGTGTGTGTGTGTGCACAGAGGGAGACAGACAGACACAGAGAGGAATACAATTTCTATCTCACTTTTCAACTTGACACTCGGGGAAAGAGAACTTAGTTATTGTTTTTTTTTAATAGAGGGAAATGTGCAAACCCTTTAATGAAGCCCGCAAAAATCCACACTAAACTTGATCTTGTACATTTTAGTATGATGCCACAGTGGCCTGCATCTGTTTTTGAAATGTCTTCAAAATTCTATAGTATCGGGGTGATTTTGACCATCTGTGGACACTCTTACTCTTGTACCCTTTCAAGTTTTGTTATGAATATTTATCTACTCCCCTTTATAAATGTAATTATGGGCCCAGCTTGCACCAACTGTGTAAAATTCAGTGAAAACTTAAATTTATACCTATTGACTCACCGACCATTGCAAATAGTTCACCTCTCTTTACCTCACCAAAGTAATTTTAAGCACCTATTCAATTCTAACTTTTTGTGCTTGTGGAAAGGTTTTTGTAATGTCTCCTCAATACTAAATGCATTGTGTCATCTTAGTAAATCTCATCTCCAATCCACAACACATAAGGACTGATGGAGTTGAGGGTGATATATTAGCATGGATAGAAAATTGGTTAATGGGCAGGAAGCGGAGAGCAGGGGTAAATGGGGCATTTCAAGTTGGCAGGCTATGGCTGTTGGAGTGCCGCAAGGTCAGTGCTGGGACCTCAGCTATTTACAATTTACGTTAATGACTTAGATGAAGAGACAGAGTAAGCTATCTAAGATTGCTGAAGTTGCAAAACTAGGTGGGAATGCAAGCTTTGAGGAGGATACAAAGAGGCTACAAAGCAGTATGGACAGGTTAATTGAGTGGGCAACAACTTGGCAGATGGAGTATTCACCTTGGTTGTAAGAATAGAAAAGTAGAATATTTGTTGATGTTCAGAGAGCCTGTGTGCACTCCTAAAAGGAACAAAAAAACTTAGCAAGCAATTAGGAAGGCAAATGGCATGTTGGCCTTTATTGAAAGTGGGTTAGAATATAAGAATGATTGTACAGCAATTTTCGTCTCCATATTTAAGGAAGGATAAAATTGCATTGGAGACAGTGTGGTAAAATTCAATAGATTGATTCTGGGGATGCGACGGTTGACCTATGATGAAAGGCTGAGTAAAATGGGCCGATATTCTCTGGAGTTTAGAAGAATGAGAGGTGACCTCATTGAAACATTAAGATGCTGAAGGGGCTTGACAGGGTGGTTGCTGAGAGACTGGATGGGAAATCCCGAACAAGCTCACAGTTTCAGGATGAGAGGGACGATCATTTAGGACAGAGATGAGAAATTTCTTCACTCAAAAGCTTGTGAATCTTTAGAGTTCACTATTCCATAGGGTTGTGGATGTGCCATCATTGGAGGCTGAAATAGACAGATTTTTGGTGTTAGCATTTAGTTTATATTTTCTCTCCTTGTCCTTCTGCAGTGTATCATTGCACATTTCTGTGTTTTCAGATACCATTTGCCCAGTCTATTATCTTACTCTTTTCCCTGAAATTGCTTATAATTAAACACTTCCCTATTTTTTGAAAGCCACAGATTTCAAGATTGCCTCCTACATCCAAGTCCATGTTTTTTTTTTATATATATATAAAAGCTTGCATTTGTATAGCATTTTTTCACATTCTGTCATAGCCATGAATTATTTTTAAAAGGCACTAACTGCTGTTAGATACGCCATGTCCATTTGCCTATCATTCCAGTGCTCACTGACCTACACTGGTCCACCAATGTTATGACTTTAAAATCTCATCTTTGTGTTTAAATCTCTCCAGGGGGTGTTGCCCTTCCTTATCTCTAACATTTTCGAGTCCTCAGAACTCTGTTCCTCCAATTCTGTCCTCTTTTGCAACCCCCACTTCATTTGCCCATCATTTTTTTATTCATTCAAGAGATGTGGAAGTCGCTGGCTAGGCCAGCATTTATTGCCCATCCCTAATTGCTCTTGAGAACGTAGTTGTGAGCTGCCTCCTTGAACTGCTGCAGTCCATGTGGTGTAGGTACACCCACAGTGCTGCTAGGGAGCGAGTTCCAGGATTTTGACCCAGTGATAGTGCAGGAACAGCGGTATACTTCCAAGACAGGATGGTGTGCACCTTGGAGAGGAACTTCCAGGTAGTGTTCCCATGCATCTGCTGTCCTTGTTCTTTTAGATGGTAACAGTCATAGGTTTGGAAGGTGCTTCCTCCAGAGCCTTGGTGAGTTCCTGCAATGCACCTTGTAGATGGTACACACTGCTACCACTCTGCGTCAGTGATGAAGGGAGTGAATGTTTGTGGATAGGGTGCCAATCAAGGTGGCTGCTTTGTCCTGGATGGTGTCGTGCTTCTTGAGTGTTGTTGGAGCTTCATTCACCCAGACAAGTGGAGAGTATTCCATCACATTCCTGACTTGTGCCTTGTAGATGGTGGACAGGCTTTGGGGAGTCAAGAGGTGAGTTACTCGCCACAGGATTCCTAACCTCTGACCTGCTCTTGTAGCCACAGTATTTATATGGCTAGTGCAGTTCAGTTACTGGTCAATGGTAACCTCCAGGATGTTGATAATGGGGGAATTCAGTGATGGTGATGCCATTGAATGTCAAAGGGCGATGGTTAGATTCTCTCTTGTTGGAAATGGTTGTTGCCTGGCATTTGTGTGGCATGAATGTTACTTGCTACTTGTCAGCCCATATATGTCCAGGCCTTGCTGCATTCAGACATGGACTGCTTCAGTATCTGAGGAGTCACAAATACTTCTGAACATTGTGCAATCATCAGCAAACATTCCCACTTCTGACCTTATGCCGGAAGGAAGGTCATTGATGAACCAGCTGAAGATGGTTGGGCCGAGGACATTGTTGACTGTTCTTTCAGCTGCCTGGGCCCGAAAGTCTGGATCTCCCTCCACAAACTGCTTTGCCTCTCTTTCATTAAGATGCTACTTAAAACCTACTCCATTGACCAACCGTCTGGTCACTTGTCCTAATGTCTCCTTCATTGGTTCAGTGTAACTTTTCTTTCTGATTATGCTCCACTGGGATGTTCTTACTAAATTAACGACGCTTTATAAATGTAGGTTATGTTGCCAGATTATGAACTGGGAGACATCACTTTGCATTCCTCTCATATAAGGAACAAATTGATCACTTTCATTTTCTTTAGCCAGCTTCCTCTGCAATGTTATATTTCCTTTACCTTAATTTTATCAGGCTTCCAATGTGACACCATATTGCAATTAATATAGAGAAGAAAATATTAGCAAAAAAACACTGGAACATGAAGTTATATTCACAAAATCCACTCAATTTCCTTCACTTCATTCTGTTACTATTTCAAAGAGCTCTGGAATTTGTCAGATTTGACTTGCCTTTAACAAGTATGTGCTGTCTGATCTTAATTAACTCGTGTATTTCTAAGTGAGTATTGATGATAGCCACCAAATTAGGCCGATTGGTCTTTTTGAACAGTGGGTGTTAGATCATTATTTGTTTTTTCGTGGGCTTCGCTGGCTAGGTCAGCATTTATTGCCCATCCGTAATTGCCCTTGTTCAGAGGGCATTTAAGAGTCAACCACATTGCTATGGGCCTGGAGTCACATGCAGGCCAGACAGATTAGTGAGATGAGTTTTTACTACAAATTTGTGGTCATTTTTATTTAATTCATATTTCATCATCTGCTGTGGTGGGATTTGAACCCGAGTCCTCGGAAATAATGGCCCGGTGGCAATACCACTATGCCATCACCTCCCTGTCCGGTCCTGTAGTACTGCTTCCTCATCTGAGGTTACTTGAATATCCATTGTCAGAGTCCCTGCTCTTTCTCCTCTTCCCTCCTGTTCTAGGTTGCAGGCCTCAACCTGTTGCCGTTTCCATTTTTTAGTTCATGTTTTTTGTAATATTTTCTCGCTATTAATTGCTTCACCTCTCATAACTATTTATTTCTAATGTTTTTTCCAATTAAAAAAGGCAAACTATTTATTTAGTATCTATTCCTTTGTTTTAACAAGACTTTGTCATTCATAATTCTTTCATTGTTTTGCCCTAATTTAACTTATTTTGAATGTTAAACGCAAGTGTTGATACATCTAGTAGGCGAAAAAGTTTTCATACTGCCTGGAGGGTTGTTTACTGTGATGGAATGCAAGTATAATAACTTGTTTCAGAGGAGAATGTATATGGAATACTTTTGGCTAAAGTCATTCTGTGAAACATTAATAATGACCTCAACCAAAACAACTACCCTCATGCAAGCAAGTAGGCCTGATCATATTTACCCCACCTTTCCCATATTCTACCATCCGTCCATCCAAACTAGTCATGAATGCTGGCAGTTTCTGCTTCAATCACAAACTAAAGAAGTGAATTCCACAGCTCCACACTTCTCTAAAGAAGTTGCCCTTACTCTCTATGGCAAATGAGAGACCTGAGCATCCTGATTGATAAATTGAAGCTACCATGTTAATGTTCGGTAGCATTGAATAAAGCAAAGCAGATGTTGGATGTACATTTAAGTCAACATTGAACTAAAAATGTGGGGTAGTCCTGCCATTTCACAAATCATGGTGACTACGTTTAGAATATTGTGTTATAGTTCTGGTCACTAATGCCAATAGGGTAATTCCAGTTATTGAGAGGATACATAAGGCAACCAAAGTGATGGTGAGAAGGTTAAGAGGTGATACGGTTGCAATTTTTATGATTCTAAACTAAATATTGTAGACCATTGCAAACTGTTTCATTTTGCCTGGAGCAGTAGAATGAGAGGAAACAATACAAAATATTTACAAAAATATTGGTAGATTAAGTGAATAAGCAAAACTGCGGCAAATGGATTTCAGTGCAGATAAATATGAAACCATCCACTTTGGACCTAAAAAGAATAGCACAGGGTACTTTCTAAATGGCAAAAAACTAGAAACAGTGAAGGTCCAAAGAGACTTGGGGTCAAGGTACATAGATCATTAAACTGTCATGAACATAAAATCAAAAAGGCTAATGGAATGCTGGCTTTTATATCTAGAGGATTAGAATACAAAAGGGTGCAAATACTGTCTCAGTCATGCAAAGGCATGGTTAGACCACACCTGGAGTACTGTAAGCAGTTCTGGGCTCCACACTTTAGGAAGGATGTATTGGCCTTGGAGGGATTGCAGTGTAAATTTATCAGAATGATGCCTGAGTGCCAAAGCTTAAATTACGAGGAGAGATTACACAAACTAGGGTAGTATTCTTTGGAATTTAGAAAATTATGGGACAATTTGATCAAAGTTTTAAAGATATTAAGGGGAACAAAGGTAAACTATTTCTGCTTTTTGAAGAGTCACAGTGGGGCCACTCTGCAAGCATCACCCACACCTTCCTGTTGCTTGCTGTTTCAACACACCATCCTACCGACATGTCTATCCTCGGCCTGCTGCAGTGTTTCAGTGAAGCCCAGCGTAAGCTGGAGGAGCAGCACCTCATCTTCCGATTAGGCACCTTACATCTTTCGGACTTAACGTTGACCATAAACTCTGTCCTCCCTCTTGACCCTTTTTTAAATCCAATTTTTATTTACTTATTTATTTTTTTAACTTTTATTTTATTTATTTGTTCATTTTTAAATCATTTTTCCTCAAACCCCCCAGAGCCATCTGTCACTTGTTTTTGTTTTACTTTCAGAGAGTGCTGACCCTTGTTCTGCCATTTTACCTTTATGCCACTACCAGCACCACCTTTAGTCTTTAACGTTACCATTAACACTGCTTTGTCTTGTGTCCATGACACCTTTGTCACTCCCTCCTTTGCCCCCACCTATCGCTGGCTCTGTATCCAGCTCCATCTGCTCCACCCACCTAAACAGTATAAATTTCATCATATTTTTACTTTTCTTTAGTTCTGAAGAAGTCATACAGACTCGAAACGTTAACTCTGTTTCTCTCTGCACAGATGCTGCCAGACCGGCTGAGTTTTTCCAACATTTTCTGTTTTCATTCCATAATTTAAACATTATAGCCAGACCTTTCAGGAGTTAGTTATGAAATGCTTCTACACTCAAAAGATTGAATTTTGGAACTCTATTTCACAACTGGCAATTGATGGGGTGCCAGTTGCTAAATTTAAATCTGAGATTGATAGATTTTGTTAACCAAAGGTGTTTAAGGATATGGGGCAAAGGGAGGCATATGGAGTTGGGTAGCAGATCAGCTATGATCTCATTGAATGGCGGACCAAGCCCAAGGAACTAAATGGCCTACCCCAATTCTTATGTTCCTACCCTGTCCTATCCTTAATAATTTTAGTCATTTGCCCTGTAATCTGCTGTTCCAATGAAAGATGCCCCGGGTTTGCACTCTTTTTAAATATAATTGTATTTCATGATTACTAGGCAGCATCCTACTGAACCAGCATTGTACTCTCTTTAAAGCCTCTGACCTTCCGATATAGCCTGGTCTCCAGAATTGCACACAGTATTCTAACTGGGGTTTATTTCAATTTTTGCACGGCTCCTTGGCTTTTATATTCAAAACCCCTTCCCTCTGTTCTTTCATCCTCCCCAGCAAATCCACTTCTATTCAGGGTATAGTTACTGCTGGTTTTTTTTCACAAATGTGTCATCTTGCAATTACGCACGTTGAATTCCATCTGCCACATTTTTACCCCATTTATCAATATCTCATTATCCACTTGCAGCTCTCCTTGCAACAGATGAACTATATCTATTGTTGTGGTATCATCTGTAGTTTTTGATACCACTCCCTGTAGGCATAATAGCCAGCCATTCATATACTGTGAATAGTAATAATCTCAGAACTGAACCTTGTTGGACATCACTACCCACTTTTAAGCATTCTGAAGAGAAGGTTGAACTTCTCCCCTTTTCCTCTTTCCTAACCAATTTATAATCTACATTTCTACTCGTTTAATTCCATATGTTTAATCTTGACCTGTTTAGAACATTGTCAAAGGTTTTACTAAAATTACCTTTCGTTGCAGATCCCCACCCACCACGCCTGTTACCACCTCAAAAAAAATTGAGGTTTGTTAACCAGATTGTCCCTTTTGAAATCCTGGCAAGTTCTAATAATTTTCATATAAATATGTGGTCATTTCTTCCTTTAATTGAAAACTCTAAAATTTCATCCCGACAATGTGATAAATAAACTGACCTGTAATTACTCTGATTTTCTTTGCTTCACCTTTTGGAAGTTGGTACCAAGTTGACCAATCTCCAGTCCTCTGGCATATATCTGCATTCAATAGAGTCCTGAAATATCATTTCCAGTGCTCTGGAAATTTTCTTCCTCAGGATTGCAGGATGTATTCCATTGGCCTGAGATTCAATCTTTCATTTGGCCTGACTAAATTAGTTAAGATTTTCCTTTCAGTTATTACTCACCATGCTCTCAAGCAGTTCAGTATTCACCTCCTCTTAGATATCTCTCTCTTTAGTAAAGACTGATGTGAAGTACTTTTTAAATATTTATGCCATATTTTGACCGTCTATAAATGGATGATCATCTTAGTGGATTGACCTTGCTTTTAGCAATTCTTTTTTAATATAAATACTTTACCTGTGTGGATGAAAGCGAGGTCTGCAAGGTGGATGAGCAGACTGGCCATGGTACAGGAAGCCATTCAGCAGAGGGAAACTGAAAGGAATGGAGTGGTAGTTGGGGACAGTATAGTGAGGGGGATTGACACTGTTCTCTGCAGCAAAGAGCGAGTCCAGAAGGCTGTATTACCTGCCCGGTGCTGGGGTTCTGGATATCTACTCAGGGCTGGAGGGGAGCTTGCAGTGGGAGGGGGAGGATCCAGTAGTTGTGGTCCAAGTAAGTATCAATGACATAGGCAGGGCAAGGAAAGAAGTTCTGCATAGCCAGTATGTGGAGTTAGGCACCAGATTAAGAAGCAGACCTCAAAGGTGGTAATCTCTGGATTATTCCCTGAGCCACATGCAAATTGGCATAGGAAAAATAAGATTAGATGAATGCCTGGCTCAGAGACTGGTGTGGGAGAAGTGGGTTCCAGTTTGTGGGGCACTGGCACCAGTACTGGGTAAGGTGGGGGCTGTATTGTTAGGACAGTCTTCACCTGAACCATGCTGGGACCAGTGTTCTTTTGAACTGCATAATTAGGAAAGTAGAGAGGGTTTTAAAACTAAATAGTGGAGGGCAAGGGACCAAATGTGGGAAGAAGTGATATATCAAAGAGTAGATCGAGGTAAGAAAAGAAGGCATTAATATGGGAAATGATAAACAGACTGTGACAGGAAGGGATAGAGGATACAGTGAGTACAAATATTAAGAATAAATAAACAGGTGAGGCTAGAGGTTACAAAAATAATAAAAGGAATAAAGCTTAAGGCTCTGAACCTGAATGCCTGTAGCTTTCGAAACAAAATAGATGAACTGATAGATCGTACTTATTAATATCTATTTGCACTAATAGCCATTACAGAGATATGGCATAGATTGGGACCTGAATATTGAAGGGTACATGACATTTAGGAAGGACAGGAAGCTAGGAAAAGATGGAGGGGTGGCTCTGTTAATTAATGATGGTATTAGCACAATAGAGAGGGACAACCTAAGTTCAGGAAACCAGGATATAGAAGCGGTTTGGGTAGAGATAAGGAATAATAAAGGCAAGAAGTCACTTGTTGGAATGGTGTACAGGACCTCTAATCACACGGTAGGACAGGGTATAACAGAAGAAATAGTGGGAGCTTGTCAGAAAGGTACGGCAATTATCATGGTGGATTTTAATTCGCATATAGACTGTAAAAATCAGATGAGCAAAGGTGACGAATTCATAGGATGTTTATGGGATAATTTCTTGGATTAGCATATTCTGGAGCCAACCAGGGAGCAGGCTATTTTGGGCCTGGCATTGTGCAATGAGATGGGATTAATTAATGGCCTCTTAGTGAAGACACCGTTAGGTAGCAATGATCATATATGATTGAATTTTACATTCAGTTTGAGGGAGAGAAGAGTGGGTCCAAGTGAGTATTTTAAACTTAAAGGCAGTTATGAGCTAAAATGAACTGGCAAATTAGGTTAAGGGACTTTAAAAATTCATTCATGGGACATGGATGTCGCTGGCTAAACGAGCATTTATTGCTTTTCCCTAATTGCTCAGAGGGCATTTAAGAGTCAACCACCTTGCTGGTGTGTGGCCCATATTGCTGTGGGCCAGGAGTCACATGTAGGCCAGACTAGGTGAGGATGGCAGGTTTCCTTCCCGACAATGGTTTTGTGGTCATCATTAGACTTTTAATTCCAGATTTTTTTATTGAATTCAAATTTCACCACTTGCCATGGTGGGATTCGAACTCTGGTCCCCAAAGCATTACCCTGGGTCTCTGGATTATGAGTCCAGTGACAATACCACTACCTCCCATAGGATAGGTTAATAGAGATGCAGTGGCAGGCATTTAAGGGGATATTTCAGAATACAAAGAATAGATACATTCCAATGAGAAAGAAAAATTCCAAGGGGAGGACCCACCATCCGTGGTTAACTAAAAAAGTTAAAGATAGTATCAAACTCAAAGAAAAAGCATATAATTGGGCAAAGATGGATGGAAGGTCAGAAAATTGGACAGAATATAATAAAAAGGCAATGAATGACTAATAAGGAGGGAAAAATTAGAGTATGAGAGAAAGTTAGCTAGAATATAAAGACAGATAGTAAGAGTTTCTATAGATATTTTTTAAAAACAGTTAACAAAGTGAATGTTGGTCCTATGGGAAGTGAGTTTGGGGAATTGATAATGGGAAATAAGGAAATGGCAGATGAGTTGAACCGGTATTTTGTATTGGTCTTCACTATAGAGGATACAAGTAACATCCCAGAAATAGCTGTAATTCTGGAATTGAAGGGAGGGAGGAGCTCAAAAAATTACAATCAAACAACTTGCTACTCTCCAGGTCCTGATGGATTTCATTCTAGGCTCTTGAAAGAAGTGGCTAGCGAGATGTTGACCTGTTGATTTTAATTTTCTAAAATTCACTAGATTCAGGGAAGGTTCCATTAGATTGGAAAATAGCAAATATAACTCATTTATTCAAAAAAGGAGGGAGACAGAAAGCAGGAAATTATAGGCCAGGTAGCTTAACATCTGTTAAAAGGAAAATGTTAGGAGCTATTATTAAAGAAGTTATAGCAGGGCACTTAAAAAAAAATTCAAGGCAATCAGGCAGACTGTATGGTTTTGAGAATGGGAAATCATTGGAGTTCTTTGAAGAAGTAACAGGTGTTGTGTATAAAGGGGAACCAGTGGATATATTGTACTTAGATTTTCAGAAGGCATTTGATAAGGTGCCACTTTTATTTTTTCATGGGCTGTGGGCGCCGCTGGCAAGGCCAGCATTTGTTGCCCATCCTTAATTGCCCTTGAACTGAGTGGCTTGCCATACCATTGAAGAGGGCATTAAGAGTCAACCACATCGCTGTGGGTCTGGAGTCACATGTAGGTCAAACCATGTAAGGACGGCAGATTTTCTTTCCTAAAGGACATTAGTGCAATCATCAATGGCTTGTTTCATGGTCACCACGAAATAAATTATAGCAGGACATTTGGATAAGCTCAAGGTTATCAGGCAGAGGCAACATGGTTTTGTGAAAGGGAAATCGTGTTAACCAACTTATTGGAGTTCTCTGAGGAAGTAACGTGCTGTGGATAAAGGGGAACCGGTTGATGTACTGTACTTAGATTTCCAGAAGGCATTTGATGAAGTGCCACATCAAAGATTATTGCGGAAAATAAAAGCTTGTGGTATAGATGTAACATATTGGCGTGGATAGAAGATTGACTGGCTAACAAGCAGAGAGTAGGCATAAATGGGTCTTTTTCAGGTTGGCAAGATGTAACGAGAGTGTTCCACAGGGATCAGTGCTGGGATCGCAACTGTTTGCAATTTATATAAATGACTTGGATGAAGGAATTGAAGGGATGGTAGCCAAATTTGCTCCATGACACAAAGATAGCTAGGAAAGTAAGTTGCGAAGAGGATGTAAGGAGGCTAATGTGGGAAAATGTGAAATTGTCCATTTTGGCAGGAAGATTAAAAGAAAAACACCTTATCTAAATGGTGAGAGATTAGAGAGCTCTGAGATGCAGAGAGATTGGGTGCCCCGGTGCATGAATCACAAAAGGCTGATACGCAAGTACAGCAAGTAATTAGGAAAGCTAATAGAATGTTATCGTTTATTGCGAGGGGAATTGAATACAAAAGTATGGAGGTTATGATTCCGTTGTACAGGACAGTAGTAAAACCACATTTGGAGTACTGTGTACAGTATTAGTCACCTCATTTAAGGAAGGATGTAAATGCATTGGAAGCAGTTCAGAGAAGGTTTACCAGACTTATACCTGGAAAGGGTGAGTTGTCTTATGAGGAAAGGTTGGACAGACTACGCTTGTAATTGCTGGAGCTTAGAAGAGTAAGAGGCAACTTGATTGAAACATATAGGATCCTGAGGGGTTTTGACGGGGTGGATGTGGAGAGGATGTTTCCTCTTATGGGAGAACATAGAACTAGGGGTCACTGTTTAAAAATAAGGGGTCACCCATTTAAGACAGATGACAAAAAGATTTTTGAGGGTTGAGAGAGTTTGGAATTCTCTTCCTCAAAAGGTGGTTGAGGCAGAGTCTTAGAACATCTTCAAGGCAGAGGTAGATAGATTCTTGATAAGCAAGGGGGGGTGAAAGGTTATCGTGGGTAGGCAGGAATGTGGAGTTGAGGTTAAAATTAGATCAGCCATGAATGACAGAGCAGGCTTGAGGAGCTGAGTGACCTACTCCTCATTCGTATGTTTGTATGATTACGGTTTGCTTTGAATTTTTGAAATATTTCCTCAATCACAGCAATCCTTAACCTGCTTATTAGCATATTTTCTTTTATCACCTTGCCCTCAATTTTCTCATTAAAATTCTTCCCATCCTCAATCTTGTGGTCTTGTAATCTCTATTTATCAATGGAATCCTGTAATTACAAATGATTTGCTTTTAATGGGCACTTGAGACAACTGTAAAAACAAAAGAATTAGACGGGAATATTTTGTATTCTTTGCTATTGTGTTAACCCTGTTGAAAATGAGCTGTTTTTGAAAGGAGGAATGTACATCTGAAGCCTTGGCAGTCCAGTGATTGGGCTCCTTTAGCACCAATATGCAACATTAAAAAATTGCATTTTAAAAGCAATGTGTATTACTATTCATCACCTTTCATCACTCCCACCAAGACCAGCACTACTGCAGCTGCTTTGACAAAACGATGGACAACTCAAAAACCTTTCTCCAGTTGTAAACCATAATTGGAAGGACAAAACCTATTGTCAGGATGAGTGTTTAAAAGTGCTGCTATGTGAAAGCACACCATTAGACTTCACTGAAATCCTTGTCATAACCTTGTGTTTACCTGGATGGTTAGATGAATGTGGGGTTTCTATCTTGAATTCTGATTGTGTAATTTGAAATAATACCACTTGAGTTTCTTTCTCTTTTCTCCAATCATGATTTCCAAGCTGTTACAAACCATAAAAAGCTGTAACAGTATTTTTAAGGGTTAAATTCCCAGCTGAATTGCTGCTAATATGGTGGTGCTAGAATTGTGCCACTGGTGACATGAGAGCTTGACCTTGAATCTCAGGTCAGGCAGTTAACATAAAACAAGCAGGTGCTTCTGGCAGCATTGATGCATCTGGGTGCCTCTTAGATGGGGAGGCTGTAATGAGGTCTGGAGCCAAGTGGTCCTGGCGGAACCCAAACTGAGCGTTGGTGAGTAAGTGCCACCTGATAGCATTGTTGATGATCCCAGCATTGTTGATGATCCCTTTCATCACTTTGCTGAGGATTGAGGGAGACTGATGGGGTGGTAATTGCTGGATTAGATTTGTCCTGCATTTTGTGGACAGACCATAACTGGGCAATTTTCCATGTTGGGTAGATACTGGTGGTGTAGCTGTACTGGACAGCTTGGCTGGGATGTGGCTAGTTTTGGAGCACAAATCTTCAGTACTGCAGCCAGGATGTTGTCGGTGACCATCCATAGCCTTTGCTGTATGCAGTGCCTTCAGCTATTTCTTAATAACAGATGGAGCAAATCGAATTGTCCGGTGCCTGGCACCTGAGATGGTGGGGACCTTGGGAGGAGGCTGAAATGGATCATCCACTCTGCACTTCCAGCTGAAGATGGTTGCAAATGCAGCAGACTTGCCTTTTGCACTGACGTGCTGGGCTCTGCCATCATTTAGGATGGGGTCATTCGTGGAGCCTCTGCTTTCTGTTTTTGGTTAATTGTCTACCACCATTCATGATTGGATGTGGTAGGATTGCCAGAGTTCTTATCTAATTTGTTGATTGTGGGACCGCTTAGCTCTGTCTCTAGCATGCTACCTCCATTGTTAGAAAGTTTGTAGCCCTGTGTTGTAGCTTCACCAGGTTGGTACATCTCAGGTATATTTGGCGGTGCTTCTGGTGTGCTTTCCTATACTGCTCAGGATTGGTGCCTTGGCTTGCTGCTAATGGTAGAATGAGAGGTATGCTGTAAGGGTATAGATTATGGTAGAGCACATTTCTGCTGTTGATGATGGCCCATAGTGCCTCATAGCCCCAGTTTTAAGCTGTCAGATCTTTACTGAATCTATCCACAGCATGTTTGTAGTGCCACATAACACGGTGAATAGTATCCCCAGTGTGAAAACTGGACTGTCTTCACAAGGACTATACAGTGGTCACTCCTACTAATAGTGTCATGGAAAGTTGTATCTGCCACTGGTGTATTGGTAAGGATGAGATCAGGTAGATTCCTCCCTCATGTTGGTTTTACGACTGCTGCAGGCTCAATCTGCCAGTTATGTCCTTCAGGACTTGGCTAGTTAGTGCTACTGAGCCATTCTTGGTCATGGACGTTGAAATTCCCCACCAAGCGTTGGTGGTCTTCCTACCTTCAGTGCTTCTTCCAAGTGGTATTTAACATGAAGGAGTATTCAAGACAGAAATCAGATTTTTAGATACCAAGGGAATACATGGATATGAGAACAGTATGGAAAGGTGGAGTGGCAGTAGAAGATCAGGTATGATTGCATTGAATAGTGGAGCAGGCTTGAATGGCCAGATTGCCTACTCCAATTTCTTTTATTCACAGAATCTCACAGTGCAGAAGAGGCCCTTCGGCCCATCGAGCCTGCACCAACATGTGAGAAACACCTGACCTACCTACCTACCTAACCCCATTTACCAGCTCTTGGCCTTGAATGTTATGATGTGCCAAATGCTCATCTAGGTACTTTTTAAAGGATGTGAGGCAACCCACCTCCACCACCCTCCCAGGCAGCGCATTCCAAACCGTCACCACCCTCTGGGTAAAAAAGTTTTTCCCCTCACCCCCCCCCCCCCCCGGCCTAAACCTCCTGCCCCTCGCCTTGAATTTATGTCCCCTCGTGACTGACCCTTCAACTAAGGGGAACAACTGCTTCCTATCCACCCTGTCCATGCCCCTCATAATCTTGTACACCTCGATCAGGTCGCCCCTCAGTCTTCTCTGCTCCAACGAAAACAACCGAAGTCTATCCAACCTCTCTTCATAACTTAAATGTTTCATCCCAGGCAACATCCTGGTGAACCTCCTCTGCACCCCCTCCAGTGAAGAACTCAATTTAAGGCTAATACAGTCTGAATAATACTTTATAAAACCTCCCCACTATCTCTACAGATTTGCACTACTGTTTTGAGCAGAAACCACGAATTCTATTTGATTTTTTAGTAACATCCACATTTTCTAAACATTGAAAACCATGGATCAATTATGACTTCAAGGCAATTTTTCTTGTTAATTCTTTTCTCATAACTAAATCTATTTCTCATTTTCTGTCTAATATATAATACCATTCATTAATCAATATTAAATTTAAATTTACATTTCTCTCTCCAATTGCATACTGATTTAAATCCTACCTTAGCATGACCACATCAGCTGTCGCTATTGCTTCCCCACTTTAGTGCTGCCCGTAAATTTAGCATACTTGTACTTGCTCCTGAATCCACGTAACTTATGTGGTTAAAGAAACAGGAGGTCCAAGCACTATACCCCAGCGCTACTCCGTTTGATACCAGCTTTTTTTTAAAGCTAGCTCATCAAATGCCTTTTGAACATTTTTTTCCTATGGAAACAGCATTTTTGCCTGTAGGCAGACCACTTCTCCTATCTTTTGAAACCTGTGTTTTTTAAACTTTCTGTGACTGAGTCAGTGTAGTCCAGTTCTAGCAATTAACTGCAGTCTTGGTAAACTACTGGAGAAAAAGGGAACCGGAAACAGCTCACGAAGGGTTAATCCACCTTTTTCAGAAATGGAATCATTTCTTTTGAATGAGCAGAAGCTTCATTTTATTAGTAAAATTTATACAACCTTGAAATGTATACCTGGGATGAAATATTTTGCATGTATAACATGAAACTGAAATATCCATGAAACTCTGAACTTAAATAGTAGCCACAGCTGGGATGCTTATTTCTATGACTTCAGTGGAATTAATAAATCTAAAGAAATCGAGTAAGCAAGATATTAACATTTCACATTTTGGCAGACAATAGGTTAATGACCTATAACTGTTGTATATCTTTTTAGCTCGGTCATTGCTATATAGGTTTCCATTATTTTACCCACTTTGATAGCCTAATAAATATTGAATTACTGTTGCCAGATTTGACTTGTTTTAAATACCCTCGGCAGGACTTTTTCTTTCTTCAATCCTGAGGGATATTTCCTTATTTCCTTATTCCTTTGAGCCAGGATTTACTGTAGCTGGTGAGCACACAATGTTAAGGCCCCCCCCACCCAATCACTCCATTTGTTCGACTTGGCCTTGTTCATTTAATTTCTATGACATTTCGCCCTGGAAGCTGCTGTAAATCAGATATCAAAGCTGTTAGTTTGTGCAACCATTTGCCCATTCACGCTGACAGGACTTCATTTTAATTTTTCCCTAACCAGCTTTTTTCAACCATTTATTTATAGATTAACAGTTATCAAATGTATTTTGAAACTTCTTTTTATATATAAAGCTCAGGTTATTACAAATCATTTTGAATTTGGAAATATATAGAAAAATTATTTCAATTATTTAGTTACAGCATTTAATTGCTTGCAGTGTAAGTTTTGATTATGCTTGACACACGAATAAAGCTAAAACTACAAGACATATGAAGTGAATTCATCAGCATCTGAAAATAAGAGAGATTATTGCTTCGGTCAGCTATCGCTCAAAATTGAAATACGTCTACCAAAATTGTTAAAATAATTTTTGTCTTTACGGAAGTTAATGGATCTACAGTCTGTTTTCTGCATTCCTATTTTTACTTTGAACATATAGTTTTGAAATGTAATTGAAAAAGCATGTTCTAAAAGAATTTTTTTATGCCTGACTAAAATATTTTTATTGGTTTCATTTTATTATTGTTTTTCTGAATTACTTGTACCACTACTAAAATTAGAACTTGAAAACATCTTTTGCTATGGAAGAACTGTACGTATACAGTTTATTGCATGTTGATATGCCAAGTAGCAGCATGTGTTGTGTTAGCTAGGATAGTTTAATTTCCGAACCCCACACCTACTTTCACTGGCTTCATTATGAACTACCAACTAAATAAGCCATTACATTTTGTACCATTCTGCTGTAGATTTGTGATATCAATATGAAATTGCTCGGGAACTTTAAAGTCCTTGAGCATTTCTCAGCGTATATAGATGTTTCCCTTGCAATATTGTGCACTGAATAATACCAATCTTAGTGTTGTATGGAAATGCTAATGAGGTGTTCCTGCTTGAAACTGTGGATTTTCCAGTGCTGTTTATTTGACTCATATTGTGCTTGATCTGCATTTCTGGCAGCACTGATGTAAATGTGGCACCAACGGTATTGCAGGAGTGGTGAAGTACCTGAAGTGGTGTTTCGCTTGTCTTCTGGAGGAGGCAGTGGCAAATGTATGCCATCGCTTTTTTTCTGACCGCAGGAAGGTTTGACTACTCAGTCAGTTCTTGCATTCCAGGGATGCTATTTTTGCATTTTCAGCCCATTTGAATCCACCCACCCAAAGCCATCATTGCGCATTTGTGGTCAAATATAAATGTTATAGTTTTCACCTTTTTAAAGTAATGTACTTTGTGCACAGAAGATTGAACTTCAACAGTTGTTTTTCTATTGTTATCTGGTGCTTTGAAATCTGTCTTGCAGGTTAAATGGGGTGGATCCCACTCCACTAATAAAATATCACATGATAGAACCATTTCTGTAATGCTAGTTTATGCTGTTGATTTACTTCAGTTATTTCCATCTCATTGTGGAGAGTTGGTGAACAGAGGCCAACTACTTCCTTAAACGGATGTGTAGGGAGTGAATATTCAAGATTTCCCTTTTGTACCTCTCTGTGAATATCCCAAGAGAAGGGGCATGGGAATAGTCTGCCTTTTGATATATGGATGGATGAAAGAATAGAGGATTGTGCAAAGCTTGGTGAGATTGAGGAAGGGAACATAAAAATAGGTTAATGGCCCAGGGTCTTGTATGTGGTGGTGCAAACAGCCCCATGATAAGTTTACACCAGCTTGGTTCCTTAGTTTACTTGATTAGACTCGCTAGTTTGTTTATCATCGTATATAAGGCAAGGTTTTGCTCGGAGGAGCATGCCTTTTAAGTTAGATAAGGACTAGTGAAGAGTGTTGTTGAAGTAGATAGTCACTATTACATGGGGCGCACTCATTGCATGATGCATATTTTTATTCTGGTGTGTTCATATGTGCGCATCATCTTTAACAGTTGGTAAGTATTATTGACAAAATAAAGCACATTCATTTATTATAATATTAGCCAGGAATAATGGTAAGTTTGAAATTCTTTTATGTAAACAAATTCTAGACGTTTATAAAACTAGGTTTTAGGTATAGTGCAATGGTTAGTTTTACTTTTTCATATTATATTCACTTTAACTGCAGAAAAGCCACAGCAACGTAGTCAGATTACAGATTTTATTCTTCTGACTCCTTGTGTTCAAGGAGACCGTTTGGAGCTAAGTTAAAGATTAATATTGCTGTTTCTTCTTGGGCAGTCTCTCAGGATCAAGGATGACTTGCTTCCACTCTGATTCGATAAATTCTGAGATGGTTTATAAGTCCAGTGAGCGACCTTCAGACTCTGCCACATGTCAGGCAGATGTTGCTTGAAAGGTCGGGCGGATGATGTGTTTAGAGATTTGTACACTCTCTCCAACACCTTGACTTTGCCTCTGTATGCTCCAGATGAAGTGTCTCAATATGTTTGGTGCCTTCCTGAATGAACTTTCTCCATTTCAGTCAGTCATAAGCCAAGGACTC
This sequence comes from Cetorhinus maximus, assembly GCF_964194155.1. Taxonomy (NCBI): domain Eukaryota; kingdom Metazoa; phylum Chordata; class Chondrichthyes; order Lamniformes; family Cetorhinidae; genus Cetorhinus; species Cetorhinus maximus. The sequence goes on from NC_135882.1 coordinate 156,354,151, forward strand.
ATGTGAGTGGGCAAGGATGTTCGATCGCTTCAGTGATGCTTTGCGTACATCTCGAAAGCGTTTCTCCTATCCTCCTGGGAGCCTTCTGCCATGACTGAGTTCTGACTAGAACAGTTGCTTCGGGAGTCTGGTGTCAGGCATGTGGATTACGTCCTGCCCAGCAGAGGTGGTTTTGAATGATTAATGCCTCGATCCTCGGCATGTTAGCTTGGAAGAGGGTGCTGCTGCTGTTGGACTGCTTTTCTTGCCACATGATCTTCACTGCATAGTAAATTCTAGAAAAATGCAAGGAAGAGAACATGGCCTTTTTGACCTTGCCTTTGACTCTGTCATCTGGCTAATGGAGTATCCTCCTCAAATTCGGCTGCCCTCAGAAATTTGTCACCATCCTCCATCTACTGCATAGTGTCATGCAAGCTGTGATCCTCCCTGATGGAACCACCACAGACCTTATCTTGGTGAAGACTGGGATCAGACAAGGCTTTTCCATCGTACTAGTCTTTTTCTCCATCTTCCTTACTGTGGTACTGCACCTCAACTCCAACAAACTACTCAGCCGTGGAGATATCCACAGGACAGACGGGGAAACTGTTCAACCTATACTGCCTTCAATCCAAATCCAAACTCACTCTGACCTTGGTCATTAAACTTCAGTATGCAGATGATGCTTGTGTGTGTTATCACTCAGAAACTGAGCTCCAGGTCATTGTCAACGACTCCTCCCATACATGAGAAAAAGGGCATTCAATAAACATCCGGATGACTAAGACTCTCTTCTAACCAGCTCCTATGGCACAACACCTCCCCCTGGTTGATTAAGGTCAATGGCAAGATCCTGGAAAATATTTCCATATCTTGGGAGCTGCATTGCGACGAAGTCAGATGTAGACGACAAAATTCATCATCGCCTCCAGTGTGCCAACTAAGGAAAAGAGTATTTGAGGACCAGGATCTAAAACCTAAGACTAAGGTCTTGGTTTACTGGGCAGCAGTGATCCCAGTGCTGCTATATGCTATGGAGACACCAAAAGGCACTGTAGGAGTAGCAACAGGGTGTGCTTTTGCAAGATCCTCCAAATCTGGTGGCAAGGAATATTTTTTATAGATCTGGTGATGGTGGCGGAAGTAATTGAAGGTGATGAGTTAGAATTGCACAAGAAGTGTGTCATGCACACTACTGGCATGAAGATATTACAATTTTTAAAAGTTATACCTTGAAGTAAAATTAAACACAAGGCTGCAAAAAGATGCCTATCTGAGGATCGCCTGATTTCTTCTGTGGATTGAAACAATCGCTATCTCCAGAGGACCAGGGACCTGTCCAGGCTGTTGTCTGACATTCTCCAGAAAAGGCATTCAAAAGGGTAATTTAAATTGAATGAGGTGATTCAATTATAAAACCGTTACTGTCTCAAAAACTCTGTGAGAGACTACAACACAGGGTGTATATCAGTCCAACTTATCTGTTTGGAAGAAGGACTCTGGACCTGTAACTGGTCACATTATTAAGACAGCCATGTTCGCTACCTGTTCTGAACAGCTTTTGCTGTTATTTTTAAAAGACAAGAAAATGATGAGAGGTGCATCTGAAAAGCCGTCGAACCAGCTGCAAGCCAACTATGCAGCCAAGGTAAAACAGCTTTGCCTTGAAAGTGGGAAAAGGATTCTCCAACCTGTTCAATCTTCAAGTTCACCTGAGAGCTGACTGCCCTGGCAATTAAACCACAGGAAGCCTCACAGCTTTCTGAGAATCCTCTGCTTTACAAGACCTCCATTCCAGCCAAAACATTAATTCATCTAAGAAACTACAGGCCTGTTAGGAAAGAGACTTAAATAACTACATATTGTTTTTCCTTCATCTATATCTAATTTTTGTGCGTGTGATATTGTGTGACAGACATAATGTTTTAAATCTCGGGCAAGTTTGTGGTGGTACATCTTTATTTTTAAATTCATAAAAAGCTTGCTGCTGGAATCATTTGAATTGGGACAAGCTACTCTAAGGATAAGGAAACACGCTAACTTCACACATTGAAACACTTTGATCATGGGCAACAATGAAACACACACATTGTGTCAGTGGCTAGCGTAATTGTATCAGTACGTTAAGGCTAGTGATAGACCTGGTTCGATTGCTAATAATTCAAATTTAAAATGTGATCATAATTTGGTTTACTAGATGTTTGCATACTCCCAAAACTCCTGGAGGTTTATGCATACAAATCCTTGAAGATAGCAGAATAACAGGTTGATAAAGTTGTTGGAGCACATGGGATCTGTGGTTTTATAAATGGAAGCAAGGAATGCAAGAAGGTTATACTAAACTTTTATAAAACACTTGTTAGACCCGAGCTGGAATATTGTCCAATTGTGAACACTGTTTTAGGGATGCCAAGGTCTTGGAGAGGATGAAGAGATGAATAGTAGGAATGAGAGACTGGAGCAGTTGGCATTGTACTCCTTAGAACAGAGGACATCAAATGAAAATTAACATTTTAGATGTTTAAAATTATGAAGGATTTTGAGGAAATGAGGAAAAACTGTTTTCACTGGCAGGAGCTGCAGATTCTGGATAATTGACGAAAGAACCAAAGAGGAGATGAGGTGTTTACATGATTTGGAATGCACTGTCTAGAAGCAGACTCAATAGTAAATTCAAAAGTAAATTGGACATATATTTGAAAAAGATAAACTTGCAAGGCTGTGGGAAAAGAGCAGGGAAATGGGACTAATTAATTAGTTCTTACAAAGAGCCAGCACAGAGACCAGTGGGCGGAATAGGCCTCACTCTATGCTAAACAAAAACAGAATTACCTGGAAAAACTCAGCAGGTCTGGCAGCATCGGCGGAGAAGAAATCAGTTAACGTTTCGAGCCTTCATGGCCCTTTGGCAGAACTGAAGCATAGTTAGAAGAAGGGAGAAATATAAATTGGTTTAAGGTGGAGGGGGGGGGGTGGGGGGAGAGAGAGACATTGAGGGTGTGGTGATTGTGGAGATGAGCAGATAATCAAAAGATGTCACAGACAAAAGGGTCAAAGAGGTGTTTTGTCTGAGAAAAGTGCTAATTAAGAATGGAGAACAGGATATTCAAAGTACAGCTCTAGTGGGGGTGGGGTGGAAAGGCTAACAAGGTTTTAGTTTTAGATTTAAAAATAATGGAAATAGGTGGGGAAAGAAGAATCTATATAAATTATTGAAAAAAAAAGCGGTGGGGGTGGTGGGGGGGGTGGGGGGAAGGGGGGGAAGAAACGGGGTGGGGATGGGGGGAGGGGGAGTTTAAGATCTAAAGTTGTTGAATTCAATATTCAGCCCGGAAGGCTGTAAAGTGCCTAGTCGGAAGATGAGGTGCTGTTCCTCCAGTTTGCGTTGGGCTTCACTGGAACAATGCAGCAAGCCAAGGACAGACATGTTGGCAAGAGAACAGGGTGGAGTGTTAAAGTGGCAAGCGACAGGGAGGTTTGGGTCTTTCTTGCGGACAGACCGCAGGTGTTCCGCAAAACGGTCGCCCAGTTTGCGTTTGGTCTTTCCAATGTAGAGGAGACCGCATTGGGAGCAACGAATGCAGTAGACTAAGTTAGGGGAAATGCAAGTGAAATGCTGCTTCACTTGAAAGGAGTGTTTGGGCCGGTGAGGAGAGAGGAAGTGAAGGGGCAGGTGTTGCATCTTCTGCGTGGGCATGGGGAGGTGCCATAAGTGGGGGTTGAGGAGTAGGGGGTGATGGAGGAGCGGACCAGGGTGTCCTGGAGGGAACGATCCCTACGGAATGCCGTCAGGGGGGGTGAAGGGAAGATGTGTTTGGTGGTGGCATCATGCTGGAGTTGGCGGAAATGGCGGAGGATGATCCTTTGAATGCGGAGGCTGGTGGGGTGATAAGTGAGGACAAGGGGGACCCTATCATGTTTCTGGGAAGGAGGAGAAGGCGTGAGGGAGGATGCGCGGGATATGGGCCGGACACGGTTGAGGGCCCTGTCAACGACCGTGGATGGAAAACCTCGGTTAAGGAAGAAGGAGGACATGTCAGAGGAGCTGTTTTTGAAGGTAGCGTCATCAGAACAGATGCGACGGAGGCGAAGGAACTGAGAGAATGGGATGGAGTCTTTACAAGAAGCGGGGTGTGAGGAGCTGTAGTCGAGGTAGCTGTGGGAGTCGGTAGGCTTGTAATGGATATTGGTGGACAGTCTATCATCAGAAATTGAGACAGAGAGGTCAAGGAAGGGAAGTGTCAGAGATGGACCATGTGAAGATGATGGAGGGGTGGAGATTGGAAGCAAAATTAATAAATTTTTCCAGGTCCCGACGAGAGCATGAAGCAGCACCGAAGTAATCATCGATGTACCGGAGAAAGAGTTGTGGGAGGGGGCCGGAGTAGGACTGGAACAAGGAATGTTCCACTCTATGCTGTATGACTCTATGAAGGCACACACATTATAGGAACTGTCTAGCTTGCTCACAGTTATTGACTTGGTAAGAATCCTTCAGGTTTTGAGTGTCTTTCTGTAAATGCTAGAAATTTTGGAATAACTGTAGTTATGATTTTATATGCACTCTGTTTTTAATTCTCGTGCAAATACTTTTCTCTTCTAGATCTGCCTTCCCCAGCGCCGCCAGTGCAGACACTGTCGACTTTCAAACCACCTGTGAGACCTGATTTTGGCACTATGGGTCGACCAATCAAGCTACAGGCCAACTTTTTTGAGGTGGACATTCCAAAAATTGAAATCTACCATTATGATATAGACATAAAACCAGATAAATGCCCAAGAAGAGTAAACAGGTAGTGTGAAATAATTTTTCTTTTTGTAGTATCAAACATGTCTGAAATGGGAAATTTCTGCTGCTTGAGTTCTTGTGAATCATAAGTGTCTTAATAATTCAGGGTCTTAATGTTAAAAAAAAACTGATTAGAAGATCCCCCGTAAATTTAGTCAGTGAACCAATTGAAGTGAAAAATTATTTAATTCCTTAGTATGCCTAGGACCAGAAGGAAGGAATACGCGATCTGTAAAGTTGGTGTTGGGTGCAGGAGCTGAAGTACTGGTGGCACTGAGGTCTGGATTCAATGGAAGGAAAGGGATAATGTTGGGAGAAAGAGTGGCTGGAGTAAGGGTTATTTGAGGAATAACATCAGTTTACATGGGGAGGCTTGCAATATCTTATTTCTTCTCTGGTTCTTTTGTCAATTAACTAAAGCCTGCAGCCCCTGGTGATGAGTTGGATGGGGTGGTGGTGGTGTTTGCAAATCAGAATATGTTTGAGCGGGAATTATTCACATTGTGGTTAAGGCTTGGGGGGGCAAGGAAGTCTGGAACTGCACAATGGCTTCCGCGAATTGTGGCCTGGTGCTTGAATGTAATCATTTTCATTAGTCTTGTGTTGCAGTGGATAAACACTTGTAGAGGAAAGTGAAAGTAATTGCCAGTGAGATTAGATTTCGAGTACTGTTGAAAAGATATAAAGTGTAATAATTACACGTTCTGGTGGCTTGTGCTGTTTTCTACCCAGTCTCTGAGCATCTTTATTGCTCCTCTGTGAAACAGTGAGGATGTTCGGAGTGGCTACAAAGCCATCTTATTCTCCTTTTGAGTAAATTTTTGCTGTCAGTTTTTATCCCTTTCCTCATTTTTTTTAATATAGTTTAGTTTTAACTTTTGATTCTTTCAAAGTCTGAGGACTCTGTTTCTTCTTCACTATTATAAATATATATCTTTTATTTCAGTCCTTCCCTGCCCATCCGCCTTTCATCCATGCTGTCCTTGTGTCAACACCCTTACCATACCACATTCTTTAGGCATAAATCCTTGCCATATCAAACTTGAATGATAAGTGTTAAGTGATTTGATCATAAACATTCCCAGTTTCTTTCTTACACAGTCAGAAAGTCTGGACCTTGCATGACCCTAATTCCCAATGCATGTGCCATGTTAATCTCACGTTCAATTGTGACAATCCAAAACCACCAAAAGGGAGGAAGTATTAAACATTGAACAATAAATTTGATTAAATAATTCTGTTTTCTGGAAAGCTCTCCTTGAATGGAACGTGTAGCCTGTTGAAGTTCACTGTTGCTGAGATATGATCTTTCCTCTCACTGGAAATATGCAACACCCAGCACATACAAGCATTCCTTTCCTCCTGGAATGTTTGACTTTTAAGATAATATTTGAATTGAGTCTGTGTAACCTGGTTCCTTGATCCCCCCCCCCCCCCCCCCCCCCCCCGGCCCCCCTCGCTCGCCCCATTTTGCTCAAAGGCTGAACTTGGTCATAACTTCATATGTCCAATGTCATGGCACATTGATCCGTTATAGTCAATGTAGAAAATAATTAACAAGAAAGGAGAAGAATACGGACACTGAACCTCTTACAATGAAAATAAACTGAATATGATTAACCTGGCAAACTCAACATGCATGATAGACGAGAAATATTCTGAATGTGCATTGAAATTAGACTGTGATCATCGCACACTTTTTAAACTCAAATTCTTTGGTTAGAACATGGAAGTAGTAATGAGTTAGTGGAAGGGGCTACAGTAGTTCATGCAAGTCCAACTTAGCCACATAGAATTGAGGATCAAAGAAGCTGCAGTGACAATACGTAGCTTGAACATCAGGGTATCTTGTGATATGGCACGCTACTGACAAGGTCCAAATTTTGGTTTTATATTTCGCTATCATTAGGCTCACTCCTGTGAATAGAGGTGATCATGAGACATCTTCCCCATTTAAGTAATTTCATTTTTGCCCCAAATTTAAATTGTCCAAATTTAGTTTTCAAAAATAACACCTGTATTATTAGGTTCAATATAGAACATCAGAAAAGTTCTACGTTTAAGGATTTTTTATAATAAGCCATAAAATTTGAATTCTAATGCTAACCTGAAGCTGGTGCAACTGCATATTTTGTTAGTAAATAATGTTAGTTTATAACTGCACAAATTGCCTAAGGATTAACGTTGTTTGTGAGCTTCAAATAAATTCACCAATATTTGAAGCTTTGAGCTAAAATCTTATAGTTTGTTTCAACATTCCGAACTGATGGGAGCAAAGCTTAAATTTGGGCACCTATGACTAAGAACCAATGGTTTGCTTGTATTAGTCACTATTTTCTAATAATAATTCATTGTGTGAAGTTGCTTTGTGATGCTTTAACAATGTAGAAAGATGCTGTATACATGATACTAAAGCATGCTACAGTCTCTTAACTGCGATTTCATTGTATTTCAAGAAAAGTATGAATTGGAAAACGTTTTGAATAAGATTAAGAATTTGTGCAATTGGAGTGATTTTAAACCAACTTAGGGCATTTCTTTTGAATGCTTGGATAAAAGACGCCTTTATTGAGTCAGCTGCAGAAGTAAAATAATTATTTTACTTTTCAGGGAAATTGTTGAACACATGGTTCAACATTTTAAAAATCAGATTTTTGGTGATCGGAAGCCTGTGTTTGATGGAAGGAAGAACCTCTATACAGCAATGCCTCTTCCTATAGGGCGAGACAGGGTAAGTAAGGTTAAGTTATGATCTTAACACTGAGTGCTTACCCTTAAATTAATTGGGTGAGCCCAAATGTTGCCTTTTAATATATAAACGTATGAAAAATGTAGAGTGCTGATTTTTCTGTCACCTCAATGTTCTAAATATTATTTGTATATTTGCAAAGTTACAACTGGATAGCTAGTAGGCATTGTTATATTTTAGAAAAGAAATTGAGCCAAGTGAAATTTTTTTTACGCTTAGTAGTAATAATTGTATTTTGTTCATCACTATTTAAAACCAAACATTTTTGGCTTCTGTAAAAATATTGTGCACATACATTTGTGTTTTCATATTTGTGGTGCACATTCTGGAATAAATCTCACATTAAAATTAAAGTTAGACCCACTTTTACCTAGGCTAGATTAAATATGTGCACCATTTTATCTGTGCTTTATGTTATCTGTTCAACTTACTGTGTTATCTCGATGAAATCCCCTGAGCCTGCATCTCAACAGAAAACGCACCTGCACTATGTAAAATATTCTTCCTGTCTTCAGTGCAAGGCAGCTTCACATCTGCTTATAGACAGAGCAGATGAATAATAGGAAAGGGGTGAACTTAATTGGTATCTATGTTTTGATCAGTTTTGCAAGTACCTTTTCATGCTTATTCTGTTTAAATTGCTCGAGAAGTTAAATGGGATGCAACTGTTTTGCATTCAGACCACTGACATTTAGATATGGAGTTGCAATGACACGGCGATAGCTTGTACTTACAAGCAAACATCATGAGGTTCTCCACAAAGGAGAAATTGATGCTGAGTAGTGTGAACTCAGATTTGGAGGAATATTTGCAGGTGGGGAAGAGTGGTTCAAGGAGAGAGTTCCAGAGCGAAGGACCAAACTGACTGTAGGCTGTGCCGCCATTGGTAGAGGGGTAGGAGGGATTTGTGCACAAGAGTCTAAAATTAGGAGACTGAAAAGGTGCAGCTGAGAGGTAGGGCTGCAGGAGATTGCTAATATAGATTGAGTAAGACCTTTAAGGGATTTATGTTTTTTTTAAAATTGTGTTCTGAGGGACTAAAGAACCAGTGGAAGATGGAAAAGGTATTGGGTAAGAATAAGTGGACTGTGGAGCTTGTTAGGCTGGTGCTCAGTACATGGATATTGGAAAACCAATCCTGGAAGGTTCTTAGAGTTTCAATAAAATTAGGCGATGTTTATAGAGGTCAAAATAAGTGGCATTGGTAGTGAGTAAACCATTCCAGATGTTTAATTCTTGGAATGCTCTGTTGGGTTCAGCTGAAGCAAGCAATTTGGGAGGGGAATTCAATCATTGAAAGTTTTGCTTTTGCTGTTGGGTCGGTGATGTTTTAGCTTGTCTATGATTTAATGACAGCCAAGCATTTTGAGTATATAGTTGTGATGGAATTTAAGGTGATGGCACACCGAACTGGTTAGCGTTGGTATACATGTATAAGGTAACTTATTCCTTGTTTGCCACATACAATGGACAGTAATTCTCTTTGGCTTACCTTTCTCTCTTTTACTACTCGCTCCAAGGCAAAAGAACAAATTTAGGCTGCACAAAGTACATTTGTGACTTTCTCCAGGTTGCAGGTGTATTTCAAAGAAATAACAAACACAGGATTGTTGTCATGAGATTAGAATAAATGATATTGTATGCAGATTTTAAGCCATTATAATGATGAGGTTTACAATTTGTGATTTGGGACCGTGTCTTTCATTTAAGGTAAAATGAAGGAGGTCTTGTGACCTGTTCTGAAATCTGCCTGACAGCAAGCCTGGGTGGTTTGATTGTTCGAGACTAAAGAGGCCCAGGTTGCCTTACTGGGAATAAGATGCAAGGTGTTTACACTCTGGAGACAATGGCAGCAGCTTGTGTGCTAATAGTGGATAAACTAAAGAGTCTGTTAAGTTCCAAAAAAGAGTGTTGACAATGTCAGGCTGTAAATAGTTGTGCTTTATACTGTCCACTTGCTTCCAAGATGAAAGAGAGCTGGGGTCTCAGGGATAGCTAATCATTTCTACCTGGATACAAAGCCCATGTGACTCACATTGACATGGCTTTGAGGGAGGAAGGTTTTCTAAGATATCCCTGAAAAGTTTCACTCTAGGTTAGTCTCCCATGGCCTGAGAGAGAGAAGTTATAGGTAGCAAGGAGGTTTGATTCACTGCATAGGAAAGTGTGTAGGAGCTCGGATCAGAATGACCAAACTTGGGTTAAAAAGAGGCAGGAAGATTTGCCTAGTGTTAGACAGAGGCTGAAGTCTCCAGAAAAAGTTGCACCATGATCAACTGCTCTGGAATTTAAAGTTTCCAGGCTGGGAAGGGACAAGTTCAGAAGTGAACCCTTGAGAGCTGAGTCCTGGGCCCAACCATCTTCAGCTGCTTCATCAATGACCTTCCTTTCATCATAAGGTCAGAAGTGGGGATGTTTGCTGATGATTGCACAATGTTCAGCACCATTCACGACTCCTCAGATATTGAAGCAGTCCATGTCTAAATGCAGCAAGACCTAGACAACATCCAGGCTTGGGCTTACAAGTGGCAAATAACATTCGCGCCACAAATGTCAGGCAATGACCGTCTCCAACAAGAGAGAATCCAACCATCCCCCCTTGATGTTGAATGGCATTACCGTCACTGAATCCCCCACCATCAACATCCTGGGGGTTACCAATGACCAGAAACTGAACTGAACTAGCCATTTAAATACTGTGGTTGCAAGAGCAGGTCAGAGGCTAAGAATCGTGTGACGAGTAACTCACCACCTGACTTCTCAAAGCCTGTCCACCATCTACAAGGCACAAGTCAGGAGTGTGATGGAATACTCCCCACTTGCCTGGATGAGTGCAGCTTCCACAACACTGAAGAAGCTGGACACCGTCCAGGACAAGGCAGTCCACTTGTTTGGCACCACATCCACAAACATTCACTCCCTCCACCACTGACGCACAGCAGCAGCAATGTGTACTGTCTACAAGATGCACTTCAGGAATTCACCAAGGCTCCTTAGACAGAACCTTCCAAACCCACGACAATTACCATCTAGAAGGACAAGGGCAGCAGATAGATGGGAACACCACCACCTAGAAGTTCCCCCTCCAAGTCACTCACCATTCTGACTTGGAAACATATTGTCATTCCTTCACTGTCGCTGGAGGGGAGCCAGAGAAGTGGAGAGGATCGAGAGAACTCCAGACCTTAGGGCCTAGGCAGCTGAAGCCATGGTTGTCAAGGGTGGAGCAATGAAAATTGGAGATGTGCAAGAGGCCAGAACTATAGGAGTGCTGCAGAGATCTCTGGAGTAGCGTAGGGCTGTAAGAGGTAACTAAGATAGGGATGGGGCAAAGCCAAAGAGAGATTTGAAATGGGGATGATTTTTTTTAAGTTGAGGCATTGCTGGACCAGGCGTCAGTATAGGCCATTGAGCATGCGTGAAGGTCACTGGGACTGAATGTGGGTTAGGATGTGGGCTGCAGAATTTTGGATGAGTTCAAGTTTATGCTCGAGTGTCAGCCGTGGCTCAGTTGTTAGCACTCGCACCGTTGTGGTGCTTGAACCCACAACTGACTCAAAATTCCAGGCTGGCACTCCCAATGGAGCACTGAAGGAGTTCTGCAGCATCAGAAGTGCCATCTTTCAAATGAGATGTTAAGCAGAGGTTCTGTTTTCTCTCTTGGGTGGGCGCAAAAGATCCCATGGCATGAATTTAAAGAAAAGATGAGTTATCCCTGGTATTCCAGCCAGTGTTTATCCCTCAATCAACATCACTGGGAAAAAAGCAGATGATCTCGCTACTATCATGTTGCTGTTTGTGGGCGCTTCCTGTGCCCTAACTAGTTATAATGATTCTTATATTACAACAATAAGTACATTTCAGAAGCACTTCATTTATAGTACATGTAAATTGGTTTGGGGTGTCTTAAGGTAATGAAAGGCACTACATAAGTGTAACTTCTTTTACATAGGGTGTAAGGTGGGAGGTTGGGTAGGAAACCTTTGGAATAGTTAGGTCTGGAGGAACCATAGGCATGATAAGGATTTCAGTGCTTTTGAATGCCCTGAGGTCATGAAAAGTGCTCTATAAATGCAGATTGTTTTTTAAGAGCCTTGACTTTATAATTGGCAGAATTGTGCTGCACATGATGGCTCACTGTGCTTGTGCTGGTTCTTTGAAATAGCTATCCCATTAGCTTTTAGCTATATATTCACTTCCGTTGCCTCCAGACTTAATTTGAGCACTCCTGGCTGGTCTCCCACATTCTACCTTCTGTAAACTTGAGGTCACCGAAAACTCTACTGCCTGTGTCCTAATTTGCACCAAGTCCAGTTCACCTATCACCCCTGTATTTCTGACCTACATTGGTTCCTGGTCAAGCAATGTCCTGGAAAGCGATCCTTGCTTTCAAATCCCTCCATGATCCTGTCCCTCCCCAACTCTGTAATCTCCTCCAGTCTTGCAACCTTCAGCACTATCTCCACTCACCTAACTTTGGCCTCTTAAACATTCCCGAGGTTAAGCGCTTCACTGTGTCTTGGCTGTGCCTTCAGCTCTGGAATTCCCTCTAACCAACTCAAAGGATCGCAAGACAAGATTTCTTGTTTTAAAACTTTCACTGTAACAAAGAACCTAAAAGCACCAGCAACTAAACATTACTTTGTATACGCTGCAGAAAAGATATCCACCCTTAACTTCTTAACACAGCCAAAAATCCAAAACCGTATTTATATATTATGTTGTGTTCTCTGCTGTAGTCTTTATTGGAACGAGTCCAAAGTTACTCCCAGTTTCCAACAGACTCACTTCTCCCTGTTTTGTTGAGCCATAATGTCCAGTGTGTGCCAAGTCTTTTCCCCCAGTCTTCTGAGAATTCCCAACCTGGCTTCCAGCAGCAAAGTCCACTTGGGTGCCGACTCCTCCCTGCTATGCCAGGGCAAATCTTCAAGGTTCCTTAAATTTCCACAGATCCCGTCTCTTCAGCCAGAGAATGAGCTTTCACCAGCATCCTGCCTGGTGGCTAACCTTCTTCCCTGCTGTCCACATGGCTGCTGTTTCCCTGTCTCTCTCTTTCTGGGATTCTCTCTCTGTCTGGGGTCTTTACACAAGACTGCGCGAGAGTCTGCAAGCCTGCCACAGCAGGGCCAGCTGTTTTATCCTTTGTCTCCAGGTATGAAAGCTGGCAATTGAGTTTCAGTAGGATTTGTCCTGGGCCCCTTGTCAAATCAGGTCACATAGACTTATCGCTGGGCAGAACTAATAGGAGATCACACATGCCTCCCCATTATACCATTTTACCTTGAATTAAAAGAGACAGTTTAAAATATAACCATTTTGTAAAACCTCGCACTCAGCACCTCTCCACCTTGCTTTCCTCCTTTAAGACATTCCTTAAAACCTACCTCTATGACCAAACTTATGGTTATCTGACATATCTTAATATGAGTCTTGGTGTTTTTTATATATAATCCTCCTGTGAAGTGTCTTATGGCGTTCTATTATATCAAAGACACTATGTAAATATAAGTTGTTGTTGAAAGTTATTTAATCTGCTTCTACCACACTTGGAGGTATTGCAGTTCAGTATAGAACAACTCCATTGAGAAGAAACTTCATCTCCCCGGCTTTCTTGCCAATTATATTAAATCTGTGCCTTCTGATTATCAACCCTCCTAGTAGCAGCTATTTTTAATTTCATATGCCTATTGCACTGCTGCTCTAATCCTATATTCAAAAATGTAGCATAACATAATTAATATCCCTAATTTATTGATTTTTCGATAAAAGATTGGATTATCGCAAGATCTACTTTATTTTGATTTAGACTTACAGAAGGATTGTATTAGTAATCATTTTCACAATCAAAAAATTGTTACAGTGCAGAAGGAGACCACTTGGCCCATTGTGTCTGCACCGGCTCTTTGAGTAAGCAATTCACCTAGTGCCGTTCCCCACCTTCACCCCATAACCCTGCACATTCTTCCCTTTTGAATGCCTCGATTGAAGCTGCCTCCATCACACTCTCAGGCAGTGCACTCCAGACTTCAATCACAAGCTGCACAATAAAGCCTTTCCTTATGTTGCTTTTGCTTCTTTTGCCAATTACTATAAACCTGTGCCCCCTCGTTCTTGATCCTTTCATGAATGAGAACAGTTTCTCCCTATCTATTCTGTCCTGACACCTCATGATTTTGAATACCTCTATCAAATCTCCTCTAAGCCTTCTCTTCTCCAAGGAAGACAGTCCTAACTTCTCCAGTTTATCTTTGTAACTGAAGATCCTCATACCTGGATCCATTCTTGTGAACCTTTCTGCACTCTCTCGAATATCTTCACATCTTTCCTAAAGTATGATGCCCAGAACTGGAATAAAACTCCAGCTGAGGCCGAACTAATGTGTTATACAAGTTCAACATTACCTCCTTGCTCTTGTACTGTATGGTCCTACTAATAAAGCCTATGACATTGTATGCTTTATTAACTGCTCTCTCAGCCTGCCCTGCCACCTTCAATGACTTATGCATATATACACCCAGGTACCTCTGCTCCTGCACCTCCTTTAGAGTTGTACCCTTTATTTTATATTGTCCCTCCGTGTTCCTCCTGCCAAAATGAATCACTTCACATTTCTCCACATTGAACTTCATTTGCCACCTGCCGCCCATTCCACTAACTTATCTATGTCCTTTTGAAGTTCTACACTATCCTGCTCTTGGTTCACAATATTTCCAAGTTTCATATCATCCACATTCATTAATATATATCAGGAAAAGTAAGGGTCTCGACACTGACCCCTGGGAACTCCACTACAAACCTTTCTCCAGCTCGGAAAACATCCATTAACCGTCACTTTCTTTGGTTTCTTGTCACTCAGCCAATTTCATATACTTGTTGTTATTGTCCCTTTTATTCCATTAGCAATAACTTTGCTCACAAGTCTGTTCATAGACTTATAGATGTTTACAGAACAGGAGGAAGCCACTCAGCCCATTGTGTCCACGCTGGTCAGCAAAGATCTGACTACGCTAACCCCATTTTTCACTGCTTAGCCCATAGCCCTGGAGGCTATGGAAACTGTTGTGTGACACCGTATCAAATGCCTTTTGGAAGTTTGTGCTCCACATCAACAGCATTCCCCTCATCAACTCTCTTAGCTCTTCAAAAAACTCCATGTTAGTTAAACATGATTTTCCCTTTAGAAATCCGTGCTGGCTTTCCTTAATTAACCCACATTTGCCCATGTGGCTATTAATTTTGTCTCAAATCATTGCTTCTAGAAGTTTCCCCACCACCAAAGTGGCCTGTAGTTGCTATGCTTATCTTTATGCCCTTTTTTGAACAAGGATGTAATGTTTGCAATTCTCCAGTCCTCTAGCACCACCCCTGAGTTTCAGGAAGACTGAAAAATTATGGCCAGTGCCTCCGCAATTTCCACTCTCACTTCCTTTAGTACCCTTGGATGCACCTTATCTGGTCCTGGTGCCTTATCATCTTTAAGCATAAATAACCAATCCAACACCACTTCCTTATCAATTTTCCTGAATAAACAGAAGCTTGTGTTAATCTTATTTTCTATCCTTAACAAGTGTAAAGGTAGACCTCCCTTCAATTCCCATTGTGACTATTTTACTGAAGGTCATCAATCAGATGAATCATTGTGTATGTATTATAACCTTAAGTGCTTGTCACTTTTAATGGTGATTATTGATGGGGGAATGTTGAAATCTATTATGTGCTGATATTTCAATATGGCTTTTGGTTGATGTGGCTTATGAATAGGCATTTCTACTCTTTCATATGTTGTTAACCTTTATATTGTCCTGCTCATCCATGTTCAATGTTTGACTTTTTTTCTTTTAAATAGGTGGAGCTAGAGGTAACTCTACCAGGGGAAGGAAAGGACAGAATCTTTAAGGTGGTGATAAAGTGGGTGGCATGTGTCAGTCTCCAAGCCTTGCATGATGCACTTTCAGGTCGACTCCCAGCTATTCCTTTTGAATCTATTCAAGCACTAGATGTAGTGATGAGACATCTACCCTCCATGAGGTGAGAAGAGCCATCTAGTGACTAAACGTGGCATTTAGTAGATAACCTTGCATGCGAGTTTTTGGGTTTCTGTGTGTGAAAGGAAACCACTAACTCAGTTACAGAATTACTGGTGAATTATTCCTCAAAAACTGATCATCTTTTTAATGTTAGATTCTCAAATTTAACATAGTTTTGATTTCTTTAAGGAATACGGACTAGATCAACTAGAGAAGACTAAAGGAAAATATTTTCACACTTGCAGTGGTCAACTCCTTCACCACTGCCAACTTGGGAATTGTACAAATTCTGTTGCATAGCACCTGATCAGACGTTTGCAACTTACAGCCTCAAGATATGGAAATTAGATATTCCATCTGTGATAGATAAAAGTTTGGAGGAGTAAGGTCCTGTACCAAATTTGATTTCATCCTTTGAGACTACTCAGCTCTATTGCCCTATTATAGAATCTAGTTTTTTCAGTGAATCTATTGCCCTGGCCTCATATCTTGCCTGACTACACTCTACACAAAGAATTACTTCCTGATATCTGTTCCAGATTTTTCACAACATCTTGCTTCACTGGCAGTTTTGGGTTTACCTTCTGTTCTATTCTAATAAATATTCTGAAGTTCTCTCTGATGTAGTCCTCTTTCAGGCTAACGACCCTGGTTTATCGAGTCATTCCTTAGCATTCTTTGTTCTTGCCTGGGGATCAACCTTTGTACTACTCTCTTCTACATTGCTTGTAGGGCCTGGCAGCCTCCTGTTGTGTTTCAATGACCAGAATTATACTTTAGGCACGATCTAACCTATGTTGGTCTATATAGCCAATTAGTGGCTTTGGTAATATAATCTTATTTACTTTGTTTGTAGCCAACCCACACTGGTGAGTGACAGGTCAATTAACGTACATATCTTTTCTTCAACTTGAGATAATAACTCCAGATGGGACTTGGCACAGACCAAGAGTACTGTAAATGCAGTATCCCCCACTGTAGCCAGTGACATTGTCAGAAATACTCTATGTGTCCTTCCTTTGGCCAGTTACTTGCCCTTACTATTTTTTTTAAAGTCCCTCAGAACATTTAAGGCCTTATGGAAGTTTGTCACTTTGGTCACTTAAAAGACAGATCCACAATCTACTACTAAAGCTTATTTCTAAACACTATTTCATGATGAGCAAACTAGTAACCCCAGGTGTTTCTTTCTTTTCCCTTGACACTCGTATACTAAAATAGCTGATTATTTTTAACTGCAACATGTAGTATCTTGCAATTGTCCTTAGCCCAAGTGCAATGTCAGTTGAGCTCCTTTTTTAAGATGAAAGCAAAATACTGCGGATGCTGGAAACCTGAAGTAAAAACAGAAAATTCTGGAAAACTCAGCAGGTCTGGCAGCATCTGTGGAAAGAGAAACAGAGTTAACGTTTTGAGTCCATATGACTCTTCAGAGCTAAAGAGAAGTGAAATGTGGATTTTATACTGTTTGGAGGAGTGGGTGAAGATAGAAGGCCAGGGATAGGTGGGAGCTAAGGAGAGATTGACAAAGATGTCATGGACACAAGACAAAGGAGTATTAATGGTAGTGGTAAAGACTAAAGAAGGTGTGGATAGTGGCATAAAGGTAAGATAACAGAATATGTTAGTAGCAGAACAAGAGTTAGCACTCTGAGAAAGCGCAACATAGATACAAGCGACAGGTGGTGGGGAGGGTTGGGGGCAAAAGCATTTTAAAAAAGTTGAATAAATAAATAAATAAAATAAATAAAAATAAAAATTTTTTAAATTGATTAAAAGGGGGTAAAGATGGAGGAGAGAGTTCATGGTCTGAAGTTGTTGAACTCGGTGTTAAGTCTGGAAGGTTCCCTGGAAGGCTAAAGTGCCTAATCGGAAGATGAGATGCTGTTGCTCCAGTTTGTGTTGAGCTTCACTGGGGCATTGTTGCAGACCAAAGATGGACGTGAGAGCACGATGGTGTGTTGAAATGGCAGGCGAGAGGAAGGTCTGGGTCATGCTTGCGGTCTGAAGGTGTTCCGCAAAGCGGTTACCCAGTCTGCGTTTGGTCTCCCCAATGTAGAGGAGACCACACTGAGAGCAGCGAATACAGTAGACCAAGTTGAAGGTATGTGCTGGTGTGCTGCAAATGTAGGAAATGGAAAATGTTGCACATGCATGCTTATTGTGTGGAGTCGCTTTATAAATTTCCTTCGCCCGCGCCACCCCCTCCGGCACCTCCCTCCTCTTTAGATTAAAGTTAAGAGTTTGGCTTCGTTCCTCAGCCCACAAATCTCTTTAGCTTGATGTCCTTTATGAACTAAATTACTTTGCATTGATGTTGTAATTCTGGGTCACTTGTGTATCCTGGCATACCTCACTCAGTACTTGTCTCTTTGTTTTTAATCTAAAGAACTAGTTATCTAATTAGTTAAATGTTATACTTTCGTAAAGTCTTGCACTTTGATAATCCAAATAGTTAAGAGCATCTTGGGTATAATTGTCATAGTTCATGTTTTTATGTAGCCGCTGTGCACATGTCTAAAGTAAGAAATTTAGGTCATGTGGATTGTTTGTGAGGAGAGGTGTACTCAGGAATCATTGCTGCTTGTAGTGACATAGCTCCCTACGGAGTGGGTGTACCTGCTGTCCTGTTTTATTGTCTCTGCATCACTAGCTTCCTGCTCAGCTCTCCTTGACTTCCCATTTGTCTACAGTTGCTGCTTAGCTTTCAGCCTCCAGTAGTGCTGGTGTTCAGATTTATGGTGTGCATTGAGCCTAAAGGAGAGAGAGGTGGTGGAGGGGATAGTGTGGACGAAGGAAATTTGTAGAGCGGCTCCACAGAATAAGAATACACATGCAATATTTTCTATTTCCTACATTTGCAGCACACTTGGGGAATGGAAACTGCAAGTTGTAGAGAGACAAGTGGGAGATCAGGAGTCAGCGAAGCAATGTAGTGTGGGCTTCTGCAGAATTGTACTTAAAATTTGAATCTGACACTAGAAAGGAGAGTTTCTATTGGACAAGTTTTTATATGGTAAACTGAAAAATCCCCCACCCGACTTAAGTTTAATTTGATTAGCACAAGAAAAGAGAAAAATTATTCATATCACCAAACTTGTTTGCAGTGGTTCAAAAAGGTGGCTGACCACCACTTTTTCAAGGGCAGTTAGGGGTGGGCAACAAATGTTGGCCTACTCAGCCACAGCCGCACCCACATGCTGGAAAAGGAGAAAAGCATATGAATTTTACTCCATTTAATCTCTTTCAACATACGTTCTCTTTTTTTACCTCCCACTACCCTATACTGATAAAATTAATTGACACAGAAGAGCTACCCTGTTTATGTGGATGTCCATTTTTTGTAAATGTTAGTAAACCTTGGCTTCACAGTCTTTATTTTTCCAACTGCAGCGATTTGTTCATGAAAGGTTGTTTATGTAGCATTGAATATGCCTGTCATCACATCCCAAATATTCCCATTTTTGTGCAGACCTGGTAAAATGACAGACATGTTGGTTTAAAGCACAGTGGTATCTCTTCAGTCGGAACCACCAAACTGAGGGGATTTCTGTGCAGATGAAGTGGGTAAAAGATGTAACATATGGACCATCTGCTATTTGAGCAGGTGGGTACAGAATATCCATCTTCTCTATGCAGGTGTATGAGGACATAGTAAAAAAGAAAAGCTTCTGGCTATAATTGCTGTGGACCTGAGCTAGAAGTTGTTGAATAGGCCCTTTTTCCAATTTTGTGATTTTTCTTTTGTAAGGTACCTAATTGATAGTGTCACAATATGATTAATTCTTGTTTGCCATATTTAATGTTTTTTTTTGGTCTATCTAGCCCCACATGTAGCTGAAAAAGAATGGACAATAGTGACTTGGAACAAATGTTCTTGATCTACTTTTTTCTCCCCTCTTTCACCTTCCACAACATTGTGGCTTTAATACTGTCTAAGGTTTGCATGGCACTATCTTTTTTCCAAACAAGGTTTGCACCTATATAGTGCCTTTCATGACCACCAGACGTCTCAAAAGTACTTTTGCAGTGTAGCCACTGTTGTACTTTAGGAGAGATTTGCACACAGCAATATCCCACAGATCAGATAATCGGTTGTTGTGATGTTGATTGAGGGATAAATGTTGGCCAGGACACCGGGGATAACTCCCCTGCTCTCCTACAAAAAAATTGGCTTAGGATCTTTTACACATGAACATCTAATTAACAAGACATTGTCGTCAGAAGACATGCACCACACCCTCAGTACAGTACCGGACTGCCAACCTTGATTTTTGTGCTCAAATCCTGGAGTGGGACTTGAACCCAAAACCTGCTGACTCAGAGGTGAGAGTGCTATGCAATCAGCCCACAGCTGACACTCTCCTGAAGCCAGGCAGAGAAAAAAATCTGCAGTTGTTCCATCCACTTTTCAGTCAGTCATCATATTTGTAAGAGTGAATATCACTTTACAATTGCAAGAGTTTAAAAAAAAAGTTTACTAATGCCTTTACCGTTACATAATTAGTGATTCTCTGTCCAGTTAATTACAATACTTATTTTCTTTCCTTTCAGGTACACTCCAGTAGGCCGTTCATTCTTCACGCCATCTGAGGGGTGCTCTAATCCCTTGGGAGGGGGCAGGGAAGTATGGTTCGGATTTCACCAGTCAGTCAGACCTTCCTTGTGGAAAATGATGCTTAATATTGATGGTAGGTTTCAGAGGTTAACGTGCTAATTTATTCTTGCCTTTTTAGAAATGAGGACATTTTTGCTGCACTCTTAATAAATCTAGTTTTGAGGTGGCTGTTTTTTGAGTTTTATTAATGAGCTTTGCATGGCACGGCTGAGAATTCTGAAAAAACTAACAATGGGTTTACAATGACTAACTTTTTTTGTAATGGGAAGAAATAACAAACTTGTGTTTGTATAGCACCTTTCACAACCACAGGGCTTTCCGAAGTGCTTTACAGCCAATCAAGTGCTATTAAACTGTAGCCACTCTTGCATTATAGGGGCGCACAACAGCCAATTTATGCAGAGTAAAGTACCACAAACAGACAACAAGATCGACTAAGTAATCTGTTTTTTGTAGAAATTTTGATTGAGAGAAATATTAGGCAAGATATTGAATTTCCCTGCTCTTCAAATTGTGTATTCTTTTTTATCTGAGAAGGCAAATTGGACTTAAAATAGCATTGAAATTTACAATGCATGCAAATTTGTTGATGCTTAAGGTCTAAACAATTTTGCACTGTGATTTCTGCATTTGATGGGTGCTGACCTTCAGTGCGAACATGCTAGAATGACCAATCGCTGTTTTGCACTTTCATATTTGAGCCTGTGTAAATGTATAAACTTGTGGATCTTCTGGCTTTTGCAGAGTTAGCATTTTTGTATTGTCACTTTCACCAACATGGGTGATAGATAGACCACCAGAAACCAATGTGTAAGTGCATTATGCGCTGACATGCATGTGTAATATAAATATTATAGAATAATGCAAACTGATAATTTTGTGTTTGTGCATGCAGTTATTATGGTATATTCATATATTCAAGCCAGCTGAAACTTCTAGTTAGAGCATGAAAATTTTGACGACAAAATGAGATTTAGTCCTTCGTAACCAATAATTATGAGCTGCTGGAATCGGTGTAAAGCTGTTATATTAACTTGCTTCAGAATTCTGTAATTCTAACCTCCTTTATGGCAAAGAACGCTTAGTTTCAAGGCCAGGATGGCATCCTCTTTCAAATCTGTGTATCCAGGCGGAGCTCTTTCCACTCAATCGGTAACCTTTCAAAATTATGCTGCCCAAAATTACACACCATTCTAAATGTGCCCTCGTCAATGATCTTTGCAAGATTCGAATAACTTGTTTAAACTTCTGATCAAATGCCAACAAAGCGCAGCCAAGTACTTGATTTACTTCATTTCTGACAACTTCCAAATAACTAGATAATTTGTGGTTAACAACATCCAAATCATTTCTACTTCAGTTAATGATACCTTATCACCTTGTTATGTTGTACACGTTTCATACTTTCTAATCCTATATGCAGTACCTTCTATTTTCCACCAAAAAATCCATCTAACTTTCTTTCTATTTAATTCACCCTTTCTTTACTTTATCTGGGAATGACAGGAGACCCAGAACACGCCAATGTAGAATTTTCATTCTCTCATACACAGGTGCTGCCTGACCTCAGTATTTGCAGCATTTTCTGTTTTTATTTCAGATTTTCAGCACCTGCAATATTTTAATTTTATTCCACTGGACATAATATCACTTGTTACAGCCACTCACCAGCTCAGTCCATAAAATGAAGGCATAGGCCTGAAGTGCTGAATATATCTTGACTGAATCATCTCAGGTTCAGATGGCCAGCTTTCATTAAAGAGACAGCTATTGGTTACAACATAAAGAATGTGCCAATAATATTTGTGTGTAAGTAATCCATTTATAATAGATGCGGTTTTAACAATCCAGGAAGTTGATAAACTGCTTCTGCCTAAACTGAGCATGACAACATATATTGTCCAGACATGACTGGCAGTTTGCCGAAGTGGCTTCTTGAGCTTGCGCAGAGTAACATTGTCGTACTTTTAAATTTACCATGTTTTCTGGCTCTAGGCCTTAAAGTCTGCTACCAGCTGCGAGTCTTCCAGTTTCTCACCCATTCTTTCTGACTCTAGATCATAGTTTCGCAAGCTGTTCTAATCCACATTTAAACCCCTTTATGACAGTAAAAATCAGATATATTTTTAGAAGTCTGTTTATAGGATGTGGATGTTGCTGACAAGGTCAGCATTTATTGCTCAACTCTAATTACCCTTGAGAAGAAACTGCTACTTCCAGCTACTTGGCAAATATTCCCTGTACTTGAGACATCTAATTTTTAGTGAGAAAATGCTGCTGCTCAACACCTTTTCAGGTTTGTTTTTCAGAGGTTAGGATTGAAGCATATTTTGAGGCAGAAAGATTAAATTTTATCCTGCATGTGACTACAACAGGTGACCTGCAGTTGAGATCCTGATTCTGGGTGTCACAAAAGTGGAAACTATTTAATTCTCTGCCACTAATGGCCATTATTTTGAGCACAAATATTTGCTTCAAAAAAGGGGAGAGAATGAGTGTTACAAATTTGTTTCTGTTTTCAGTATCTGCCACAGCATTTTATAAAGCCCAGCCAGTGATTGAATTCATGTGTGAAGTTTTGGATTTTAAAAACATTGAAGAGCAGCAAAAACCATTAACTGACTCCCAGAGAGTGAAGTTCACCAAGGAGATCAAAGGTGGGTGTAGAAACTGAATACAATTGCAGTTGTGATTTTTACAGTCTTAAATATGTTAACATTTAACATACTGTCAATGTTTCTTTTTTATAGTCAACTGAACATATTTCAATTTTAAAATAATTTTGCACAGTATTAGCTGAGAACTCATGGTATCTAAAGTCAGTTTAGGGATGTGATAACCTAATGGTTCTGGACCTGCAACCCAGCAGCTAAGTGTTCAAATAGAGTTGGAAGTTGTGCAATGGAATTCAATAAATTTAGTAATTTGTGAACTGACACTAGAAAAAATGATGATGAAAGCTTGTCAGTTTGTCACATCAACCCACCCAGCTCACTAATAGTCTTCAGGGAAACAAACTTTCCACGTTTAGCTAGCCTGGCCTACACATGACTGTGTTAAACCACCTAGCTGTCAGGGCAAGTGGGAGTAGACAATAAATGCCAACTTGCCAGCATCACCAAAATTCCAAGATCAAATATATATATATATATATATATATATATATATATATAAATAAAAAAATTGCATTGCATTTCTGCTACTGGAAATTGAATACTTCCATGTTACAGATTGATATGTGACTAGGAACAAATTGTACAGGATAATGGATTCGTCTGAGTTTAGAAGCTATTGTTTTGAAATTATCAGATTTTGTTTAAGATTACTTTCTGAAATAGAGTCATAGAATGATACAGCATAGAAGGAGGCTATTCAGCCCATCATGCCTGTGCTGGATTTTTGAGTAAAGTTATCTAACTCGTCCATCTCTCCTGCTGTTTCCTCATAGCCCTGCAAATTTATTCCCTTTAAGTATTTATCCAATTCTCTTTTGAAAGTTACTATTGAGTTGTCTTCCACCGCACTTTCACAGTGCATTGCAGATCATAGTATCTCGCTGTGGTTTCCTCATGTCACCTCTAGTACTTTTTCCTAGTCATAGGTCAGTATTTTCTGCTTATCTACTGAACCTCCTGTCACTATTTATTTACTCTATTAAAATGGTCCATTTTTGAACATCTCTATCAAATCTCTTTATTTTCTTTGCTCTAAGGAGTAACCAGATAAGACCGATTTTTTTTTTTTGATCTATAATAGAGTCAAGGGATTTGGGGGTAGGCATGAAAGTGGAGTTATGGCCACAATCAGATCAGCCATGAGCAGGCTCGAGGGCCCAAATGGCCTAGTCCTGCTCCTATTTCTTATGTTCTTATGTAAGCAGAGCTGTAGAAAATAATGCCAACAAATAAATGAGAGGAAGGTAAAAACAGTAATTCTGTATAATTTAAATGCCCACTCAGGAAAGGCATGAAAAACCTTATGGGGTGATTATGAATAGGAGGCATGTAGAAAAATCCATTGTTCACTGAACTGATCAGAAGACCTGAAGGGGACAAAAGTTAATTTGAAAATAACATGCAGTTACACATTCACCTGTGTGTCAGGGTAGTAGAATATGCACAATTCAAAACAGTGTTCTGCACTGTATTAGTGAACTGAGGGTAGGTAATATGACCTGAAGAATGATCTTACTAGTTAAGCAACAGCAGCAGTAGACCTGCTATCTGAATTTTTATTCAGTTGGTTTTTGCTGCTGTTTAAGTGTGTCTTTATTTTTTGGTCCTTTTCAACTGAGAAACGTAAATTATCTGGCTGAAGCAATAAGAAATTTCTCTGTCTGGGATCTGAAGCCAGAATTTGTTGGCACGTTGTAGTTAATATTGGCTGTCTAGACCAACTGACCACTTTGCCAAAGCTCGCTACAGCATTTGCTTCAATGCAAAATTCTTTTTTGACTTTCTTCCTTTTCTCTTCTATCATTTTCCCTAACTCGAGTCCCTGCTTGGGAGCGTGATGAAGGCAGATTCATTTGTGGCGGGGAAAAGTGTGACGAGCTGAGCTGCTCTTGTGGAGAGTTGGCATGGAAATGACAGGCTAAATGGTCTCCTTTTTTTATCATCATTCTATGATTGTGAAGAGCAGGTCAGAGGCTAGGAAATCTGCTGCTCACTTCCTGACCCCTCAAAGCCTGTCCATCACCTAGAAGGCACATGTCAGGAGTGCAATGGAATATTCTCCACTTGTGTGGATGAGTTCAGCTCCAGCAACACTCGAAGAGCCCAAGGAACTCAGTGCCATCCTAGGAAAAAAGTCGGCTTGATCAGCACCCCACCCACCACTGACACACAGGTGCAGCAGTATGTAGTATCTACAAGATGCATTGCAGCAACTCATCAACCCACCCTCGACAGCACCTTTTGAATTTGTGACCTCTACCATCTAGAAGGACAAGGGCAGTAGATGCACGGGAACATCACCACCTGGAAATTCAAGACGGCAGCTCACCAAAACCTTTTAAAGGACAATTAGGGTTGGATAACAACGCGATGTTCACATTCCATGAACGAATTAAAAAAAAGATGAAATTCAATACACTGAAGTTGGGAACAATGTGCCCTCAAACTTCTGTGCTGCGGTGTTCTCGGTTGGCTTGTTGCACTTCGCAGCCCCTTTTAAGATTAATGCACACCTTGACAAGCACCTTAAAAGGGAAGCTGCTTTTACATAGCCCATTTGTTCCCTGAGCAGCACATTACTGAATCCTGTGCACCCACTCAGAGTTGGCAGTGTTTCATTTTGGTAAGAAGAACGAGGAGAAACAATATAAACTAAAGTATATAATTTTAGAGAGAGTGCAGAAACAGAGAGATCTGGGGTTGCATTAACCTAAATCTTTGACGATGCCAGGACAAATTGAGAAGGTTGCTTAAAAAAACCAAATGGAACTTTGACATTAATAAACGGATGAGTGCAAAATCAAGGAAGTTATGCTAAACCTTACAAAACACTGTTTAAGCCTCAATTAAAGTGTTGTGTTCAATTTTGTGCAGCACATTTTAGGAAGTTACATTAAAGGCAGTGCAGAAGAGACTCACTAAAATAGTACCAGTGTTGAGGGGCTTCAGTGATGTGGAGAGATTGGAGAAGCTAGAATTGTTCACTTTAAGGTTAAGGGGAAGTTTGATAGAGTTGTTCAAAGTCATCAACAGTTTCAATGAAGCAATTAGGAGAAATTGGTTCCAGTGGCAGATGTTTGGTAATCAGAGGGCACAGGTTTATGGTGATTTACAAAATTACCAGAAGTCACATGCGGAAATTGTTTTTTTAATACAGCAAGTGACCTGCATTGCACTTCCTGAAAGCAGATTCAACCCTAACTTTAAAAGGATTTTGATAAATATATAAAGGGAAAGAATTTTTAGGGCTGTGGGAAAGAGCAGCCATGATGGGCTAAATGGTGATGGTGCTGTTATTTTCTATGATTCTACGCTGCCCTTGTATGTAATGAAGTGGAAATGTTAATACATGGCCTGTTGTAAAGACTGGATTTAATTCTCTGCAGGACTCAAGGTGGAGATAACTCACTGTGGACAAATGAAGAGAAAATATAGAGTGTGCAATGTTACCAGAAGACCAGCAAGTCATCAAACGTAAAGCATTTATGCATGGAAGAACAAGTTCAGAATAATTTTTTTAAAAAAAATAATTTTAGGGATTGTATTGGATGTGGCAAAATTGTGGAAATTTAGTTTAAATGAAATAATCAGCATTTGCTGATTAAAACTTTGGACTGTTCAGTTAGGCAGTTTTTATGCATGTACTTATAAAGATCTGAGAAATTGTAGAGCTATACAGTTATACTTCAGTAAGGAAATCTTGAGCTCAAATTCCCCATCCAATGTAAAAGTAAAATTGAATGTCTTAACTAATCACTGGACATATTATAAGTTTCTCTCTCTATCGTGCATTAGATTTTGACATTTAAGAGAAATAAATCTTGGCTGTATTAATTCCTAGAACCATTTTTAATTAAAATATGACTTTTACTAAAAGCATTGTTCATTATTAGAATATTTTTCCCTGTTCCCCTCGATTGGTATTTTAAAAAAAATAAAATTTAAAAATTAAAACTAGATTTATAGGTTCATTGTGTATTGTTTGAGTAAAATCTCTGATTTTGTTTTATCCTGTTGGATTTACATAGATTCCCACTTCAGCAAGAGAATGGGCAGACTGTTGAATGCACAGTAGCACAATATTTCAAGGACAAGCACAAACTAAATCTTCGCTATCCTCATTTACCATGTCTACAAGTTGGACAGGAACAAAAACATACGTATCTTCCTCTTGAGGCAAGTCAGTTTAGTAATTTACTATGCTTAGCTTTTAATAAAGATTCAAAATAAAATGTATTGTAATCCTTTTGCACCAAGTTTGTTGGCTTAAGATCTACAGTTCTGCACACAGCTTTTCACTCCCTTTTTCTCCCTGTGTCCTTCCTATTTTGATGATTTTTATCTTTGTCCACCTGGTTCGACATCTTTAGCCAACATTGTGAGTGCAGCCTACTGCCAGTACTGCCTGTTACTGACTGCATAGAGCTGTCAGAGACCTTGCAGGCATGACACTCTCATCTGATTTTCCCTCATCACACTCGGTTGTCCCAGGCTCCTTTCCAGTTTGAAAATTCCTCCTTATTTAGCACTGTTTACGTTGGGGACTAAATTGCAAGAGACTTGAGCCTCCATTTTTCTCAGCTCTGGATAAACAAATACTCCAACTTTCTTTAAATTCAACATTATAGACCCTGGGTGTAGTTAGAGGTGCAGTGACATCAATTTGCCATGTTGAGTTTGCCTTTTCTGTCCTCAGGCATCTTGAATGCTCACATTGAATTCCAGTGTTCTGTGGTGATCAAGATAATGATCATTTCTAGTAATGGGATGCCAGTATACACTCCTCTAAAATTTCATGCAGTTTTCACAAAAAGTTATTCACTTTGTGATACAGGAGAGAATAGTTGCTGTTAACAGGAATTTCAATTGAATTGTTTCATTATTTTCCCTACTACTTTCTCTACTCTTGTTGCACCGTGTTGTACTTTTATCCAATGGAAATTGATGATCAGCTTTATTTTGTGTAGCATTACATAGAAATAGATGCGGGATGTTGGGCCAAACTAGTTAGTGTTCTTTATCCTCCACATGAGTAGTAGCCCTAATCACATATGCCCAGGTTCTTAGCAAATCCCTTTGTTCCTCAAACCCACTTGTAAATATTTACATGGTCCCTGCTATAATCAGTAACGCAAGTGGTGCATTTCACAGCCTTGTAACCCTTCGTGTAAAAAAAAAAAGGCTATTTTTCCATTGTTTATTTGTAGCTAGTGGAAATGTGATTCTAAAATATTTGACCATTTATGAAAGCAGCCATTTTGTTTTCTGGCTGACAGCTAGGAGAGTTAAAGGTTGTCTGTCTGTCGAGGAATTAAGGAAGGCAAGTCTTTAACATAAAAGTTAATGGTTGGGGTAAACTTGAGTCGTCTCAAGTTGGTTTTTGATGCAATATTTGGACATAAATGTTCTTGAAAACAAGGGGTAGGAATGCATTTCTGTTTGTGATTTATTACCTAACGAATCATGATTTTGAATGTGGTATACAGAATATTTACTCCTTAGTTAAGGTAAGGAGTCCATGGACAATGAAGAAGTGCAAACCTCTGATGTTGAAAGTATAAATGACAATATAGCAATGGAAAATAGTTAATATTAGAAGTTATAGTTTTTTAAAAAAACTTTATATCATTCAACAGTTATGTTTTTCAAAGTAAGCATGCTTATTAATGTTGCAGCAGAATCTTGTATTATCAAATTAATTTGGTAATGTCTTGATTTTAATTGGTCTCATTCCAGGTATGTAACATTGTAGCTGGGCAGAGATGTATAAAAAAGCTGACAGACAATCAAACCTCAACTATGATTAGAGCCACTGCCAGGTCTGCACCAGACAGACAAGATGAGATTAGCAAACTGGTGAGTAAATTAGGAACAGCAATAACCCATTTAGCCCCTTAGGCCTCTTCTGCCATTCATTGTCCTGACTCCATTTACCTGCCTTTGCCCAAAATCCTTTGTACCTTTGTTTAGCAAAAATCTATCGCTCTCAGATTTAAAATTAACAATTAATCTAGCATCAATTGCTGTTTGCCGAAGAGAGTTCCAAATTTTTGCCACTGTTTGTGTGATGAAGGTTTTCGTAATTTCACTTCTGAAAGATCTGGCTCTAATTTTCAGACTATGCACCCTAATCCTAGAGTGCCCAACTAGCAAATAATTTTTCCCAATATCTGTTCCCCTCAATACCTTGAATACGTTGGTCAAATTGCCCCTAAGCCTTTTGAATTCCAAGAAATACAATCCTAGTTTGTTTAATTTCTCCTTGTAGCATACCCCTTGGGATATGCTACCTGCACACACTCCAAGGCCCTGCACATTCTTCCTAAGACATAGTGCCCAGAGCTGCTCAGAGTACTTGAGGCGTAGTCAAACCTGGTTTTGTATTTTTGAAGCATAATTTCTATCCTCTTGTATTCTGTTCCTGTAGGCATAAAGGCCAGCCTTTAGCCTTTTTGATTATTTTGTGTACCCATTCATGACACTTTAATGATCTTTGTACCTGGACCCCCAGGTCTCTTTTGGCCTCCACTGTTTCTAGCTTTTCACCATTTTGAAAGTGCCCTGTTGTATCCTTTTTAGGGCCAAGGTAGATGATATGTCAGTTGCCTACGTTGAAATTCATTTGCCACAACCTTGCCCATTCAGTTAGCCTATCACTCTCTTTGTAATTTTGCACTTGCATCTATGCTACTTGCAATGCCGCCTACAGTCTGCTTGCTGTGTTTTTATATCTTCCTGATGCGCAGCTATGCAGTATACTCCAGATAATTAAAAGTTGTTTTTGGAACATTCAGTTCCATTGTTTTGACATTTTAGTTTTCTTTTTGACTTCAGAACACTGTAGTGGAAGTTGCAGTCTTAACCAACAGAATGGTGAATAATCAGATAAATAGGTTCTGGTGAAATCATTTCACATTTTCTCTATGGCTTCTCACCTGTCAAGATTTCTTGGTGGTCTAATAGATGCGTGACAGTATACATTTTTCTGATCTAAATACTTGTTCTAAAGGTGCTATACTGTATCTATATATGTTGTAATAGTGTGAACTAAGTTATTTTCTGGTGTGCAGACATGTGCTTCAGTCAGTTCAAATGAACCTTTTTCCTTTCAGATGAAAAGTGCTAGTTTTAATGCTGACCCATATGTTCGGGAATTTGGAATAGGGGTGAGAGACGACATGACAGACGTACCGGGCCGTGTTCTTCAGGCACCTTCCTTGTTGTATGGTGGTCGGGTAAGGACTTTTGTTTTGCAAAATGAGCAGACGAACCATTTATCATCATTTGGCGGCTTTGTTATATATAAAACTTGGAAACCTCCTTAAATTTACTGAATTCAAGAAAATCTTGTACATCGACCCAACCTTGATTCGGTCAGTGTAGCGCTGAAGTATATTACATGAAGGTACCAGTTTTTGTTGTAAAACTGACTGCACCTTCAGTTACCGTGCTAAGTCCTT
This sequence comes from Cetorhinus maximus, assembly GCF_964194155.1. Classification (NCBI taxonomy): domain Eukaryota; kingdom Metazoa; phylum Chordata; class Chondrichthyes; order Lamniformes; family Cetorhinidae; genus Cetorhinus; species Cetorhinus maximus. The sequence goes on from NC_135882.1 coordinate 156,384,451, forward strand.
TTTTTCTGGTGTCCCTTTCCTCCATTTTTTCTTATCTCTTCTCTTAAATGTTTGTGAAGCACTTGGGTTGCTTTGTTAAAATAAAATGCTATATATCTGGATGTTGTATGAAAAGTTACTGTTATGTGACAAGCCTTTCGGTAAAGCTGAGTTCTTTTTAAAAAAAAAACCCTAGCGGGAAACTTTAAACAACTGTCATAACCTATATTTTTAAGTGGTATGTTTGAGATGCAGCTCTAAATGCAGGAATCAGACCGCCAGTTCTCGAGAGGTTTTATATTAGACTAAATGAAATATTTTATTAAGTTCCAACACATTAAACGCACATACATGGTTACAAATTACTACTATCATAACTTTTAACAAATTCTCAAACTAATCTCTATTAAGACAACAGCAACCCATTGACTTAACCAGACATCAGGCAAAGCATTTTCACCGTACGAATTCAAAATGAGGTTCCTTTCACTTTGGTTCTTGTGGAGACAGTTGGAGGCTTACAGCTGCTTTGACCTTACATTGCCTCTGCTCTGCGCACATGAAAACTGCTGAAGTTATACCTAGCACAGCTCATTGAATGTAAATTCTCATTGTATCACTAGCCTCTCACGTCTTCTGACAATAAAACCCCTTTCATAGTACCAATTTTATTAGTAACATAAACATATTGCTTGGTCTCTGCCAGCTAGGTGCCGGATTTCACTCGCCTTCTTGAATGCTCTATTCAACAAAATGGAAATGCACTCTACCTCTCTTATGTCTCAAAATTAGTACACATCAAAGCACCCGGACTAGCTGGTTTTAATCCAATTAAGACACACCCACAGACTAAACCTCTATTTTAAAAGAAAAATATTTTCCAATAATAATATTATATACATTATTAGCTTCATGACAGTTATACAACATATTAAATAAAAACAAAATGCTGGATATATCCAGCAGGTCAGGCAGCACCTATGGAGTGAAACAAAGTTAACGTTAACTTTGATTCTCTCTCCACAGATGTTGCCTGACCTGAATATTTCTGGCTTTATTTCAGATTTATGTTTGCAGTATTTTGCTTTTATATTACAGAATGTTAAATGTATTGCTAATTACTACCTTCTAATGAAACTGATCACAGCTATGTAGAGAATTTATTTTCTTAATCTCCTGATGTGGTGTGTCTGTAGAATGGAATAATCCTGATCAGTTTAGTCAGGGCTTTGCCAGAGAATAATTTATACATAGGCTGCAGTTAAATGAGTTCATAAACTGGAAGTGAAGGGGCTTACAAAGTACCTGAATTACTCGAGTGAAGATTACATTTGAAGTAATTCATTGAAAAATTAGCAGCTGTGACAATTATAAGATTGTGGTAATCAGTTATTGAGAATATGCTGTGTGCATTATGTAATAAAGTCAAGTTTTATTTTAAAGATGTATAATACTCTTGTACAGATGAGATTTTTAAAATTGAAATTAACTACCTGTATTTGAACATTTTTAGTTTAAAATTTAAGAAAATAAATGACATTCATCAGTACTTTGAAATTAAAACACACCATTCTAGTTCATGGATAACTGTTGCAGTTCATGACATTGAAATATTCCTGCTCTCATGCTACTTATTATTTTTTGTTGCAGAACAAGACCATTGCTACTCCTATTCAGGGTGTGTGGGATATGCGGGGTAAACAGTTTCATACAGGCATTGAAGTTAAAGTTTGGGCAATTGCATGCTTTGCTCCACAGAGGCAGTGCAGAGAAGATACACTCAAGTAAGCAATATATTATATCTGCTGTATCCATAACTTGCACACAAGAAATTTGATAAGTCTGCAATGCAAGCACTTAGAGTTGCAAACATTTTTTCCCGAGATTACAGAACATTAGTACTTGCAGAGACCCAAAACGGTGTGGCTCTGAGTTGAAGAAACTTCCACTAAATATTAAAATGTTGTGAATCTTTTTTTTCAATTTGAGAGGAGTACTTTATCTAGTGATTAGCTAAAGCCCCACAGCCAAGAAAGGCCCAGGTTTGATTCCTGATCTGCGTGGAGTTAGCTAACCTCAGCTGACATGCTGTAAGGGGAACTACAGTTAACCTCAGCACAGGTTAGGTGGGAAAATTCAGCCAGGAATTTTGCCCCTAATCCAATACTAATGACTTGTAGATGCGTGCATGGATATGAGGTAAAGACGCATCCAACACTAGCCTGGGATACTAAAGGATCCCATAGCAAGGAATCGGTGCCTTACAGAGGAGAAAATTTGTTAAGATGCAGATTTTGTTTTTCTTCGAGCACTGCCTCTCATTCCCTCTTCCCTCCCCACCCTCTCCACACTGTAATGTTCATAAAAATCAAACCTTTGCACAGTCTAAATAAATTCAAAAGTACAAAAAAAAAATGGTGATAATTGCAAACACTTTCTCTTCTACCCCTCCCCGCCAGATGATTTACTACTAGCTTTTCAAAAATTGTTGCAAAAAGCTTTTACCAGCCAACTATGTTGCTTCTTTTCAGAGCATTCACAGACCAGTTAAGGAAAATATCCAGGGATGCGGGCATGCCGATACAAGGCCAACCTTGTTTTTGTAAATACGCGCAAGGTGCGGACAGTGTGGAACCAATGTTCAGGCACCTGAAGAATACCTATGCAGGGCTTCAGCTAGTGGTGGTTGTGCTTCCTGGAAAAACCCCAGTTTATGGTCAGTACATTTAGGATTTCGGGGTTTGAGATTTCTAAACAGTTAAAATTTTGCTATTTAAATCCACTGAAAATATTTCTTAATATAACTATCAGGATATTAGCAGCAGTAGTGCACTATGTGCATTTTAAAAATAAGTTCTCTGATTGCAAAGTAGATGTGACAGAATTTCCAGACGCATGTTAGATTATTTACCCTCCATCACAAGTGCCAGGACACCGGGGATAGGTCCCTTGCTCTTCTATTGAAGAAGTACCCTGATCACCTGAGAGATCAAATGGGGCCTCGGTTAAAAGCCTCATTTGAAAGACAGCACCTCTGGTAGTGCAGCACTCCCTTTGCACTTTATACTCCAGTTTGTGGAGTGGACCTGAACCCACAGCCTTCTGACTCAGAGGATGAGAATGCTGCCCACTGAACCTTGGCTTACTATCTTGCTTAGAGACCCTCAGGGCAGTGAGTGCTTTTCTAGACCTTAGGCATGGATTTGTAATTGATTAGAAAGCAGGATACCACTTCAGGATAAAGGATGTGCCCAGGCATCTGTACTGGAGTCCCAGCATTTCATCATATATTATCAATGACTTGGCTGAAGGAATAGAGAATTGTATATTCAGATTGGTAAATGACAGTAGTTTAGGAGTCGATAAGTTGTGTAGTTGGCAGTTGGAAGTTACAAAGGAATGTATGGCAGAATGTGAGTGGGTAAAACTGCTGCAGGAAAGTGTGATGTCATCTAATTTGAATCCTAAAAAGATTAATTGAATTTTTTTCTTAGTTGTAGATGAGCAAAGATATCTTGGTTCCATATATTCAAATCACTAGAAACTAATGCACTGGTGTAAAATGTTATCAAAAAGGCTAATGGAATATTTCAATACAAAGGGGCAGAAATTATGCTTCAGTTGTAAAGAGCCTTGGTCAGATTTCATCTGGAGCATTGTTAATTTTTGACAAGGCACCTCAAGGATATATTGACCTTAGTTGGTAGCATGGGAAATGGAAAAGCATGCAGTTTCATCAAGCTGTGGCAGGGGCTTAAAGGGTTAAATTATGAGGACCGGTTACATTAACTTATATTCCCATTGATTTCAGATGTCAAAGGGTCTAATTGAGGCGTTTAAATTTGGTAGGATAGATGGAGAAGCTATTTCCTGGTGGAAAAATTCAGAACAAGCTAGCACAATCTTAAAATCTGTGCCATTCAGGAGTTAAGTCAGGAAGCACTTTTTCATAAAGGATAGTAGAAATCTGCAATTCTGTCTTAAAGGGTTGTAGATGCTGGGTCCAATGAAATTTTCAAGACGTTGAGTTTATTTTTTTAGGTAAGGATATCAAGAAATGTGAATGAAATGCAGGTAAATGAGTTTTTGGTACAGATCAGCATGATAAAATTGAATAGTGGAACTGGCTCAAGTAGTTGAATGGCCTACACCTATACCTCACTGTCTACATAAATTTAATCACACATTGAAATATTGAAGAGAATGAACTATAATTGAATTCATAGTGTAATGAATATCTAGTACATGGTTCATGTTAATATTTTAGAAGTGATGTTTAGTTCTGGGAAGATTAAAGTTGACTGTAGCAAATGGGGTAAATGCAACTAAAGCAGCTTATAGTCTTATTACAAAGTTTGGGGACCATGTTGATTTATTGGGTTAACAGCTAGAAAGACAAGAGCCATAAAATAGCATTTAGACTTACTTAGTTGGAGACATGATGTCTATACTGCTTGCAAAGAAGTGCAGTCCAGTGAGATGTTTTGTTTTGGGAGTTAGAAATACATTAGTTGAAAAGCATTCAGTGAGCCCTGAAAGGCTGCGGCGTCATGGAGATCGATGAAAGTCTCTGGTTTTTATCTATGCCTTTGACGAGAGAACGAGTGTTCTGCAGCAGGGGAAGAGACTGGATACTGAAAAGGTGCTGCTGTTAGCAGGCCCCAGGCAGTTAAGGCTCAGAAGCATTAGAAGTCATTTGGTGCAGCTGAAGGTTGTAGTTTAGACCTTTTATGGTTCAAACCTCTGAGAAGCCCTAAGAGCTGTTAGCAAGCTCCAGGTTGTCAAGGCTCAAGAGAAGTCTTGGTGAGCTGGTGCGGTGACAGAAGGTCGATGGATCCATGCTGGAAGCAGATATGGCTCAGAGAAACCCTGGGAGCCATTTATAGCTTGGTGCAGCCGGGATCTGGAGTTCAGAGAAACCAGGAGCAGTGCCAGCTTAATGAAGCTAGCAGTCTGTGAAAGAGTTGGAAGTATGTCAGTAATTGGGGGCAGGAGTGCAGCTTTGTGAATCCTGTGAACCGCAATCTCAGAAAATTGAACCATCAGGAGGTGAGCATTTGGTGAGGCAGTCCGAGTCAGAGTGGCTTTTGAGGGAATTTGGAGGCTAAATCTTTGAAAATGAAGAGTTGAAATGCCTCATGAGGGAGACAGAATTTTAACGAGAAACTGTGACTCCCAGTGGTCACTGACATCTGGGTGAGTTGCTGAGAAATCTGTGGGACCAGCTTTGGTCGCAACTGCCATTTAATGTGCAACGTGGTGTGTTTGACTACAGTTTACCTGTTAATTTGTATTTGCCTCATGTTAATTCTGAATGTTAGCTTATAAGATAAATGTTATAAATTGTTTTTCTCTTCTGGCTTTGTATAGTAAAGTTTATTTTGTTTGTTTAAAACTGTGGAATCTTGTGGCTTTATTCTCTTAGTGGGTAACTGAAATTTCAAACTTTGTCTACTTTAAACAAAAAGTTACTGGTCCCTAACTGGATCTTAACACTATATTAATAAGCAGTGTTTTCCATTGACAGCGGAGGTTAAGCGTGTGGGCGACACATTACTTGGCATGGCCACGCAGTGTGTGCAGGTGAAAAATGTGCTGAAAACCTCTCCACAAACACTTTCCAACCTCTGCCTGAAGATCAATGTAAAGCTAGGAGGTGTCAATAACATCTTGGTGCCACAGGGAAGGTCAGTTGAACTTTTTGTACCTGCTAAGTGGCTTGATTTGAGTAAGGTCTATTTCCATAAACTTAACTATTTGGAGGATTGGAAGGTAGGATGATTTCAAAACTGACATTTGTCTTCGTTCATTGGTGGATTACATTATCTTTTGAGACCATAATTATGGAGAAAATCCCATGTGGAGTTTGTGCCTTTTTGTCAGCTGACCCCTTGCACTTGGGTCACATTTCCTCATTGTAAACACTTGCTTTGTTTGGCACACTGGAAACATTCCAGTTTTGTCTTTTCTCCCACTTATATCTTACACTATTTTTGTAATTTACAGTTTTTGTATAAAATGAAAAAAATAAGTTTTTGAAGTTTTAGCTTTTAATGTTTTCAGTCAAGACATTTGTGGTTTCAGCTTACTGGTTCCTGTTTTACTTTGTTTGATATTGTGTTGAATAACTGATGTTCCTGACACCAGCCTAAATTGTATTCTGATAGTGAATGACTTCTAGATATGCAAAGGCTTATCCAGATTTAGTGAACAGAATTATTGATTTTCCCAATGTGTCTAACTGAAAGAACTTGCATTTATATAGCACCCTTCATGACCCCAGATGTCCCAAAGTGCTTTATAGCTAATGAATGGCAGAGCAGGCTCAAGGGGCCAAATATTCTTATTAAATACATTGTGTAGTTATGGTTGTAATGCATGAAAACACTATAGCTAATTACTGATGCAATACGTGACTAGTTATCTTTCTTTAGTTGAACAATAAATATTGGCCAGAACACCAAGGGGAACTCCCTTAATCATCTATGAAATAGTGCTGTAGGATCTTTTGCATCAAGCTGAGAGGGAGGACCCTGTGGTTTGATGCTTCATCTGGATGAGTGCAGCTCCAACAACACTCAAGAAGCTCGACATCATCCAGGACAAAGCAGCTTGATTGGCACCCCATCCGCCACCTTCAACATCCACCACTGACACATAGTGGCAGCAGTGTGTACCATCCACAAGATGCACTGCAGCAACTCACCAAGACTCAGCAATTTAACAGCACCTTCCAAACCCACGACCTCTACCAACTAGAAGGACAAGGGCAGCAGATTCATGGGAGCACCACCACCTACGAGGTCCCCTCCAAACCACACACGACCCTGACTTGGAACTCCCTAATAGCAGTTCAAGAAGGCGGCTCACCAGCACCTTCTCAAGGACAATTAGGGATGGCAGTAAAAATGCTGGCCTAGCCAGCGATGCCCACGACCTGTGAAAAAGAATTTTAAAAACCTAGATGACAGTCCCTCCGACAATGTAGTATTTGCTCAGTACTGCACTTAAGTGTCATCCTGGTAGACGTGCTCAAGACTCGATTAGGGCATAAACTCATGACCTGAATCAGGCAACAGTGCCTCAGTGAAGTCAAGGATGGCACCTGCTGCTGTACTGAACAATTTAGACCAGGAAGATCAGTATGTAGAAAACACATTTTAAGAAGAAAAAAAGTAGCCAAAACTAAATGAACTTTTCCTGCAATTATTAACCCAGCCACAATCAAGTCTTTATTGTGTTGAGTTAACTTAACATTAATGTCTGTCTATGGAAGAATATATTCAGTTTTTTGTGTTGCCACCAGTATACGAAAACACAAAATTTTATGATGCATTCACAAACTGTTGAGTTGGCCTTCTAAGTCACCAAGATATTGAATGTGTTTCAGGAAATGGGAGTCCTTGTGTTTAACGTACAATTTTCACATCAAGTTGACTTTGACTTAATGAGGAAACCTATTGAAATGTATTTCCATGATGTCAATATATCCATTTAATACTGATGTAACTTATTGTGGTCATAAAATGGAGCTGTTTACAATGGTCCCAACATTTTTAATTATTTTCCCAGGCCTGCAGTTTTTCAGCAGCCAGTAATATTCTTGGGTGCAGATGTAACACATCCACCAGCTGGAGATGGGAAAAAACCTTCCATTGCTGCAGTGAGTCCCTGTATTTTTAATTGTATTCTATTTATTGATTGTGAATATTTACACAATTTCCTGATAAAAAAATGGAAATGATATGTTCAGTATGTGAATGTGCTGGTCCTGGTGTCCATCTGAAGTGAGACTTTCTAGATGGATTTATAAATTAGTCAATTTTTTGTCCACTTCAAATTGTTTTTCAATATAAGACTAATATTCAGTTGCTACTGTGCTCTTTTCTGAATCTATTCCAAAGCCACTTCACCTTCCTACCTTCCTCCTTGCCTTCAACATCTCCATCCCTTAGCTTCAGCTTTATCAGATTGCCACAATATTCTTCTCAATAAGCTAAATATTTGATCTTGTTTGATCTTGCATTTGCCCATAGCAACACCTGTTGAAGTATAGTTTTAGTTCCTGCTTCACTTCAAAGAAGATAAATTATACTGATTTTGCCTGATCTAGCAATTGTTTATATTCATGATATAAAAACTCTATTTACCTTGCTGAAAAATTAAATTTGTTTCTTTATGCACCAGTACTTTATTTGCACTTTTGAAATCTACTTGAATGCAAACAAGTTGATTATATTTTCAACTAAATTTTTAAATAAAAACTTCTTTTCAAACTTCTGAAAATGTCAAACGAAGATTTTTCCTGTCCTAGCTTGAATCCCCGTGACTTTTTTTTAAAGAAAATAAAATTCTGTAACAACAGAGTTCTGTTGATGGTTTGAAAATGTAATTTTTCTAAATAGATTGAGAAGCTAGAAGAGCACAAATGACCTTTACTGGAGATAAAGATCAAGAATCAATTGCAAAATGCCAAATTCAGTTTGCTGAGATCGCTGAGAAATTTGTGCAGCCCAGTTGGGACCCACTCCCTCCCTCCCTTTGCTGCTAGAAGCCAAAAATCCATCAGTGAACTAAACCTATACTGTATTAGACCTGGTATTGTGCAGTGACATAGATTTAATTAATGACCTAATAGTGAAGGCGCCCCTAGGTAGCAGCGATCATAATATGATTGAATTTTACATTCAGTTTGACGGAGAAGAGTGGGTCCAAGATGAGTATTTTAAACTTAAATAAGGGCAATTATGAGGGCATGAAAGCACAGCTAGCTAAAGTGAACTGGCAAATTAGGTTAAGGGATAGGTTAAAAGGTGGACCTTTAAGGGAATATTTCAGAAAAACAGAGTAGATGCATTCAAACGAGAAATAAAAATTCCCAGGGGATGACCCACCATCTCTGGTTGACTAAAAAAAATAAAGATAGCTTCAAACTTAAGAAAAAACATAATTGCACAAAGATGGGTAGAAAGGAAAAGAGTTAACAAAGTGATTGTTGGTCCTATAGAAAGTGAGCCTGGGGAATTAATAATGGACAATAAGGAGATGGCAGATGAATTGAACTGGTATTTTGCGTCAGCCTTCATTATAGAGGATTCAAGTAACATCCCAGAAATAGCTGAAAATCAGGAAATGGAAAGGAGGAAGGAACTCAGAAAAATTACAATCACTAGGGAAGTGGTATTGAGAAAATTGTTGGAGCTACAGGCTGACATGTCTCCGCGTCCTGGTGAACTTCATCCTACGGTCTTAAAAGAAGTGGCCTGTGAGATAGTTGATGCGTTGGTTTAAATTTTCAAAAATTCCCTAGATTTGGGGAAGGTTCCATTAGCTTGGACGATGGCGAATGTAACATTTTTTCCAAAAAGGGAGACAGAAAGCAGTAAACTACAGGCTAGTTAGCGTAACATCTGTCATCGGGAAAATGTTAGAAGAAAAATTTGTGGCAATCAGGCATAGTCAACATAGTTTTGTGAAACCATTGGAGTTCTTTGAAGAAGTAACACATGCTGTGGATAAAGGGGAACTGGTGGATGTACTGTATTTAGATTTCCAGGAGGCATTTGATAAGGTTATCAATGGTTATTTTTAAAAATAAAAACTCATGGTGTAGGGGGTAACATACTGGCATGGACAGAGGATTGGTTAGCTAACAGGAAACAGTAGGCATAAATGGATCATTTTCTGGTTGGCAAGATGTAACGATTGGTGTGCCACAAGGATCAGTGCTGGGGCCTCAACTTTTACAATTTATATAAATGACTTGGATAAAGGGACTGAAGGTGTGGTTGCTAAAGCTGCTGACGACACACAGATAGGTAAGATGTGAAGAGGACACGAGGCTATGAAGGGATATAGATAGGTTAACTGAGTGGGCAAAGACCTGCCAAATAGAGTATAACGTGAGAAAGTATGAAATTGTCCAATTTTGTCGGAAAAATAAGAAAGAACATATTATCTAAATGGTGAGAGATTTAAGAGCCCTGAGACCTAGAGGGACCTAGGTGTCCTAGTGCATAAATTGCATAAGGCTAGTATGTAGGTACAGCAGGTAATTAGGAAAGCTAATAGAATGTTATCATTATTGCGAGGGGAATTGAATACAAAAATTAGGGAAGTTATGCTTAAGTTTTACAAGGTACTGGTGAGACCACATCTGGAGTACTGTGTACAGTATTGGTCGTCTTATTTAAGGAAGGATGTAAATGCATTGTAAGCAGTTCAGCGAAGGTTTACTAAACTAATATCTGGATTGGGGGAGTTGTCTTATGAGGAAAGGTTGGACAGGCTCAGCTTGAGTCTGCTGGAGTTTAGAAGTGATAGGGGTGACTTGATTGAAACATATATGATCCTGAGGGGTCTTGACAGGATTGATGTGGAGAGGATGTTTATTTTTGTGTGAGAATCTACCACTGTTTAAAAGTAAGAGGTCACCCATTGGGACAGATGAGAGGAAATGTTTTCTTTTCAGGGTAGTGAGTCTTTGGAACTCTGCTTACACTGCCTTTTGAGCAAGAGAGTCTTTGAATATTTTTAAGGCAGAGATAGATAGATTCTTGATAAGCAATGCGGCGAAAGGTTATCAGGAGTAGGCGGGAATGTGGATTTGAGGTTACAATCAGATTAGCCATGATTTTATTGAATGGTGGAGCAGGCTAGAGGGGCCGAAAGGCCTGCTCCTAATTCACATGTTCCTATGTTAATGTTCTATGCCCAAGTTCTACCAGATCATTTTGAGTAATAGTTTGTCAGTAATTTTTGATAGTGATGTCTAGAATATTGCAGGTTAGTCACATGGTAAAAATGACCGTTTGGGTCATTTGTTAGTACAGTGACGACTTGAATTGTCAATTGTGGAGCATGTTTTTAAAGTATTGTTATATTAGGAGTCACAATTGTAAGGACCTGTTAAACCAAAGTGATAACACTCACTTGGTTTAAAAGCAATCTTTCTGTATTTTGCTCTTGGAAGTGTAAATATCACCTTTAGTTAAAGTGAATATTATCATTATTGGCAATTTTGTTGATTTAAATGTTACCTCTGAGGCTCCCTCAAGGTTAATAGTTATGTACTAATTCCTTAGGAATGTGGTTTGGTTATCTGCTGAAACTTACCTTAGGTTTATTTTTTCCTGCATCCCACATCCTTTTCCTTAGGTGGTGGGCAGTATGGATGCTCATCCAAGTCGTTATTGTGCCACAGTCCGTGTACAGCAGCATCGACAGGAGATCATCCAGGATCTTGCTTTCATGGTCAGAGAACTCCTCATCCAATTTTACAAATCCACTCGCTTCAAACCAACACGCATTATATTCTATAGAGATGGAGTGTCAGAAGGACAGTTTCAACAGGTGAATAAATTCTAGGTTGATCTGTTGGGTTGGAGAAGTGAGTTTTATTAGCTAAATGAAGATGCTGCGAAGTCTATAAATGTGCTTACCTAATGGAACTGATAACCTGTTTATAAAACAGCTGCAAATTTACAATCCTTTTGCAGCAAGTGGTTGTACATAAGTGGTTTGATAATTCACTCAAGTAGGGAAACTGAGTTTTAAAGAAAAAATGACTTTACTATGCTTAATCTGGACTTGGCCTAGCCTATGAACCAAAAAATGGAGAAATCTATTCTTGCACTACTTTAGGTGGCCTGATGTGACTATGTAATTTTTCTGCCACTTGTTCTTTACTGGTTGTAATGGGTGCATCTAGTCTGTCATCACAGAATTGTTACGGTCATCTGTTTCCTATTGCTTGAGTGCTATCTCATTTGCCACTTTTTTTTTTGACAGTTTACCTGGGCTTGTTCCCTCTTTATCTCATTGAAATTGGCCCTTTCTCAGTCAATAAGCTTATGTCTTTTATCTTTCAGCTTTTATGTGGAACCTACTTAATTGCTGTTCATGGATGTTTCTTGACTCTTATTACCTATTTGCCCCACTTAATTTCCTAGAATTAGCTCAGTATGCCCTTTTATTAGAATAAAAACCGTCTGTAATTATACTGTAGAAACCGTTCCCTTTCTTTACCACTTACATTTGTTTTGCTCCAACTGGTGTATAAATAATTAGTCAATCTGTCACTTCACTCCTGTTGTATTTTTATCTCCTCCTCCTCTGGGTACCATTTTTATCTACATCTCTTTCTCTCTCCTCTCCCTTCACTAAAGCCAGAGGTTTTCCTGCCCTAACTCTGCCTTTGTATCATTCCCCATAGCGTTCATGTTTTGCTGCTTTCATGGAGTCAACATTGTTACAGATCCTTCCTTTTTTCCTACTCTATCCCTCCTGAATATTTTGTAATCAGGAATGTTCAGCTTACATTTCTGCCCTAGCCTAAGCTACACCTGTTAATGATTTTATATAACCTCACCTTCCCTCTCACATAATTATTTGCTCCTCCAACACTAGTTTTATCGATAGTAACCCTTCCAATGGCATGACTTCCTCTGCATTTTACTCACTTTACTCCCACCTACTTCTGATCTGTTGTGTTCTCATGTTTCGTGTGCTCTTGACCCTTTTGCTTTTACATCTGTTGTATTCCTGTTCCCCTACATTTAAGGCTAAACATACTCTAGCACATTTCTCTCCCAGTGAGAATGTTGGTCACAATCATTTTCAGGTGAAGCCCATCCATAAAAAAAAAACAGCAGCAAATAGGGCCAAAGGGGGAAAAATGGTAAAGGCAAAATTAATGGCTCTTAAATCGTGTAATATTCGGAACAAAATAAATGAATTAACTGCACAAATAGAGGTTAATGGGCATGATCTTATAGCCATTACGGAGACAAGGCTTCAAGGAGATCAATGCTGGGAATTGTATATTTAGGGGTATGAGAGTTTTCGAAAGGACAGGAAGAAGGAAAGGGCCGTGAGGTAGCTTTGTTAGTAAGAGATGGAGTAAGTATGATAGCAAGAAATGACCTTGGATCGGAAGATGTAGAATCCATATGGGTGGAGGTAAGAAAAACAAGGGGAAGAAGGCACTGGTGGGAGTAGTCTATAGGCCCCCTGACAGTAGTTATACTGTAGAACAGAGAATAAGTCAGGAGATAATGGCATGTAAAAAGGCAGTACATTAATCAAGGGTGACTTTAATCTTCATGCAGATTGGGAAAATTGGCAGAGGTGGCCACGAGCAAGAATTCATAGAGCGTGTTTGGGACAGCTTCTTAGAACAATATGTTGTGGATCAAACTAGGGATCAGGCTATTTTGAATCTGATAATGAGGCAGGTTTAATAAATGATCTCAGTAAAAGACACCCTGGGAAACAGTGACCAAAACATGGTAGAATTTAGCATTCCGTTTGAGAGTGAGAATCCTGGATTGGAAACAGCTGTGCTAAACTTATTTACGGGTAATTATAATGGAATGAGGGCAGAGTTGGCTGGAGTGGACTGGAAAAGGAGTTTAGCAGAAAAGATGGTTGATGAATAATGGCAGTTGTTTAAGAAAATAGTTCAAGACTCACAACAAAGATATAACCAAGTGAGGAAGAAGGACTCCAGGAAGGGGATAAACCAACCAAGGGAAGTTAAGGATAGTATCAAATTGAAAGAAAAGACATACAATGTGGTAAAGATTAGTGGTAAACCAGAGGATTGGGGAAGTTTTAAAAACCAACAAAAGATGACCAAAAAAATAATAAAGAGGGAGAAAATAAACTGAGGGTAAACTAGCAAGTAATATAAGAACGGACAGCAAGAGCTTCTTTAAATATATAAAAAGGAAGAGAGACGTTAAAGTGAACTTAGGCCCCTTAGAGAATGAGGCTGGGGAAATAATGGGGAACCAGGAAATGGCAGAGGAGTTGAATAAATACTTTGCATCAGTCTTCACGGTAGAATCACTAATAGCATTCCAAAAATATTAAATGATCAAGGGGCAAAAGGCGGGGGGAGGAAATAAATACAATAACTATCACTAGAGAAAAAGTGCTAGGGAAACTAATGGGGTTAAAGGCCAATAAGTCCCCTGGACCTGATGGGTTGTGTCCTAGGATATTAAGGAAGTAGCTACAGAGATAGAGGATGCACGTGGCTGTAACCTTTCAAGAATCCTTAGATTTTGGAAAAGTCCCAGAAGATTGGAAAACTGCCAATGTAAAGCTCTTATTCAAAAAGGGAGGGAGATAAAAAAAACAGGTAACTATTGGCCAGTTAGCTTAACATCTGTCATTGGGAAAATGTTAGTCTATTATAATGGATGTAATAGCAGAGCATTTAGAAATGAATAATATAATCAAGCAGATTCAGCATGACTTCATTGAAGGAGAAATCATTCCTGACAAATTTATCAGAATTCTTTGAGGAGGTAACAGGCAAGATAGATAAAGGGGAACCAGTAGATGTAAAATGTTTGGATTTCCAAAATGCATTTGATAAGGTACAGCACATAAGATAAGAGCCTATGGTATTGTGGGTAGTATATTAGCATGGATAGAGGATTTGCTAACTAATAGAAGACAGAGAGCAGGGATAAGGGGGAGCATTTTCAGGATGGCAACCCGTAACTAGTGGAGTACCACAGGGATCAGTGCTGAGGCCATAATTATTTATACTATACATGCCTTGGATGACGGAAGTGAATGTACTATCACCAAGTTTGCGGATGACGCAAAAATAGTTGAGGAGGCAAGCGGTGAGAATGCAGAGTCTACAGAGGGATCTATACGGGCTAAGTGAGTGGGCAAAAACTTGGCAGATGGAATATAATGTGGGAAAATGTGAGGTTATGCACTTTGGCAGGAAGAACAGAGGAGCTGAATGTTATTTAAATAGAGACTGCAGAAAGCCACAGCACAGATGGATTTGGGGTCCTTGTGCATGAATCACAAAACAGCTAGCATTCAAATTCAGGTAATAGGGAAGGCAAATGGAATGCTGGCCTTTATTTCAAAGATAATGGATTATAAAAATCAGAAAGCCTTGCTAAAACTAGACAAGGCACTAGTTAGACCACACCTAGAATACTGTGAACAGTTTTTGCCCCCTTATCTAAGGAAAGATATACTGGCATTGGAGGCAGTCCAGAGAAGGTTCACTAGGTTGATCCTGGGTATGGAGGGATTTTCTTATGAGGAGAGGTTGAGTGGGTTGGGCCTGTACACATTGGAGTTTAGAAGAATGAGAGACGACCTTATTGAAACATATAAGATTCTTAGGGGGCTTGACAGGGTAGATGGTGAGAGGTTGTTTCCCCTTGTGGGAGAGTCTAGGACCAGAGGGCATAATCTCAGAGTAAGGGGTGGCCCATTTAAGCCAGAGATGAGGAGGTACTTTATCTCAGAGGGTAGTGAATCTGTGGAATTGTTTACCGCAGAGGGCTGTAGAGGCTGGGTCATTAAGCATATTCAAGGCTGAGAAAGATTTTTAATCAGTAAGGGAATCAAGGGCCACTCACAGCATCTGTGGAGAGAAGGACAGAGCTAACGTTTCGAGTCCGTATGACTCTTCTTCAGAGCCACACGGACTCGAAACGTTAACTCTATCTTTCTCTCCACAGATGCTGTCAGACCTGCTAAGTTTTTCCAGCATTTTTTGTTTTTGTTTCAGATGTCCAGCATCCGCAGTATTTTGATTTTATCCCAGGGAATTGAGGGTTATGAGGAAAAGACAGGAAAGCGGAGTTGAGGATTATCAGATCAGCCATGAATGGCGGAGCAGATTCGATGGGCCAAATGGCCTACTTCTGCTCCTACGTCTTATCATGTACGTAACACTGCTGCCCTAAAACAGGTCACAATGTCCTAGAAGTGTGGACTTTTACCTCTACGCAATCTCTCCATTCATGTATTTCACTTCTTTAATTTACTGTTCCTCTGCTAATTGGCACTTGGCGCTAGGAGGTTTCTACTCTAGTGGAAATGGGTGGGAGAAAGGGGGTATGGAATGTCCATGTTATAATTAATTACTTAATTACTGGCGCACTCTTTTAAGGGTCACTGTTCTGCTACCACTGTCATTAGTTCCAACATAAACCACAATTTCTCCTCCATCTCACTTGATGTTTTCTGTGTTTTTAGGATTTCATTTTCTTCTAACTCTAGGACTTCGAGGCATTTTTTGATTTGACTGCATGAGTGTTCGGCTCCCCTCTTCAGTATTTTTGCCTTGTACTAATTTTTTGTGTGCAAGCACCTGTCATGCCTGTACTATCGCTGACTATTTCTGGAGAAGCGTTTATTGTCAGTCGCATAACAAAGAATAATGTTAAGTTATTGCCCACATAGCACAAAATGATCTGTTCCAAATTAGAAAAAAATCTGATGACATTTCCTTACCAACTTTATCTTTTCCCTTAGTTGAACCTAGAAATTTATTAGATTTGAGTGCTAAGTGGCGGACACCATAGATTTGAGAGATGTTGCTGAAGAAGCGGTTGCAGGCTACTATGGTGCAGCCATAGTACGCAGGTGGTGAATGGGCTGCATATTTGGACTTAAATGAGGTGCTGATTAAGTAAACTATTATGTCTTGGATGGTGTTAACCTTGCAGTTACAGCTGCATTCATCCATCTTACCACCCTGTGATGCGTGCCTTTTAAGTGGTGGAGAGGCTTAGGGACTTCTAGGGGAACCACTCAACACAGTATACCCAGCCTCTGACTTGCTGTAGCAACAATGGCATTTAGCTGGCTACTCCAGTTGTTTCTGGTCAATGGTGACAACCACACTCCCCCATCCCACCTGGATGTTGATGGTGAGGACTTGGCGATACATCTGTTGGATGTTAAGGAAGATGATTAGACTCTCATTGAGATGGCCATGCTCTTGCCACTTGTGTAGTGTGGTGTTACCTGTTGCTTAGCAGCACAGGCAGATGGTGGAAAATGAGCAAGATGAAACTTAGAAGCATAAAGGAAAATGGGACAGAAGCAAATATAAAGCAGAAACTACGTGGAAAAGTTCTCAATCTAATGGAGAAGTTATTCTTTGTGTATTCCACTGAAGTGAATTGCTTTCTGTGTAAAATATAGGGCTCTGAACAGTCCTTTTCTACTTGAATGCTAAACAAAATAAGCAACACCCCAACCCGAAGGAACTTTGCTGGTCATAGACTGCTCAATGCACTTGATGCAGGGACAGTTTTCTAATTTTTAAAAAATTCTTTCATGGGATGTGGGCGTCGTTGGCTAGGCCAGCATTTTTATTTCCCACCCCTAATTGCCCTTGAGAAGGTGGTGGTAAGCTGCCTTGAACCACTGCAGTCCATGTGGTGTAGGTACACCCACTGTGCTGTTTGGGAGGGAGTTCCAGGATTTCGACCCAGTGACTGTGAAGGAGTGGCAATATATTTCCAAGTCAGGATGGTGTGTGGCTTGGAAGGGAGCTTGCAGGTGGTGGTGTCTCCATGCAGCTGCTGCCCTTGTTGTTGTGGGTGGTAGAGTTCGCGGGTTTGGAAGGTGCTCGCGAAGGGGCCTTGGTGAATTGCTGAAGTGCATCTAGTAGATGATACACAGTGCTGCCACTGTGTGTCATTGGTGGAGAGGGTAGATGGGGTGCCAATCATGTGGGCTGCTTTGTCCTGGATGGTGTCGAACTGCTTGTGTTGTTGGAGCTGCACTCATCCAGGAAAGTGGGAAGTATTCCATCACACACCTGACTTGTGCCTTGTAGATGGTGGGAAGGCTTTGGGGAGTCAGGAGGCGAGTTGCTTCTGCAGAATTCCCAGCCTCTGACCTGCTTTTGTAACCACAGTGGCTAGTCCAGTTCAGTTTCTGGTCAATGATAACCCCTAGGAATGTTGATAGTGGAGGATTCAGCGATGGTAATGCCATTGAATATCATGGGGAGATGGTTGGATTCTTCCTTGTTGGAGATGGTCATTGCCTGGCACTTGTGTTGATTTACTTGCCACTTATCAATGTTGTCCTGGTCTTGCTGTATTTGGACATGGACTGCTTCAGTATCCGAGGAGTCGTGAATGGTGCTGGACATTGTGCAATCATCAGTGAACATCCGCACCTCTGACCTTATGTTGGAAGTAAGGTCATTGATGAAGCAGCTGAAGATGGTTGAGCCTAGGACAATACCCTGAGGAACTCCTGCAGTGATATCCTGGGACTAAGATGATTGATCTCCAACAACCACAACCATCTTCCTTTGTGCTAGGTATGACTCCAACCAGTGGAGAGTTTCCCCTCTGATTCCCATTGACTCCAGTTTTGTTAGGACTCCTTGATGCCACGCTATTATAAAGCTGGTTAGTTTTTTAATCTAATTTTGTTTTCTTTTGGGTAGTGTAATTTTTATCTTTCCCCAGTTCTGATGAAAGGCCATTGATCTGAATCATTAACTCTGTTTCTCTACACAGGTGCATGTTATTAGGCACGGGGAACAAATGCCGGCCTAACTGGTGACACCCACATTCCATGAAAGAATGCATTTTAAAATAATGCTGCCAGGCCCGAGCATTAGCAGCATTTTCTGTTTTTATTTCAAATTTCCAGCATCTGCAGTATTTTGTTTTTCTATGGGTGAAGTATTTATCATCCTTGTTGGCATGGTGTGAAACATTTTCACTTTAAACTATAAATTGTGTTTCAGTGTGCATCATGTCTCAATGAATTCTGTTTCAAAGTTTTTCTACTGTTCTTCCAGATAAAATTAACGTTGTTGTAAATTACTTTCATAGGTACTCCATCATGAGTTGCTAGCCATCCGAGAGGCATGTATTAAATTAGAAAAGGACTACCAGCCTGGCATCACTTTTATTGTGGTTCAAAAGCGACATCACACCAGACTCTTCTGTACTGATAAGAATGAAAGGGTAGGGATGATTTAGAGACTTGATACTAAGGAAATGTTTGTTTCTCTATTTTGATAATTGGATTCATAGTTGTATACAGTAACTAATAAGGAAAGCTCCAGCAACACCCTAAACTGGTTTGACTCTGGTTCGCTAGATGCTATTTTGCTTTTCAAAAAAAGTAGCAACGTAGGCTTTACAGTTCAACTCAACTGAATTTGTAATCATGAGCACCTGCCATTAATTTTAAAATAGTTTGTGTGTTATCTCTTCCATTTTAGGGTGTAAAGGTATATATTTTGGTTTCTGTAATCTGAATGTCTGAAATAGTTTAAACCATTGATAGTTGGCAGAAAACGAGTTTGTGACAAGTCTCTGTATACTATGTTTTTGAAGTGATAACATTACCAATACTGGACTTCCAGACTTATTAGCTGAAGCGGATGTAAATTTGTGACCGTAAATGCAGCAAAAAAACACCCAAAAATCCCAGTTTTAGTAGTCCTCATCACAGGTTCGCTCTGGGAGCCTGTGATAAGATTTGATTTTAGGAAGGTGAAGGAATGTCATGTGGGTTTCAGTGTAGAAAATGGGTAATATATACTTTAACATGATTGACAAATGTGTACTGAATTAAATGGTTCTATTTGTAATAGGTTGTGAAATTTAACAAGGCCAAACACCTCTCTATCTCTCTAGATGGGACAGACATGACTTAAAAATTCAGCAAAGGTTCAGCTGGAGCCTTAGAGGCCAGTGAGCTTTTTTATGTTCTGTAAGACTTATTGCAGTATCAGAAAGAAGAAATGGTACCCCTTTCACTTGACCTTGTATCAGCAATCCATGAATTTCTCTGGAAAGATAAAAACTTTTCTGGGAACACTGTTCACTTCAAGCCTGTAAACTGATTGAGCATGGCTTCTTGCGTGTAACTTAGGTAAACTCCCAAATTTTATTTTCTTTATTTACAGGTTGGAAAAAGTGGCAATATTCCAGCTGGCACAACAGTGGATACAAAAATAACACATCCATCAGAGTTTGACTTTTACCTGTGCAGCCACGCTGGCATTCAGGTAAGTCTTTTTTTAAAAAAAGGCATCAGGATGGAATAACAAAATGATGTGCCTGTAACCCAAGATTTTGTTAGCTGTAGACTCAAGTATACTCCTGGCTAACTTCCCACTTTGCACTCTATGTAGACTTAAGCTAACCCAAAACTCTGCTGTCTGTATCCTAACTCATTCCAAATTCCATTCATCCTCATCCCTGTGCTTACTCTCCTACATCTTGGTCTGGAAACAGCTCGGTTTTCTTTTGCCCTTGTATTTCCTTATGTGTCCCATTTGATTGTTCCGTTGAAACACTGAGATATTCCACTCTGTTAAAAGTGCTGTATCAATATGGATTATTGTAACAACCAAAATGTCTTGCACTTCTATATCATCTTAAATATAAAAAAACAAGGTGCCACAATTCTTCAAAACCATTTCTGAGATAAAAAGGTGATATTAGGTGGGATTAGAAGCTTGATCATAGAGCTGGGTTTTGTAGATTATGGTGGGGGAGGAGGGGTGTGCGTGAAATGGTTTAAGGAGGGAGTACCAAAGCATGGTGTAAGATAGCTGCCAGTTATTGGACAAAGGGAGCTGGGGATGCACAAGATGCCAAAGTTGGAGGAACTGGGGGGCAGTTGTGGGGCTGGAGCAGGTTGGCTGGGAAGGCAAAACCATGAAAAAGACAAGATAGAAATGCTAAGTTTGTGGGTTTGGGGAGCCAGTTTGGGATAGTGAGGATAGACTTGATGGGTGAGCAAGACTTGGTACACCATAGCTTACCTGTAGTGGAGCTTTGGACAAGTTGAAACTTAGAGGATGGAGAATGGGTGGCTCATCAGGAGAGCTTTGGAAAAGTCTGATCTGGAGTTGGAAGAAGCACAGATGAGGGTTTCAGCAGCAAATAGGCGAAAGCAGGATGGTGTGCAATGGTACGCAGGTGGGAGTAAGCAGTCTTTGTGATAGAGAAAGGTTATATCATTAGAAGCTTTGTATGAAGCTGAATAAGATGCTGTGGATGCAGACGGTTTGATTCAAACTGAGATAGTAGCCAGGCAAGGAAATGGAATCAGTGGCAAAGGTATAGCATTTGTGGAATAAACCAAGGTTTCATTAATGAAGAGTCATAAAACTGAGTTTATGTTCTAGTGTTGCCTATCAGTGACTTACATCTCTGGATAAATGCATCATTTCAATGGTGGAATATTATGTGTAAATATTATTAAGGAAAGGTCAGTCTGCCTTAATGGACTTCAGACTGTGACTGAGTACAGAGGCTGGTTAACAGCAATGTTTTAAGAACATAAATGACCAGCCAATCCCTTTAGCAGAAATGTTGGCCAGGGCACCAGAACTCTGCAATTGATATAACGCTATAAGATCATAAACATGAACCTGAACAGGCAGTTGGGACCTTGATTTAACACCATCATCTAAAGGATGAGGTGTTTCCAACTATATGGAGGCAGTACCATATTGAATGTCAAAAGAGGTGCTTACAATCCTGTTGTGGGACTTGGTGAATTTTGATCAGGTAACAAGGGAAGACTAACCATTTGCTCAACCTGTCCAATATTAAATCTGTGTATTTAGATCAGCTGCTGAAAACTTTCATTGATCTTGTACAAGGCTTGATCCAACCTATTCTGATTTTGCAACTGAAGAAGGCTCTGATAGCAGAGATGTGAAATTGGAAAGAAAAAGTGTGCATGACTTTCCATATCCCAGTCTTTTGTCTACCTGCCAAAACATTGACTCCTGTAAAAGCTGTCAGTGCTGTTAGTTGATCCATGTGATAGCAAGTTTTTGTGCACAACTCCTATCAAGTTAGTTTTTCATCTTTTAACGTTGTCAGAATCCCAAATGTGAATGACATTTCAGGGTAGGACTACTTTAACCTATTCTCTGCTGGAGTCCAGCAAAATAGAGAAAAGAATGCATAGACAGATTATATGTTCTGCCTGTTTTATTTCTACATTACTTAAAGAAGCAATTTGAAAATAATTTTGATTATAAGTGAGAGCTAATAATTAAACATATTTTCTAGGGAACAAGCAGACCATCTCACTACCATGTGCTATGGGATGATAACCGCTTCAATGCAGATGAACTTCAGATTCTCACATATCAACTTTGCCACACATATGTCCGGTGTACACGGTCAGTCTCCATCCCAGCCCCAGCCTATTACGCTCATTTGGTGGCTTTCCGTGCCAGATACCATTTGGTGGACAAGGAACATGATAGGTATGAAGACCCTTTTGAGTCTTTGACTGTTTGTTTGACTCTTCCGTGAATTTTGTGCTCCGGATGCTGATCTTTAGTATTGAGCGTCTGAGCTACAGTAGGGTAGACATAGAGACGATGTTTCCACTTGGGGAGACCAAAAACTGTGGGTGATAAATATAATAGTCACTAATAAATCCAATAGGGAGTTCAGGAGAAACTTCTTCACCCGAAGAGTGGTGAGAATGTGGACCTCACAACCATTGGGAATAGTTGAAATGAATTGTATTGATACATTTAAGGGGAAGCTAGATAAACACATGAGGGAGAAAGGAATAGAAGGATATATTGATAGGGTGAGCTGAAAAAGGATAGGAGGAGGCTTGCGTAGAACATGAAGACTGGCACAGACCAATTGAGCCAAATGGCCTGCTTCTGTGCTGTAAGTTCTATGAATGAGCTAACGTGCGCTCAAAGGCCTTCCTTATCTGTAAGCATCTTGTGAATAGTCTTTGAAAATACTGAACATGTGATATTCCTGTTCAAAGAAGGTCTTCATTGGACATTATGTTAACTGCTAATTTTCATACTCTCATGTCATGCTCAAGAAAAAGAGCTTAAAATACCAAAACCCTGGAATATTGGATCTGAAAATGATACATGAAACAAGTTCTTAGCTCAGAGGGTGGTGAATCTTTGGAATTCTGAAAACTGTGGAGGCTCAGTCAGGGAGTATGTTCAAGACAGAGATCAATAGATTTCTAGATATTAAAAACATCGAGGGATATATGGATAATGCAGGAAAATGGCATTGAGGTAGAAGATCAACCTGATCTAGTTGAATGGTGGAGCAGGCTTGAGGGGCCGAATAGCCTATTCCTTCTATTTTCTATGTTCCTATAAAATATAGCTCCTATCCAATGGCCATCTGTATTTACACCACACAACTGTCATCTTTGGTCATAGACCTTGCCTTTTGGCATAGTTAGCATCAATAAATGGGACAGAAATTGGCAATTGAATTGGGAAAACAGTACAATAAATGCCAATGAATTAAATGGTAGGAATTTTCTGGCAGTCCTGTCTTGTAGCCCTCACTAACTCAAAGTTAGATGTGAGGTTTAGTATCTAGGGTTTAATAATTTGGCTTCTTGGCATATAAAGGTCAAACAAATTTCTATATAGGTGAGTGTGAGATGGTACCTCATTTTTATAGGAGGGACAAGAAGGCCACATGTTCTTTGGAAAATAGTCTAAATGAAATAAAGGAGCAAAATGATCTAGGGGTACAGATTCACAAAGCTTAAAACTGCCAATGCAGGTCAACAAAGTTGTAAAAATGTAAAAGGTTTCATTTGAGTGGAATTCAAAAGCAGAAGAGGGGTTATGTTAAACTTGCGTAGAACCTTGGCTAAACCATGTAGGGTACTGTGCATAGCTCTAGTATGCACATTACAAAAGGATATAGGGATTCACGAGATGGTTTTAAAAAAGTATAAAACTGGAACTGAGCAGTTGCAATGATCAAGAAAGCCTCAACAGGAAGAGAGAAGATTGAGAGATGATCTAATAAAGGTCTTTTAAATAATGAACAGGTTAATAAGGTAGGTGTAGAGAAAAAGTTTGCACTTGTGGGGGAATCCTGTTGATCATAAATGTAAGATAGTCACTAATAAATCCAATAAGGAATTCAGGATATTCTTTACCCAGAGTAATTACAATGTGAAACTTACAGCTACATGTAGTTGAGGCAAATAGCACAGATACATTTAAGGGTAGCTAGGTAAGTTTGTGAGGAAGAAAGGAATAGTGCCATGTGCTGATGGGATTCGATGAAGCAGGGTGTCAGACTTGGGTGGAGCATAAACACCTGCATAAACTGGTTGTGCAGGATAGCCTATTTCTGTGCTGTAAATTTTATGTAATGCATTAGTTTGACAAGTTTTAGCAGTATACAATTTGTCTTTCAATTAATCTTGCTCTTTTTTTTCTTTTCAGTGCTGAAGGGAGTCACACATCTGGTCAGAGTAATGGCCGGGATCAACAAGCTCTGGCTAAAGCTGTACAGGTTCACCAGGACACACTGCGCACTATGTATTTTGCTTGACAGGTGTCCTCAGTTGGGATTTCTGAACAGAGCTGGGCTAAGACCAGACCAGCTGCATTTGCCAGGCAGTGTAGTGACGAACGAGCAGTTAATGTATTTCTGTTGCTGTGTACATTGCAATACCCTGCAGGCCTATTTCAGCTATAAGGTGAAATGTGACCAGGTTGTTAATGTGTGAATCAAGTCACCTGTAACATTTCTCTTGAACAGCGAAAGCATGGAATATTGGGAGGCCTGTGGTAGTCGCCTCAGTACATTTAGTCACTAATGGAAGTTAAATAACTGCAACCTAATTCTATAATAGATAAAACTAGACTTAAGCCTGGTGTAGATAGAAAGAGAAAGTAGTATATATTTTGCGGAAGCATTATAATATGCATTAGAAACTGCATATTCGATGGAGGTTTGTTTAGGACTGTTAAGTTGTGGAGGAATTTAGAGGATGGTGTGAGTCTTTAAGGCATAGTAATCCCGTCTGTTGGCTTCAAATGGCAGAATTTTGAAACTCAAAATTGAACATCAACAGCATTCCTTTTATTATATCTGGAGTTTTATCCAGTGAATTCCGCGAAGACTACTGTAATACAGTACTGTGAAACATGGCCATCTTGAGTCAAAGGGCAAAAAAAAGTCTTTTAACACTGAAAGTAAGTTAATGAAGCGTTAGTGTTTTTCCTTTTTGAGCAGGTGATATATTGTTTAGGTTTGACTTTCTCAGCAGTTCTGAGATGTATCTATGATTTCCAACAGAAGGAATGCAGTCTCTTTTTAAGATGTGTTTAGTAGAAAAATATTGGTGTGTGTTTGAAGCAATTAATCTTTGGAGACAATCTATAAAACATAACCAGAACAGATGGGCACTACTATTTTATATATTGAGCTCTTGATATTTTTGTAAGATGCTGCAATTGTTTAGTTCTCAGATCTTGATACAATACACCAGTGATGCAAATGAAATATTTTTCTGCTGTGGTTGTCTAGTGTGCCACCACTGTGGCTTGCCGCCATGTAGGATATAAGGATTACCATGACAATTACTTCGCTGATTTGAATTCAGTCATTATAGGGCAGTCAGATGAGAACTATTAAAATTGAAACTTTTTAAGAATGAAGTAATTTTAAACTACCTCGTGGTTATTCTCGTGTCAGCAAAAACGGAATGAGCACATGCCACTGTCATATTGGCAAAGTAGTTCAAAGATGGTGCTAGGTTTTTGCCATGAGGCAAGCATTTTTATTAATGGTAGTCATCTAATTGATGTAAACTGTTTCCTGGATTAAAATCCACCCCCAGATTGAAGCCAAACCTTTTTATGGTTATATACAATATCTTTTCAATGGCCTATACGCACTTATTAAGTGACTCAAAACCTTGTATAAAGTATCCAGTTTTATATACCTCAACCCTTCATCAAATTTTTAAATCTCAAAGAAGGTGCAACCAGCATAAATTTCAGTGTTAACAACTTATTTATGTGGCCATGAATAAAAACCATTGTACATAGATCTTTGGGATAAAACCTTTGCTTTTGAAGTTATGTGACAAACGAGATGTAGATACAGGCAACTGTATTGTAGAAGAGTTTTATAAACTGTTTTCAATTATTTCTGTATCAGGCTGCATGGTACTTTGTACAGGAATGGTGACAATGCTGCAAATCATATTACGATAATGGGCATATTTTGCCAAACAAGTTCAGAATTTTTAAGAAATCTTTTATTTATGAAATATTAACTTGCAAGGACTGATGAACTGTGCTTCTAAAAATGTAGCAAGTTACAACATATTGTCCTCATGCTTCTCATTGAATCCTGCAATATTCTTTACCTACAATTCTGGTAGAGTTTGAGGAATGGATGTAGCGAAGGACACACTAAGTGTATCAGTCTTTGGTACTGAAATAGTCCGATTGAGGCTTTCGAGTAATTGTGAACAATCTGTACAACTGCAGGAATGTCTTTGTGACATTCACTAGATACAACACTAAGGCATTCAACTTTACAACTCAGGAGACCCAAGTTCAAGCCTGAGTCTTGACTGTCATATGTACTTAGGTTTCCTGTGTGGTATAGGTTTTAGCTGTTATAAGTAGATTATCTGAAGAAAGAAGAGGGGATGTTTGCTGGGAGGGGAATCTTTACAGAAAGATTAAACACACCCACCTGGTGTGTTGGCCAATGAAGAGGTATTGGTGTCCATGAAAACCCGGTGGAGTGCAGCGCAGTTTCAAAAGTGCAGGGCTACTAATCTAGCAATTAAAATAAGTGACCATATAGTAAGTAGTAACAGCTGATGAACACTCAGGGCTTTAAAGACTACACTTAGAATTTTTCCATTAAGTTGTTTCTGAACTAGGGCAGATGTGTATTGTCAGAACTTAATTATGGAAATGAGGAATTATTTCACTGGAATTCAGGTGGGGGGTGGGGGTAAGCTGATGTTAGAACCTAACCCCTTTTAAGCATACTAAACTAGCATGGTAATCTGATGAAGCGGTAGATTATATTCATTTTATTTTGTTTTTAAGTGTACAGTTGAACTTCAAACTTGTAGGGCTGGACAGAAGTTCTTAACCAAAGGCTTAACTTGTTATTTGAGCTGCTCCGTTGATTGTTCATTGAACTGCCGTGTTGAAGGAAAGGTTTTATGGAAAAATTTTCAAGATCAAGGTTCTATTGTATTTCCAATTGTTTCCTGTTCTGTTTACTTTTAAAAAATTGACTTATGCACTTATTTGGCGACATCCTACGTCCAACTCAGCTGGTTTTGTAATATAAATTTTAAAAAATAAATTGACAAGCAAATTTGGGCAGCTTTAGAGATTACATTGCCATAGTTACTTTTTTTTTTGTTCGTATTCTTGTGTTAGCCATTGACTATGTTGGGCGTTTTTCTTAAGAACTGGACAATCCCTAGTTACGTATCTCTGTTCCAGTTTCTGGGGCAGATTTGGTTATTGAAGTGTCCTTAGCTATTAAGCAATCTCTAACCAGCACTATAAAAAGTTTACATCTTGCTTCAAAGTTATGGGTGCTACTGCGAACTGGCCCCTGTATTCTCTGTTCTTGCGCTATATATTGACAGTTGTAGTGACATTAAACCAGAGACAATGAATCAATAATAGAATAAAAGTGCTGTAATCATTGGATGGCAGCAGCTCTTTGTGAGAATTTATTGCAGACACTGCCATTTGAGAAGCAACTGGTGCTGCAATTGGCTGATTAGATCTGCCTTCTTATAAGTTACTGCCATTGGTGGCCAACATTCAATTGGGATAGTTCTAATAATCTGCAAAAATTGTAGATAAGGAGCTAGATTGTGAAAGTTTCATTTTAAGCATGTAGCAGATTCATCCTGGGAATTAAATCATCATTAGCGTTTTTTATTGTAAATGTCATTTGTGCATAATTGAAAAATATTTGTGCTTGTAAATAATTTTGTAAACTTCAATGTAAACAACTCCAGTAAGCTAAAAGACTAATAACAAAGTAAACAAATGGTGTCAATTGATTATAGAATTTTCTTTTTTAGTTATGATTCACATAAAATGCTTGCCATTCTTGGCAGTGACACTTAAGAAACGTAGCGATCTTGGAGGTGTATTAAATGGGCATCTAAAAGTTAAAATTGCTATATTCGTAAGCATTACATACTGTCTCTCTTTTGAGAGTCTTTATATTAAGGACAATATCAGCCTGTGTGGCCTTTCTTGAAAAAGGAAATCATATTTTAGTTCTCAAATTTCTTGAGTCTAGCAGGATGCCCATGTTTGTTTTGTAAAAGATATCTTTGTAAATTGCAATTATAGCTTCAGTGGCTCCACTGCATGGCGTAGTTAAAATTTAAAATACCAATCAAGCAATGTGTAAAACATACTTATACTGCACTTTCCACAAGCCTTTACCATTTGTCACAGTGGTGCTAAAGATAAGCTGGATAGTTTGTGGTTGAGAGAATTTTTTGTGCGTTTGTTCAGTCATATCTACCAAAAGAACATGTACTAGTATATTAGAAGTACTTAATGTTGGAAGCCAAGTAGAGGTACCTTTCCTTTTTTCATAAAATTTAAGTTAGCTTATAGTCCAAACCCATTAATGTCAATGAAAACATTCAGGGACATTAGCAATATGGGCCTGTTATTTAAAAACTGCACAAAGTTTTTTTTGTAATTTCAAAGGTTTAAACTTCTAGGTTAACATAATGTTGAAGCAGCTATAATTGTAAGCCGGAAATTAACAGCTAAATTATAATACTCAAAATTTGGCTTTCATTTATCTGACCCTGTATTTTTGTATCACTTGATGCTTCAGTGAAAAAAAACTATTTAATCCAAGTTACTTTCCAATAAGGTAAATCCCTCTGAACGTTATCTGTGGAAATAAGCTTCAGTGATAATTTGGGCTCAGCTGAATTGCACAGTGTGCTTTGGAGAGGGAATGGTAACAAATCATTCACTAAATGTAGAGAAATGGAGAGAATCCACTTATGATACAGGGGCAAGTTCACTTGAGCTTCCCAGGGCTTATACTGTGTAAAATGCAAATAGCCTTCTGTTATATTACTGATGTTAACACACAACATTGTGATGACTTCTTTGACCTTGCTGTGATTTCTATTCATTGTAGTTGAATAATTTTACATTGGGTTTTTACTGATTGTCATTTATGAGAAACTGGTGGTCTTGCAGATAGGTCTAGATCTTGTGCTTTCTGCTCTGTTCAGAACCACAGTGCTGCCAGTTTTTTTTGGTTTGTGAACTTTAACATTGAGTTATTGATCTATCATTTCCACCTTAAAGCTTTAAAGTTCATATGTTGATGCAAGACAAATCAGATTGTGTAGTAGAAGGTTGTCGGCTAAAACCTCCAAATCTGCTGTTTAGAAAATATCATGTTTTTTTTAAAAAAAATTGAGCAGCCAAACCATATCAAGCAGCTTATCCGTAATGTGTCACTGGGGCACTTAAAAGGAAAAAAGAAACTAATGCAAAAAGCATATCTTCCATCAAGCTGTCATGCAAAAAAAAAGGTGCTTTGGAAATAACTGAAATTCAGAAATAATCTGAAGTGTGTCAACTGTCTTCTGTTTGCCTCTGATTAAAATAAACCTCCCAAAACATTGTTTAAATATTGCAAAACAAACGGTAAGGCCATTTAAAGAAGGAATGGTGTTTCACAGACAGTTCCATTTGTTTAAATGATTACTTCAGTTCTTGAAGTAAAATTATAATTTGAGATATTTTATAGATTTATTTCTTCTATGATCAAATGGCAAGAGAATTTGGTGCCAAGGTGGCTGTGCAACATTATGTATGCTTTGATTGGCCTCCTTTTTATTTATTTGGCCTGTACTTTCATAGAAATGTGAATCAGAATTCTGTATTTAACGCTTGGTAAATGGCTTTAATATATGTTATTCTCACACTGCACAAGAAGGGAACAAGAGAAAACTTACATTTTTCATCTGCATCAAGGCCACCGTGACCTATTCCTTCTGCCTCAAAACCAGATGGGCCATTTCCAGCCAAGCGTTTTCCCACCGGCTGGAGGAATGATTCCTATTTTTAAGTTTGGGGAAGAGGCACTGGCAGCTGGGAGAAACCTGGCTCTTGCTTACATTTCTCTTTTATTTCCCAAACCCTGCCGTCCCCTCCCGCGCCCCCCCACCTCCCCCCCCCAATCTGGACCTACCTCAATATATTAGTTGGTTGCTGCAACTATAATTAAGAAATGGTGTGTTTCCCTGGTTCAAAATATAACAATGATGACCAAAATGAGCTTTTCAAAACATCCATTTTAGTTTGTTTGATATTAATTTTGAAATGGTGCAAAGTTAGGCAAACAATTCTATTTTCCTCTAAAGTTGATTATAGTGCTTTATTTTGTTCTTTGTGCCTTGTGTAATCATCCCATGCATGTCAAAATCTGCTGACGGGCTTAAATAGCAGTGTATGACTATATTGTACATAAACTGCTTAAATGAACAAAATAGGTTGAAAACTTAATATATTTTGAGAAATTGTAAAGCATCGTTATTTATGCTGCATAGAATGATCAGTATTGTTGCACTTTCTCAGTCGCTTATGCCATATGACGGCTGTTAACAGAAAAACTGCGGAAAAACGAGGTGATTTGGACAATGGTTTTGAAGAGAGAGAAAAATGCTACTTGTAAATCCTTAAGGCAAAAGAGGATTTAAAATATTTTCAAGTACCTCAAAAGCCTGACATATGCTGCATTGAAAAAGTTTTGAGTACTCTTTGTTTTGCTGTTTTTTTGTTATTTTGAATTGCACAAACTCATCTACCTTCTGTAACTACTGCATTTTAAGGTGTTGGCTTGTTTCTTTTTTTCAGGCACTGGTAGAATTGGGCACAAAGTGGACTTCCAGTAAATTTTTCTTCATGCTTTCATGTTTTAATATAGGGTAGTTTTGATCCTGAATGCAAATCGTTTTTTAAACCTTTTTAACCAGCACAAATAAGGTTTGTTACCTAACCTAGTGTTTGTGGTCCATTTGTGCTTGAATGAGCAGTTTACACTCCTGTGGCAATGAGGATTTGCATTGCTTGCAGTTTGTTTTACTAATGCTGTGTAAATACTTACTGTAGGTTAAATTTGTCCATTCCTTTTTCAGTCAATATTTTTAATGAGCTGAATAACTATGCTGTAAACTTGACAAGATATGATGTACAAGTATCATATATGAATTTGTGAATCTAAGATATCAATTTTTTTGACTAGCAGTATGGTATGATCATTTTCTTAACAAATAAACTTCTGTATCTTTAACTAGTTGCTTACAGGTGGTGGTAAATTAGTTTCTTTGTGTGTGCTCTCTTCTCGTTATCCCAGCCCTTATTTTCAGCCATTACTGTTACAGCTATATATTCCCGCTAATGAAAAATTGGTTCTGTGTTTGAAGCTGCTGCATATATAGTACGACTGTTTGCTAGCTCAAAGTTTTGTATAGAATGAAAAATGGATCCAATGCCCTGTAAATATCCTGCAATCCACCTTGTACTTGACTTTGGTTTCTGCTTTGCATATGAACTTGCTGATCTGCATGCTCCATGGTGTAAATCTCCCCCACATATGTATACCTTGTAATGGGGTTTTTAATTTGGTGAGAAGTGAAACCCTATTTAATGTAAATACTGCTCTTTTGGCGGAATTGGTGAACACAGTAGTTGAATTTTTTGCATTTAGTCAAATTTATCATAAATGAAACTCCTCCTATTTATTCCAAAATAGTCTGAATTTGCACCATTTATAATGGCAGTTATATAACATTTAGAAATGTTTTAAACACCTTTAGCTGTCTACATAGGATCAATGAGCTTGACCTGTACTTTAGAGAAGAGGGTTGTTGAATTTGATTTATGAGGTACAACTCGTTTGCAATAAATCCCTGATTGTGAACGATCTAAAATCATTTGGTTC
Organism: Cetorhinus maximus; assembly: GCF_964194155.1. Classification (NCBI taxonomy): domain Eukaryota; kingdom Metazoa; phylum Chordata; class Chondrichthyes; order Lamniformes; family Cetorhinidae; genus Cetorhinus; species Cetorhinus maximus. The sequence goes on from NC_135882.1 coordinate 156,416,010, forward strand.
ACACTAGACTTAACCATCAGGCAAGACTGAACATTTCAGATGGTAAATTCGAAAGATTTATTGACAATTAAAAGGTAGAAAGGTAACAAATTTTAAAAAAAAATAGTAAAAGGAAAAAGCTTAACTTAACAACTAAACAGTCTTCTAACGGCTCCCTCGAGTGATCAAGCTGAAGGCACGGAGTGATGATAACCCTCTGGTCACTCAGTATGTGGATAATATGCTAACAAAATGCCTTCTCAAAACCTTCGTTTTTATACCCTCAACTCATTTTCTTCATTTAGCCTAACTGTCGAACAATAATCTGTTAATTTGACCGCCTGCTGATTTATAATTAGCTCCCGACACCTGTGAGCATCTCCCCATACAGTAATACAGTGGGGCTACTCAAAATGTTACATGTGAATAATGCCTCATTCTTTACCCATCTTAATGTAACTCCCCAAGGTCATGAAGACTTCAGTTTAGCACACCTTTATCTTTAGACTGGTTTGAGAACCATCGTTTTACATTTCTGAATATTCAATTAGTACATTTAAAATCAAGCGTTAATTATGAAACATAAAACATTACGTACTTTCTGTTACAGGTTATATTACCAGCCATTACATCTATTGATTAATTACCTATTCTTCAGCTGTCTCACTATTGAGGTTCACTACTTGTCCATTCATTCCTGGCTGGTTTCCAATAATGCAATAACTAGTTTAGTTTTTAAAATGTCTCCTGGATTAATTCAAAATGGCTTCCTGACCATGTTCGTTTATTAAATAACTTATCGAATCAGACTACAAAATGGTCAAAGCACTAAGATAAAAGCAAAAAACTGCAGATGCTGGAAATCCAAAACAACAACAAAAATACCTGGGGAAAAACTCAGCAGGTCTGACAGCATCTGCGGAGAGGAACACAGTTAACGTTTTGAGTCCATATGACCCTTCAGCAGAACTAAGGAAAAATAGGAACGGGGTGAAATATAAGCTGGTTTAAGGGGGGTGGGGGGAGGGGGTGTTGGACAGGTATTGCTGGATAGAGGGCCAGTGATAGGTGGAGATTGCCAATGATTTATTTTAAAACTACCAGCAGGGTAGACTTGTAGCTAATTTGATCAAGGTTGATAAAATAGTGAAGGAACTGAATTATTTACATTTTGATTTTTTTCCTGAAAACAGAATTTCTCTGGAAACTCAAGTTTCCTAATAAGATATTGGAGATGCTACCCAGCAGAATTATGCCCATTAATCCTTGGGTAGCAAGGGCATATCCTTTTAAGACCTTATCTAGCCAGCTTGTTGCATGATTGGCATCCTTCCACCTGGGAGGGGTGATGATGTGATGCAGCCTCAGAATTTGATGATTGATTAAACTGATTCTGGAAAGACAAAGTCTTTCACAAGTGCCACACATGAAGTTGTTCCTTGCTGATGGTGCAAGATGAATTTTGCTAAGGCCTTGTTTGCAAGGCTGTCAGTTATGGAATCAGCTTCCACTACTTCTTCCGGTAGAACATTCCAGATCCCGACATCTCAGTGAAAGTAATTCTCGTCTCCCTCTAGATTTTTTTAAAACTATGACCTCTGGTTATTGACTCACTTGCCAGAAGGAATAGTTTTTCTTTGCTATCAAAACCTATGACCACCTCTGAAAACCTCTATAAGGTCAAATCTTAATCTTGTCTGTTTAAAGGAGAGCAGTCCCAACTTTTCCAAACCCTTCTCAACCGAAGCCCTTCATCCTTGGTAACATTCTGATAACCTGCTCCCATTCTAAGAACTTTATATCTTTCTTGAAGTATAGTGTTGAGGATTGTCCGTGACATTCGAACTGAGGCCTATCAGTGAAAAAATTCTAGCATGACCTTGCTTCATATTTTATGTCATCGTTTATAGATCCAAGTAACCAATGCCTTTTTAACCAGCTAATCAAATTGCCCTGCCACCTTTTTGGATTTGTGTATATGAACAGCAAGGTGTTTGTGCTCATCTACACTTTCATAATCATGCCACTTATCCTCCCAAAGTACATCACCTCCCACTTCTCTGTATTGAACTCCCATTTGTTTCTCCCTAATTCACCGTCCTGTCTGTTCTGAGGTCTACAACATCACGATCTACATTGAAAAATTTCATATCTGCAAACTTCATAAGGCTGCTCTCTACACCTGAGTCTAGGTCATTTATAACAATTGAAACGAGTAAACTGACCCTTTTGGGGAGCACCACTGCAAACCACCCGCTCTGAAAAAACATCCAACCGCTATCACTCTGCTTCCTGTTACTGAGCCAATTATGTATCCGTACAATCACACTTTCCTTAATTCATCTTCTCAAACCTCCTGTGTGGAACTTTGAATTCCTTCTGAAAGCCCATATATAAATTTAAGGTTTGGTTGCAGTCGATACCACAGTCTCCTTTCTGGTCTTGATCTTTCATGCTATGTGGAGAAGCTCTTGGCTCCTCGACATGTAGTTTTACCTCTGGGATCTTCTTTTGTTTCTGTGCAACAAGGCTTTACAAAAAAGCTTAAAAGAGAAATTTGAATACCCAGTGATTAACGGAAAGAAATTACGCTTCAAGATTTCATGTTTTTAAACAAAAATAAACTTTACATTAAGTAGAACGAGACTAAAAGCAAGCACTACTAACTTAACACTATAGTTTGTAAAGACACAGTATATTCACTTCTTTTGGAATTCACCAAGTATGCTACAGCTCCCTGGAATTCACTTTCTCCTCTGTGTTCCAGCTATTCTCTGAGGCATGAAATTTCATGGGGATCTTTCCATGAGCTTTTGGCTAAACAATCCTCCAGCTTTTCTTCAAAAGCTCACGACTCACCTCAAGCTTAGGCCTCACTGCATTCTCCAAGCTAAATGTCTCTCCAAGACAGAGGTCTTGAGGGAAGAGAGGCTGGAAGATTTGCCTAGCTTGCAGTTAGAACTACTACTAGCTTCAAGCTAGGCAAATCTTCCAGCCTCCCTTCCCTCAAGGCCTCAGTCCCCCAAATGAACTCAAGCTCCTACCTGTATTCCTCGTGGTGAACAATAAAGTTAGTATTTTCTCTGCTTAAGGTGCAGGCTTTGTTAACGTTGATCTCTTCTCCCTTGACTCAGTGAGCTGCTGTCTGTGTTCCTGAACTGAACTGCTGACTGCCTGTTTCTGAGATCAAACACACAGATAAATAAACAGGAAACTTCCTAACCTCCTACAACCCCTCTCCATGGCAATGTGGCATACCTGGGATGTTCCAAACAGAAATTTACATTAATTAACCAAACCTTTGATTCTGAGACCCACGTGAATAAATTTCTAAAAAAGTCAGGGCAATTCCCCTCGGACTTCCTGGTTCCACCAAGAAACTCGCTTGTTTACAAAGATGCTTTTAGCTCCTTTATCTGGGAACTACATGACTAATTTAAACCCCTTATGAAGATAACTGTAGAGATCCCGAATCTACCGAGAAACAGGAAAACAGCCCATTGTTTATTTTTCACACTTCTATCTGTAAGATTTTGATAATACTAATTTCTAGGGTTCTGTATCAGCTTGTTGTAATATTTATGGATTTTATCTAAACCATCTGTTAAACAGTACAATTGAATTTCTGCAAGTGCGACAGTAGTTAAGGCAGCTTGGGAACAGGAAGGCAGCTGCTTGCCCAAAACTGTTCTTGATGAACTAAGCGACCTGAAACGTGCTTAAAAAGATCTGGGTTGACACAGTTATATTTATTTTAATTATACTACTTGCAATTCAAGGCCTCTGTTAGCTTTAAAGAAATAAGCAAAAGGTTTGAACTCGGTAGCTTGAACTTAATATGACACCTTATCTTTAAACGAGTTTAAATAGATCAAGGCAGTTAGTAAACTAAAACCTATTAACCGTACCTGCAGGACAGAACCTATATTTTAAAAAGACATTCCTTTCCTGACATTATGCTAGGAGTTATAACCAACATCTATTAATTCCCTTAGTATCCATGGGCATAGTTTAACATTTTATGTGAATTGGTTACAATAGTTTGTGCTGTTGAAAAGCGGATGTAACATTGTTTGTGGAACTGCTTTGAATTTGAATGGATGTCCCCATTGTTCACAATGGAATGTAACTTCTGGGGCCTAAAGGAAATAAGAGATGAACATTTGCCTCAGCCCTGCATGTCTCTGGTTACAGAGGTGGGATGACACCAGAGACCCTCACCCTAATTTTGGACTATTTCATTATAAGGAACAGTCAGAATTAGGGATAAAAGTTGGAAATTCAGAGTCTTCGTTGGCACCATTTCACCACGGCCTCTGTAGTATAATTCTTCTGTGACACAGCTCAACATTACTTCAGAAACAGAAGAAGAAAGGCATCACCTGTGCTGGCTGCATTCAAGGAATCCTAGGCCTTGAGGGATAAGAAACTTCCACTTTGTCTTCACTGCTTTTGTTCAGTATATATAACATCTTGTTTAATAGATTCAATTTGATTCATAAATATCGGTTGCTCTTATCTTTTTAAGTCAGGCACAACTGAGGATCCCATTGTTATAAATTAAGAGTTCAGAACCTAGATTTTTGAATTAAAAGGGTTTTCTACTTCAAAGCCCCTAAAACTTACACACCTCTGACCTCTCTATGTAACTATGGACTATCCTTTGGCAATTATCTTAGGGCATATACCAATCACTCAAACCCAGTTTTTTCACTTACCTTACATTTAACACTTTAATTTCTTAATCTAAGAGTTATACCTCTAAAACACATGAATTATGGAACACAACACTCCATTTTCAACTCCTTTCTGACCATCACACCACCTCATAGTCTGAGCCAAACTGGCCCAATAATTGGCTCTGACTGTTACTAGCCTAATTTGATTTTTAATTATGACTGAATTGATAAGGTTTTCATATTGTACAAGACCTTATTCACTTCCACTGATACACTACAATATTCATTTTACACAAAACTATTAATTTCCACTGATATAACCAACGCTAGTCAGGTTGCATCAAGGTGTCCACCTCTAGGCTCGCAGGGATGTCTGAGGTAGACAGCCATGTGCCTGCATTATAGTGAATTACAAAAACTGTTTAATCAACTTTAACAATGTAGAAGTTCAATCAGTACTGTAATCCAATCAGCATATGCATAACTCAATCAGGGTTTCAGGATTTATTGTAACTGATTTCTGTTAGTACAGTATAAAATAAAGCTGACTACTTAACCAATGTGTTAGTTATCTCATTAAAGAGTTCACAAGTTAGTCAGACACAATGTGCCCTTAACATCCATTCTGGCTCTCCTTGATTAACCTATACCTTTCCAAGTGAATTTATTTATTAATATCATCTCAGTTCCAGGACATCGCTCCAGGAGTCCCTCAGGGTAGCATCCTGGGCCAACCATCCTCAGCTGTGTCATTAATGACCTTCCTTCCATCATAAGGTCAGAAGTGGGGATGTTCGCTGATGATTGCATAATGTTCAGCACCATTCACGACTCCGCAGATACTGAAGCAGCCCATGTCCAAATGCAGCAAGACCTGGACAATATCCAGGCTTGGGCTGGCAAGTGGCAGTCATGCCACACAAGTGTCAGGCAATGACCACATCCAACAAGAGAGAATCTAAGCATTGCTCCTTGACATTCAATGGAATTTCCATTTCTGAATCCCCCACTATCAACATCCTGGGGGTTACCATTGACCAGAAACTGAACTGGACTAGCCATATAAATCACAGAATCTCTCAGTGCAGAAGAGGCCCTTCAGCCCATCGAGTCTGCACCGACACATGAGAAATACCTGACCTACCTACCTAATCCCATTTACCAGCACTTGACCCATAGCCTTGAATGTTATGACGTGCCAAGTGCTCATCCAGGTACTTTTTAAAGAATGTGAGGCAACCCGCCTCCACCACCCTCCCAGGCAGCACATTCCAGACCGTCACCACCCTCTGGGTAAAAATGTTTTTCCTCTTATCCAACGTACTCTTCAAAATACTGCCGTTGGACCTTTTATGCTCACTTGAGAGGGAAAAAGGGGCCTCAGTTTAATTTCTCAACCAAATGACTGCACCTCCAACAATTCAGCACTGGAGTGTCAGCTTTGGTTTTTGTGCTTAAGCCCTGGAGTGGGCCTTGAACCCACAACTTTATGACTCAGATGAGAGTGCTACCAACTGAACGACAGTTGTTGCCCCAACTTGCCTTTAATATAACGAAATGCCCCAAGGCACTTCACAAGAGCATTATAAAACAAATTGATACTGAGCCATACAAGGTGGTATTAGATCAGATGACCAAAAGCTTGGTCAAAGAGATTGGTTTTAAGAAGTGTCTCAAAGGAGAAAAGCAAGGTCGAGAGGTTGAATGGAGGGAATTCCAGAGCTTGGGGCCTAGGCAACTGAAGACAGCCACCAATGATGGAACAATTATGGTTGTGAATGCACAAGAGGCCAGAATTAGAGGAGTGCAGATATCTTGGAGGGTTATGGAGTTGAAAGGAGAATACAGAGATAGGGAGGGCGAGACCATGGAGGGAGTTGAAAGCAAGGTTGAGAATTTTAAATCAAAACGTTTGAACAGGAGCCAGTGTAGTTCAGTGAATATGGGTAATAGGGGAATGGGACTTGCTGCAAGTTAAGACACAGTATTTTGTTGAATTGAGTATTGTTCTGTACAAAGATGACATCGGGGTAGAAAGTAGAATAACAGGACTTAAAGGGTTATATTATAATGAGGCATACTTGGCTTGTACTCCCCAGAGTTTAGAAGGCTGAGAGGTGCTGTATTTAAGGTGTTTAAAATTATAGGCGGATTTGATAGATACAATAACATAAAAGTTATATAGTGCGTTTAAAATAATGAAACACCCCAAGGCGCTTTACAGTATCATTATAAACCAAAATATGACACAGAGCCACATAAGGCAATATTAGGTCAGATGACCAAAAGTTTGGTCAAAGCGGTAGATTTTAAGGAGTGTCTTAAAGGAGAGAGGCAGAGAGGTGTAAGGAGGAAATTGCAGAGCTTGGGGTTTAGGTAACTGTAGGCATAGCCACCAATGGTGGAGTAGTTAAAATCAGGCCAGAATTAGAGTGTGGGATAGAGAAACTATTGCCTCTGGCTGAAGGATCTAGGAACAAGGAGATATGAGCTTTAAAACTGAGCTAAAAATCACCTCTAAGAAGTGTGAGTAGGAAAAATGAGGAAAGGCAATGTAAATAAAGGGCACAGTTCTAAAGAGGATGCAACAGCAGAGAGACCTGGGGTATATGTACACAAATTATTGAGGGTGGCAAGTAATTTGAGAAAGCAGATAAGATATTAGGCCTAATTTTTACGGCCCCATCGCAGTGGGGGTGGGGCTGTAAAATGCGGCGATCCGTTCAAAGTTCCATTGACATTGGAAAATCCTGCCAGCGAGAGAGGCCATAAAATTCAGCCCATGGTTACAAATGGGATGGGAGGTTTGTGCAGTTTATCTTGCCTCACTACTCCATAGGTTGCACCATTGGTGTAAATGTTTACTTCACTCACCAAAATGACCAATTATATGACCTTCGCTGTTGATAGACCCAGAATAAAAGAGACTTCAACCAGGCTTTTTCAACAAACTCAGAATGGCTGATTTATTATAGACAAAACTTTTTTTTTTTTAAAGCAAGTTGTAAGAACTGGTTAACGTGCAATTTGTTATCTGGAAGTGTAACTTCCTATCTGTTTTAAAATACTCATGCACGCACACACACACAAAGGACAAACAAATAGGGTCTCTTCAGAGATTGGCAGGCAAAGAAAAATGTTATGAAAAGGATAAAGTTGGCAGGGCTTTGATGTTGTCTATCTAGTGCTTCCTTGTGTGAAGATGGAAAGTTAGTCCCAGTGGATGTTTGGAGGTTCTTTCCAACGGAGCTTCAGCGTAGAGGAGAATAGAGCCGGATCAATCTTTGGGACCTCCCTCTCATCTCAGCCTCTCGTTTCCAAATACAGACAAGTTCCACTGAGATGAAGATTCCTAGCTGGATGCTATTAACCATTTTGTTTCATGCAAGGCAAGGAGAGCACTAGCTGGGCAGCTTTCCTCCTTCTGTTTATTCCCAACTGAGTTTAAAAAAACAAGTTCAAAACATAAAGCTCATCTTCATCAGGTGATTTCCAGTAAGTCACCGGGGCCTTTGCCTTTAAAACAGTTTTTTTTCCCCAGCCACTAAAGTAACTACTATTCAAATAAGCAAATAGCTTTCCTCCTCAAATGCCATAGAACCATAGAACCATAGAACACTACAGCACAGAAAACAGGCCATTTGGCCCTTCTGGTCTGTGCCGAAATATTATTCCGCTAGTCCCATTGACCTGCGCCTAGTCCATAACCCTCCAGACCTCTCCCATCCATGTATCTAACTAATTTATTCTTAAAACTTAAGAGTGAGCCCGCATTTACCACGTCAGATGATAGCTCGTTCCACACTCTCACCACTCTCTGAGTGAAGAAGTTGCCCCTAGTGTTCCCCCTAAACCTTTCCCCTTTCACCCTAAAGCCATGTCCTCTCGTGTTTATTTCTCCTAATCTAAGTGGAAAGAACCTACTAGCATTTACTCTGTCTATACCCCTCACAATTTTGTAAACTTCTATCAAATCTCCCCTCATTCTTCTGCGCTCCAAGGAATAAAGTCCTAACCTGTTTAATCTTTCCCTGTAACTCAACTCCTTAAGACCCGGCAACATCCTAGTAAATCTTCTCTGCACTCTCTCAATCTTACTGATATCCTTCCTGTAGTTAGGCGACCAGAACTGCACACAATACTCCAAAGTTGGCCTCACCAATGTCTTATACAACCTCACCATAACATCCCAACTCCTATACTCAATACTTTGATTTATGAAGACCAGTATGCCAAAAGCTTTCTTTACAACCCTGTCTACCTGTGACGCCACTTTCTGGGAATTATGTATCTGAACTCCCAGTTCCCTTTGTTCCTCCGAACTCCTCAGTGCCCTACCATTTACTGTGTATGTCCTACCTTGGTTTGACCTTACAAAATGTAACACCTCACACTTTTCCGCATTAAATTCCTTCTGCCATTTTCTGGCCCATTTTTCCAGTTGGTCCAGACCTCTCTGCAAGCTTTGAAAGCCTTTCTCACTGTCCACAACGCCTCCAATCTTAGTGTCATCAGCAAACTTGCTGATCCAATTCACCACATTATCATCCAAATCATTGATATAGACAACAAACAACAATGGTCCCAGTACAGATCCCTGAGGCACACCACTAGTCACAGACCTTCAGTCTGAGAAGCAATCATCCACTACCACTCTCTGTCTTCTCCCACACAGCCAATTTCGAATCCAGTTTACAACCTCTCCAATGGATACCAAGTGTCTGAACCTTCTGAACTAACCTCTCATGTGGGACCTTGTCAAAGGCCTTACTAAAGTCCATGTAGACAACATCCACAGTCTTTCCTTCATCTACTTTCTTGGTAACCTCCTTGAAAAACTCTACAAGGTTCGTTAAACACGACCTACCACGCACAAAGCCATGCTGATTATCCTTGGCTGTCCAAATAATTATATATCCGATCTCGCAGAACACCTTCCAATAATTTACCTACTACTGACGTCAGGCTCACTGGCCTGTAATTACCTGGTTTACTTTTGGAGCCTTTTTTAAACAGCGGAACAACATGAGCTACCCTCCAATCCTCTGGCACCTCACCCGTGGCTAAGGACATTTTAAATATTTCTGCCAGGGCCCCTGCAATTTCTACACTAGTCTCCCCCAAGGTCCGAGGGACTATCAAGTCAGGCCCGGGGTATTTATCTACCTTTATTCGCTGTAAGGCAGCAAGCACCTCCTCCTCTTTAATCACTATATGTTCCATGAAACTACTGCTTGTTTCCCTTCCTTCCTTATACACTATGCCAGTTTCCTGAGTAAATACTGATGCAAAAAAAACTGTTTAAGATCTCCCCCATCTCGTGAGGCTCCACACATAGACAGCCACTCTGATCTTCAAGGGGACCAATTGTGTCCCTTACTATCCTTTTACTCTTAATATACTTGTAGAAACCCTTCGGGTTTACCTTCACATTATCTGCCAAAGCAACCTCATGTCTTCTTTTTGCCTTCCTGATTTCCTTTTTTATTATTTTCTTACATTTTCTATACTCTACAAGTACCTCATTTGCTTCTTGTTGCCTATACCTGCTATACACCTCTCTCTTCTTAACCAGATCGCCAATATCCCTTGAAAATCAAGGTTCCCTATGCCTGTTAACTTTGCCTTTAATCCTGACAGGAACATGCAAACTCTGCACTCTCAAAATTTCGCGTTTGAATGCCTTCCACTTACTGAACACATCCTTGCCAGGAAACAACTTATGCCAATCCACTCTTCCTAGATCCTTTCTCATTTCCACAAAATTGGCCTTTCTCCAATTTAGAATCTCAACTTGAGGACCAGACCTATCCTTATCCATAATTAGCTTAAAACTAATGACATTGTGGTCACTGGACCCAAAATGTTCGCCTACACATACTTCTGTCACCTGACTTGTCTGGTTCCCTAATAGAAGTTCAAGTATTGCATCGTCTCTTGTTGGTACCTCTATATATTGATTTAGAAAACTTTCCTGAACACATTTGACGAACTCCAAGCCATTCAGCCCTTTTACAGTATGGGAGTCCCAGTCAATATGTGGAAAGTTAAAATCTCCTACTATCACAACTTTCTGTTTCTTACATTGGTCTGCTATCTCTCTACAGATTTGCTCCTCCAATTCTCTCTGACTATTGGGCGGTCTATAATACAACCCTATTAGTGTGGTCACGCCTTTCCCATTCCACAGCTCCACCCATATGGCCTCTGTAGACGAGCCCTCCGGGCTGTCCTGCTTATGCACAGCTGTGATATTTTCCCTGACTAGTAATGCCACTCCTCCCCCTTTCATCCCTCCCCCTCTATCACGTCTGAAACAACGGAACCCCGGAACATTGAGCTGCCAGTCCTGCCCCACCTGCAACCAAGTCTCACTAATAGCAATAATATCGTAATCCCACGTGCCAATCCACGCCCTAAGCTCATCTGCCTTTCCGACAATACTCCTTGCATTGAAATAGGTGCACCTGAGAACATTTCTATCACGTACAAACCTTTGATTTCTGCCTATACATGCATTCCTTGCTTGACCTTTATCCTCCTCCACCTCACTATCTGCTCTAACACTCTGGTTCCCCTCCCCCTGCAAATCTAGTTTAAACCCCCCGGAGCAGCACTAGCAAACCTACCCACAAGGATATTAGTCCCCCTCCAGTTCGGGTGCAAACCGTCCCGTCGGAACAGGTCCCACCTTCCCAATTGTCAAGAAACATGAAGCCCTCCCTCCTGCACCATCTCCTTAGACACGTATATAGCTGCATTATCTTCCTATTTCTAGCCTCACTAGCACGTGGCACGGGTAGCACTCCTGAGATCGTAACCCTGGAGGTCCTGTCCTTCAACTTTGCACCTAACTCCCTAAACTCCTCCTTCCTATCTACGTCATTGGTCCCTACATGGACCACGACATCTGGCTGCTCACCCTCCCTCCTGAGAATATTGAGAACTCGATCTGAGATATTGCGGACCCTGGCACCAGGGAGGCAACAGACCATCCGGGATTCTCGATCTCTCCCACAGAACCTCCTATCTGTCCCCCTAACTATCGAATCCCCTATCACTACTGCTCCCCTCTTTTCCCTCCCTCCTTTCTGAGCTGAGGGTCCAGCCTCGGTGCCAGAGACGCGACAACTACAATTTGTCCCTGGTAGGTCGTCCCCACCAACAGTATCCAAAACGGTGTACCTATTGTTGATGGTAATGGCCACAGGGGTGCTCTGCTCTTTCTGTCTATTCCCCTTCCCTCTCCTGACATTCACCCAGCTGCCTGCCTCCTGACTTTTAGGGGTGACTGTCTCCCTGAAACTCCTGTCTATTACTGCCTCTGCCTCCAGTATGATCCGAAGTTCATCCAGCTCCAGCTCCAGTTCCCTAACTCAGCTTCTCAGGAGCTGCAGCTGGATGCACCTTTTGCAGGTGTAGTCATCAGAGACAATTGTGCTGTCCCAGACTTCCCACATGCTGCATTCGGAGCACTCGACTGCCCCAACTGCTGCCTGCATTACCTACTCCTAATTTAATTAAAGACTTTACCCGGCCTTACCTCACTGGGAGCAAGCTCGTACTCAGCCTCTGCTCACCTAAGCCTCTTGAGCCAAAGCTTCAAAGCTCCACTCCTTCACTGGGCCACTCGCACACTGGCCGCTCACAGGCTGGCCGCTCCTCTTCAGCTGGCCGCTGCTCTTCAGCTTCCCCTCCTTTTATTTTCAATCTCCGCGCTCTTTTTCAACTGACCTGCCTTCAAGACCCACGCTCTTTTTCAATCTCCTCGATTCCCTCCTGAGTCGTGGTGACTGCGCTGACTTCTCCCAGAATGCTTCAGTCACTTCTCACCAGCGCCCTCTGTTGGATGCCCTTCCTCCTGTTGAGTGCAAGAGTCCTTCTCCTCGATTCCCTCCTGAGTCGTGGTGTCTGCGCTGACTTCTCCCAGAATGCTTCCGTCACTTCTCACCAGCACCCACTGTTGGATGTCATGTGATTTCTTGGAAAAGGCATGCTTGCTCACAGTCCAAAGTGAATTTATGACCTTTTAAAAAAAAAATCCAAGCGTCCAAATAATGCAATGTCCTTCCAAATTGTAAAAAAAATTTAGTTCTTGAACATATGATTTCCCAACAATATGCAGTATTTCGGGTGTGGTATAGTGTACAAAAGCCAAGAAGTTATGGTGAACTTGTATAAAATACTGGTAAGGCCTCAATTGGAGTATTATGTCCAACTCTGGGCAGCTCACTTTCGGAAGGATGTGAAGGCATTGAAGAGGATGGTTCCAGGAATGAGAGACTTCAGTTATGTGGCTAGATTGGCAAAGCTGGGTTTGGTCTCCTTAGAGAAGATTAAGAGATTTCATAGAAGTGCTCAAAATCAAGAGGGATCTGGACAGAGTGGATGGGGAGAAACTTGCCATTGGTGGAAGGGTCAAGAACCAGAGGACATGATGTATAGTGATTGGCAAAGGCATCAGGGGTGACATAAATAAAAGCTCTTAGGAAGTGAATGGTTAGGATCTGGAATGCACTGCCTGAGTGTGATGGAAGCAGAGTCAGTCATGGCTTTCAAAAATGATTTGCATAAAAATCTGAAGAGAAAAACTAATTGCAGGACGACGGGGGAGTAGTTGGGGACTGGTGTTAGATGAGTTGCTCTTGCAGAGTGGGCAAAGACATGATGGACCTGAATGGCAGCCTCCTGTGTCGTCACCATTCTAAAGCATTTCCATTTCAAAGTGGGGTGAATAGGTTGTGGTAACAATTTACAACAATGAATGTGAAATGTTACCTGAAATTTATCCAGACAGAAATGTGTTACTTAAATCATAATAACACATAATGCAGAACATACGAACAAACAAATTAAGGAGCAGAAGTAGGCATTCAGCCCCTTGAGCCTGCTCTACCATTTGATAAGGCTGGTCTGACTGTGGCCTCAACTCTAATTTTCCTGTCTGTCTCCTATACCCCTTGTCAAGCAAGAATCTATCTAACTCAGTTTTAAAAATATTTAATGACCCAGCCTCCACTGCTCTCTGAAGAATTCCACAGACAAATGCCCTTACCACCCCAACCCCCACCGCCAGACAAAAACATTTCTCATCATAAAACCAGAAATTGGTGGAAATACACAAAATGGTCAGCTTTGGAGTCTTGAGGGATGTGAAAAGAATTGGGAAAAACTATCTGATTAGAAATAATTAGGCAAACTGATTAGAAATGCATGTTTGTCTAAACTTTGAAAAAACCTTTTGCTGTGAGCTTGAAAAAGATATGGAAATAGTTTTACTCTATATTTATATCATAGGCTACAGAAGGATTCAGCCCATCAAATCCATGTTGGCTCTCTTTAGAGCAATCCAGTCAAGTCCATTCCCCTGCTCTGTCCCTGTAGCCCTGCAAGGTTATTTTCCTCCAGTGCCCATATTAGAGATGAGCAACAAATGCTAACCTAGCCAGCAACACTCCCATCCAAAGAAGTTCATGGGAACCAGCTTTTTTTTTGGTCTACCTTGTCTAAAACTGTCATAATCTTGTACACCTCTATCAAATCTCCCCTCAAACTCCTTTGCTCCAAGGAGAATAACCCCAGCTTCCCCAAGCTAATCTTGTAGCTAAAGGTCCCTCATCCCTGGAATCAGCTTGTGGGGCTACAATGAAAGTGACATTGATGTTCAAAACTTTTGACTGGAAACAGAATTGCCCTTGCAGGGAGCAGGCATGGACACAAAAAGTCGAAAGGTCTCCTTCTGTAATGCAGCAATTCTACAACTCTTTCCACCCCTCCATCCCAAGTGGCAGATACTGAGCAAATAGAAATGTTCAAGATTGAGATTTTTATTAGGTAAGGGTATGGAGCGATGTAAAGGTGGGAAAATTGAGTTAATGGATAAAGCATGATTTAATGGAATGATGGAACAGGCTCGAGGTGCTGAATGGTCTCCTGTTCCTATGTTTTACTGGAGTCACGTTGTCTCTCAATCCATTATTTGTTATCCACCGATCTATCAGTATCTGCATTGTGACATTGATCATAGACAGTGTTTACATCAGTCTCACATGATGGTTCTTGGCATATTCCTTCAACTCCTCTGCCTAAGCTTTCCACTATTAACCTTGCATTTGTTGTAAAACCAGAAAATACTGTGATTAGCACGAGAATGAGAACGTCTTCCACCGATGCTGCCTGAAGTGCTCAGTATTTTCAACGTTTTCTGTTTTTATTTCAGATTTCCAGAATTCACAATATTTGGCTTTTGCATTTGATGTAGTTTGACTTGTACTTAATGGTAAGGACCTCCAAGTTAGCTCAGTCATTTTACCTGAGTCAAGCAGTGAGATGGATTTATTAAACCAATCTTAAAACTAAGGGATTTTTTTAATGTCTTCCTGAAACCACTAGTTGCATTCTGAGTGTAACCCATAAGGAAGTTTGTGAATTAAGAAAACGTCAATACTATAGCTACGCTGAGGTCCGTACATGCCGATAACCCTTCTTAATTTGCAAGTTTCACATCACTCCCAAACCCATAACTCCTGAACAATTTAGGGCTGGCATTCAAATATTAAAATGTTAATGTTAATAAAAAGCCAGTAGTTTCAGAAAGTCTAGCTAAAAACCATTTAAAACTTAAATTTGGAAAATCTGCCTTGTTAGTTATAGCATAGCAAATGGGAAAGCAAATTGGTACAATACTACCTTCTCGCCCCAGTCTCTCACTCAAAGGAAAAATTTAAACTACACGGTTTCTAGCTACAGTACTAAATTGAGATTTTTCACTGCTAGAAAATCAGAATTACCAATACAAAGTGTGCATTATAGCTGCCTGTAATTACATTTTTAGAGACTGGGGGAAGGCTTAGTGCGACTTCTGAACATGTGCCCTGGAGTTTGCTTTCAAATGAAGAAATATTTACAAATTGTGAGTGATGTTGAATAGTTCAGAGATCTCACCCTCCAACTGCACCTCTCCACTGTGGAAGGCTGAATTTACCCTACTTAAAATTAGAAGCTATAAAATTGAACAATTTCTGATAACAAATAACGCACATTCTCAAACTCACTTTTATGGTAATTAAATGAACTCAGTCTAGGAACATATTTTTCTCTTTAATTTCCAAACATACAAAAGTATATTTCACATATATACACAATATTATACCAAGTTTGTTCTGTTATTTACCAATAACACAACCAGGAAGGAAAAAAAACTGATCTATTGCTTTTCAAAAAAAATCAGCAGTTTCCTATCATTGAACTGAAGGAACTGTTAACACTAACTCCAGATTTCCTATTTGATCATTGTTCAGTTCTTCACAGTTGTTTATATTATGGAATTTACAAGTTGTACATATGTAGGTTTGTGCTGACTTATCCCCAAATACACAATAGTTTTAGGTATTGCATTTTCTTCTTGCTGTTTACTGCAGCCTTCGGACAATCGTCAGCAAGATGCTGGTACAGTGAAAAGGCACTTTCTAACTTCCTTTAGGACTCATTTTCTTCTTCATCCTCATCATCGTCTTCCTCATCATCGTCCTCGTCATTTTCGTCATTATCACCTTCTCCATCACCACCTCCTTCTTTCTCCTGCTCGAGCATCTTGAGGTATTCGCTTGCCAAAATCTTTTTTGGCAAAATATCTATAAGAATATTACTGCATTGTTAAAGCAGATGTGCTTTAAATTACTCAGTCAAGTTCTGAAATAATAGTGATACTTTGTATCAGTACTAGGGCTGAAACGAGCCTTGGGCAGCAATGCAAAACTGGTGATTGACAACTCATTTTACACTCTGCTGGATATTCTTTTCATTGACTTCAATGAAGAAAAAAAAAAGCAGCCATGAAGGCTGAACTGTAAAATAAAACCAAACTTGTTCACTAATAATTTTCATGGAAAGGAACCTGCCAACCATAACCATATGGGTCTACATGTGACTCCAGTGTCACACTATGGTGGCTGACTCTTGAGCAACAATCCACTCAGCTGTAAAAACAATCACCAAGCCTTTGAGGGATGGGCAAGAAATGCAGCCTTTCCAAGCATTGCCCACATCCTGAAAATCACTGTTTAAAGCACAGCCTTACACTAGCAGTCTGAAGTCAAGATGATCTGGTAATGATCTCTTTGTCTGCATATTAATGGATGAAATGAACTGGTGACATGAACTTTCCACTACCAGCTTCCCACTTATAGCAAAACGCAGAGGAATTTATGCTGTGTCCAGCAATTCTAAATGGTTCAAACACAGTGGAAACAGTTGTGCCCTAAAACCAGCAACGTGAATTGGCCTAAACCAGTGAGCCATTTGCCTTTCTGAAGCCATGGTAACCAACCCCAGGAAGATAGGTAACTCAGTTCCATTTCAGAGGTTTCTTCTGAATTTCCTATTTGACTAACTTATATTGATGGCCTCGGGTTATGTTCTTCCCCACAAGAGGAAACGTTTGCTCCATATCCCCTCCATCAAAATCTTTCATAATAGGTCTTTAAAATCAGGTCACCCCCTCAAGTCTGCCTCTTTTTTTAAAGAGAAAAACAGACCCAGCCTGTCAATCCTTTCCTGATATGTATACCCACACACTTTTGGTATCATCCTTGTAAATCTTCTCTGCCCCCTCTCTATTGCTTCTTTAACCTTGTCATATGACCACCAAAACCACACACAGTACTCTTGGTGTAGTCTAACCAAGGTTCAATAGAGGTTTAGCATAACTTCCCTACTTTACTACCTCTATACAAATAAAGCCTTGCGCTTTGTTTGCTTTCATTATGATCTTGCTAACCCATGATGTATGTGTACTCCAAGATCCCTTTGTTCCTCTACCCCACCTAGACTTGCACCTTCTAAGTAAGTGATCTCGCTTTTCTTCCTGTCGAAATGTACTGTCAGATTTATCTGGCGTTGAACTTCAACTGCCAATTATTGGCTCATTCTACAAGTTTATTAATTTCATATAATTTGTTGCATTCCTCAGTACTGCATTATTTTTAGAAGTCAAAATGGAGGATGGTGTATAAGGTTTTCTACATTGATGATGTTATGCATTGTGCGCCATGAACCTTCAGCTTAGTTTCTCAGTGAAAAGGGGCACTTTAATTTTCACAGAATAGTTAGTGGGATATACACACCAGCGAGAAACTGGAATGTTTCAGAGTTCTCCACACAGTCAGCCAGTTCATTGTAGGTTAGTTCCTTTTTTTCTGAACTGCTGCTTTTGTAGGCGCATGTGGCGAGATGCTGCACAAATAATTCCTGAAATGCAATCACAAAAAGAGCTTCATATGCAACAGATGTTCCGACTGGGGTACATGAGAACACAGGTTCTTTTCAGCACATACAAGTGTCAGGAAAATGCAGAGTCCTCGGTAGCTAGCCTGTTGTCGTTCAAAAAGACATCATAATTAAATTTGCATGTTTTCCTGCTGGTGGGAAACCCACCTGTCGGCCGTCCAGATCGGGATATTGCAGACTAACTTGGCAGGGGAATGGGATCCTGACAGGAGGTTCAGCAGGGGGAGATGCACAGCCAAAATTAGAAGAGAGAGCAAGTGGGTCTGGAAGGCATAGAAATTATAGACCAGTTAAGGCACAAGGGAGTTTGGCAAGGTTGGATGGTATTTATTGTAACGCAAGGAGTCTGACAAACAAGGCAGATGAGTTGAGGACACAAATTAACTCATGGAAGTATGATGTCATTGCTGTCACAGAGACAGGATTGAGAGGGGCAGGATTGGCAGCTCAATATTCCAGGATATAGAGTCTTCAGGCGGGACAGGGAAGGAGGTAAAAGAGGAGGGTGTATCGCAATATTGATCAAGGAATCAATTACAGCAGTAAGGAGGGATGACATCTTAGAAGGCTCCCCAAATTAAGCCATAAGGGTAGAAGTGAAAAACAAAAAAAGGAGCAATCACATTGCTGGGAGTGTACTATAGGCCCCCAAACAGAGAGAAATAGAAGAGCAGATATGTGGACAAATTTCAGAGAAGTGTAAAAATAATAGGGTAGTAATAGTGGGGGATTTCAATTTCTCCAACATTAACTGGGTTAGTCATAGTGTGATAGGTTTAGGGGGAGCAGAATTCTTAAAATGCATTCAGTGGAGCTTACAAGGTCCTACAAGAGAGGGGCGGTCTTGGACTTAATTTTAAGGAATGAAGCCGGGCAAGTGGTAAAGGTATCAGTGGGGGAATATTTTGCAGATAGTGATCACAACAACCTTGAATCTAATGGAGTTATGGAAAAGGACAAGGATGGGCCAGAAATCAGAATTCTAATTTGAGGAAAGGCTGATTTTAATAAGATCAGATATGATTTGGACGGGGAGCAGCTACTTTTACGTAAATCTGCGTCAGAGCAGTGGGACTCATTCAAGAAGGAAATAGGGAGAGTACAGGGCCAACATATTCCAGTAAAGACAAAGGGTGGGACCAACAAATCCAAGGAGCCCTGGATGTCGAGGATTGGATAAAGAGAAAAAGGGAGGCTTATGGCAAATACTGAGGGCTCAAAACAGCAGAAGCCCGAGAGTAGTACAGAATGTGTAGGGAGGAACTTAAAAAGGAAACCAGGAGAGCAAAAAGGGGGCAGAAAAAACATTGGCAGGTAAAATAAAGGAAAATCCAAAGTTATTTTACAAGTACATTAAGAGTAAGAGTAGTAGAGTAGGGCCCATTAAAGACCATAGTGGTAATTTGTGTGTGGAGCCAGAAGACATAAGTAGGGTTCTAAATGAATAGTTTGTGTTGGCATTCACAAGTGAGAGGGACGACGTGGGTACGGAAATCAGGCAGAAGGACTATGATATAATTAAAGAAATTAGCATGGAAAGGGAGGAGGTTCTAAGTGGTCTGGCAGGCTTAAAAGTAGATAAATCTCCAGGCCTGGATGAAATGTATCCCAGGCTGTTGAGTGAGGCAAGGGGTAGCAGGGGCGCTGGCAATAATTTTCAATACCCCTCTGGCCACAGGAGAGGTGCCAGAGGACTCGAGGACAGCCAATGTGGTACTGTTATTCAAGAAGGGAGGAAGGGATAAACCAGGGAACTACAGGCCAATCAATCTAACCTCAGTGGTGGGGAAACTATTGGAAGCAATTCTGAGGGACAGAATTAACCTACACTTGGAGAGGCAGGGATTAATCAAGGACAGTCAGCATGGTTTTGTTAAGAGGAGGTCATGTCCGACCAATTTGATTGAACTTTTCGAAGAGGTGACCTGGTGTGTGGATGAGGGCAATGCATTTGACGTAATCTACTTGGACTTCAGCAAGGCTTTTGATAAGGTCCCACATGGGAGACTGATAATGAAGGTAAGAGCCCATGGGATCCAAGGCAATTTGGCAAATTGGATCCAGAATTGGCCGAGTGGCAGGAAGCAGAGGGTGATGGTCGAGGGGGTGTTTTTGTGTCCAGTGGGGTTCCACATGGATCGGTGTTGGGTCCCTTGCTGTTTGTGGTATATATAAACGATTTAGACTTGAATGTAGGAGGGTTGATCAGTAAGTTCGCAGATGACACGAAAATTGGCAGTGTGGTAAATATAGTGAGGACAGCCTTAGATTACAGGAAGATATAGACGGGCTGGTCAGATAAGCTGATCAGTGGCAAATGGAATTTAATCCGGTTAAGTGTGAGGTGATGTTCTTAGGCAGGACAAACAAGGCACGGGAATACACAATGACTGATAGGACCCTGGGAAGTACCGAGGATCAGAGGGTCCTTGGTGTGCATGTTTGCTGGTCCCTTAAGATAGCGGGACAGGTAGATAAGGTGGTTAAGAAAGCATATGGGATATTTGCCTTTACTTGCCAAGGCATAGAATATAAGAGCAGGGAGGTTATGCTGGAACTATATAAAACGCTGGTTAGGCCACAGCTAGAGTACTGCGTGCAGTTCTGGAATCCACATTATAGGAAGCATGTAATTGCACTAGAGAGAATGCAGAGGAGATTTACCAGGATGTTGCCTGGGCTGGAGAGTTTAAAGTTATGAGGAGAGATTGGATAGACTGGGGTTATTTTCCCTGGAGCAGAGGAGATTGAGGGGGGACATGATTGAAGTGTATAAAATTATGAGGGGCATAGATAGGGTAGACAGGAATGAACTTTTCCCCTTGGTGGAGGGATCACTAACCCAGGGCATTTAAGGTAAAGGACAATAGGTTTAGAGGGGATGTGAGGAAGAATTTTTCCATCCAGAGGATGGTGGGAACCTGGAACTCACTGTCTGAAAGGGTGGTAGAGGCAGAAAGCCCTCATAACATGGCATACAAGGCTTTGGGCTCGTGCTGGAAAATGGGATTAGAACAGTTAGGTACTTGTTTGACCAGCACAGACTCAATGGGCTGAGGGGCCCTTTTCTGTGCTGTAGACCTCTATGACTCTACGGCTATGATTCACTCCGCTTCGCAGTTTGTGCTTGTATTTTTGACAGCTGTGAAAGAGAAGCCAGCACAATGCAGTTCTCCAACTGCGTGAGATTTGCTCCACTTAGAGCGCAAATTTGCAAATATCCTGACCAGTTTCCAGAGTAGACCACACTGTGCCTTGAGCTTGAATTATCATTCAATCAGATCACAGCTGATATTCTGCCTCCACTCCCCATCCACCCACTCACTCACCTCTCATTCCCTCCCTGCCCCATCATTACCCCTCCCTCCCTAACTCCCCATGTCTATTTCCCCCACTGCACTCACTCGCCCCATCATTCCCTTCCCACCCCTATACCCTGCTCCTTCCTCCACCCTTCAACTCCCCATTCCCCACCTCCCACATTCCTCCACTCCCCCCACCCACTCCGCCATCCCCCACCTACCGCCACCCCCCATTCCTGCACCACCCTTCATTTCAACACTCGCCCTGCTTTACTCCCATATTCCCCCCACTCACTTTCCCCCGCTTCCCCCTCAATCTCCTACCCCCAGCCCCCTACAATCCCCCAACTCACATTGCCACCCCTACCATCTCCTCCCCACCTCGTCCCTTCTCTCCTCCACCCCCCTCCTCTCCCCCACCTCGTCCCTTCTCTCCTCCACCCCCCTCCTCTCCTCCACCTCCCCTCCTCTCCCTCCCTCCTCTTCCTTCTCTCCCTCCTCCTCCCCTTCCCTCTCTCCCTCCTCCTCCCCTTCCCTCTCTCCCTCCCTCCCCCTCCTCCCTCTCACCGCCCCCCCTCCTCCCTCTCACCGCCCCCCCTCCTCCCTCTCACCGCCCCCCCTCCTCCCTCTCACCGCCCCCCCTCCTCCCTCTCACCGGCCCCCCCTCCTCCCTCTCACCGCCCCCCCTTCCTCCCTCTCACCGCCCCCCCCCCTCCTCCCTCTCACCGGCCCCCCCTCCTCCCTCTCACCGCCCCCCCCTTCCTCCCTCTCACCGCGCCCCCCTCCTCCCTCTCACCGCCCCCCCCTCCTCCCTCTCACCGCCCCCCCCTCCTCCCTCTCACCTCCCCCCCTCCCCCTCCTCTCTCTCACCTCCCCCTCCCCCCCTCACCCTCCCCCCCCTCACCTCCCCCCTCCCCCTTCTCTCTCTCTCACCTCCCCCCCTCCCCCTTCTCTCTCTCACCTCCCCCCTCCCCCTTCTCTCTCTCACCTCCCCCCCTCCCCCTTCTCTCTCTCACCTCCCCCCCTCCCCCTTCTCTCTCTCACCTCCCCCCTCCCCCTTCTCTCTCTCACCTCCCCCCCTCCCCCTCCTCTCTCTCACCTCCCCCCCTCCCCCTCCTCTCTCTCACCTCCCCCCCTCCCCCTCCTCTCTCACCTCCCCCCCTCCCCCTCCTCTCTCTCACCTCCCCCTCCCCCCCCTCCCCCCCTCACCTCCCCCCCTCACCTCCCCCCTCCCCCTTCTCTCTCTCACCTCCCCCCCTCCCCCTTCTCTCTCTCACCTCCCCCCCTCCCCCTCCTCTCTCTCACCTCCCCCCCTCCCCCTCCTCTCTCTCACCTCCCCCCCTCCCCCTCCTCTCTCTCACCTCCCCCCCTCCCCCTCCTCTCTCTCACCTCCCCCCCTCCCCCTCCTCTCTCTCACCTCCCCCCCTCCCCCTCCTCTCTCTCACCTCCCCCCCTCCCCCTCCTCTCTCTCACCTCCCCCCCTCCCCCTCCTCTCTCTCACCTCCCCCCCTCCCCCTCCTCTCTCTCACCTCCCCCCCTCCCCCTCCTCTCTCTCACCTCCCCCCCTCCCCCTCCTCTCTCTCACCTCCCCCCCTCCCCCTCCTCTCTCTCACCTCCCCCCCTCCCCCTCCTCTCTCTCTCACATCCCCCCCTCCCCCTTCTCTCTCTCACCTCCCTCCTCCCCCTTCTCTCTCTCACCTCCCCCCCTCCCCCTTCTCTCTCTCACCTCCCCCCCTCCCCCTCCTCTCTCTCACCTCCCCCCCTCCCCCTCCTCTCTCTCACCTCCCCCCCCTCCCCCTTCTCTCTCTCACCTCCCCCCCTCCCCCTTCTCTCTCTCACCTCCCCCCCCTCCCCCTTCTCTCTCTCACCTCCCCCCCCCCCTTCTCTCTCTCACCTCCCCCCCCTCCCCCTTCTCTCTCTCACCTCCCCCCCTCCCCCTTCTCTCTCTCACCTCCCCCCCCTCCCCCTTCTCTCTCTCACCTCCCCCCCTCCCCCTTCTCTCTCTCACCTCCCCCCTCCCCCTTCTCTCTCTCACCTCCCCCCTCCCCCTTCTCTCTCTCACCTCCCCCCTCCCCCTTCTCTCTCTCACCTCCCCCCTCCCCCTTCTCTCTCTCACCTCCCCCCCTCCCCCTTCTCTCTCTCACCTCCCCCCCTCCCCCTTCTCTCTCTCACCTCCCCCCCCTCCCCCTTCTCTCTCTCACCTCCCCCCCTCCCCCTTCTCTCTCTCACCTCCCCCCCTTCTCTCTCTCACCTCCCCCCCTCCCCCTTCTCTCTCTCTCACCTCCCCCCCTCCCCCTTCTCTCTCTCTCTCACCTCCCCCCCTCCCCCTTCTCTCTCTCTCACCTCCCCCCCTCCCCCTCCTCTCTCTCATGCCCCCTGCCCACTCACCGTGGCCTTGGCAGTCAGGAAGAGCGCGTCCTGGTTGATGCTGGAAACGTCGGGGCAGCTCTTCATGATGAGTTTGACCCGGGAGAGGGGCAGTGCGGCGGGCCCGGGCCCCGGGGCCGGGAGGCTGGGCCGAGCCGGGAACCTCAGGCCCTCGCGCCGCTTCAGCTCGGCCATCTTAGAGAGCGGACCCACTGCGGGGAAAGACCGGGGGGGGGGGGGGGAACCAGAGCTGGAGAACTCTTCCTCACAGCTCACACCAACACCTACTAACCCAATGTGACTCTATAAGCAGAATATATAAAGCTATCAGGAACTGCCTTTCATAACTTTCCCCGGACTAACAAAAATTATTTTAAAATAACCTTCAATTCCCCCCCTCATGTTGTAAGGGAGTTGGTGACAACCGTCCCGGACTATTCCACACCGAATAGGGGGAGTGAAACACAAATTAACGTATTTATATAGAGCTTGCTTTCCCCAGGAGGCTTATCGAGACAGAAAGTTAATGCATTTTATTATTGAAGGTATAACTTTTTAAATCCGTGGTCATATATTCCTCAGATGCTACTACCCATCTGCTTTGATTATTGACCCCACCTCTCTGTTGATGTTTGTTAACTTCCAGACTTGGCCACACATACACGTGCCTCAGGCTCATTATTAATCATAAGCTTGTGTGTGTGTCTCATTATGTTAATTAATCACGTAAATTATTCAAATACAGGCACCAGGCTGATTAATATGCAAATTGAAGAAAAATACAGAGTCGCTGTAATGTAAATATAAAGTCCATTCATCTCACTTCCCAGCTTGCTCCCTCACCACCTAGCAGGACAAGGCCACCTGGAAGTTCCCCTCCAAGCCCACTCTCACCATCCTGACTTGGAACTATATCGCCGTTCCTTCACTGTCGCTGGGTCAAAATCCTAGAACTCCCTCCCTAACATCACTGTGGGTGTACCTACAACACATGGACTGCAGCAATTCAAGAAGGCAGCTCACCACCACCTTCTCGAGGGCAATTAGGAATGGGCAATAAATATTGGCCTTGCCGGTGATGTCCACATCCAACAAAGAAGTAAAAAATACATGTTTATTTCATTCTTTCATAGGATATGGGTGTTGTTGAGGATGGTCATAAATGCTTTAGCCTTGTCTTTTGGGCTGGATGGGGATATTTGTGAGCTCCTCTTCCTGTTAGTTGTTTAATTGCCCGTCACCATTCATGACTGGATGTGAGAGGACTGCAGAGCTTTGGCCTGATATGTTGGTTGTGGGATCGCTTAGCTCTGTCTACTGCACGCTGCTTCCGCTGTTAGCATGCAAGTAGTCTTGTGTTGTAATGTCATCAAGTTGACACCTCATATTTAGGTATACCTGACGCTGCTCCTGGCATGCCCTCTCGCACTAAGATAAAAGCACAATACTGTAGACGTTGGAAATCTGAAATAAAAACAGAAAATGCTGGAAAATCTCAGCAGGTCTGACAGCATCTGTGGAGAGAGAAACAGAGTTAAAGTTTCGAGTCCGTATGACCCTTCTTCAGAGCTCTGAAGCATTTTCTGGTTTTGTGCCCCCTTGCACTCTTCATTGAACCAGGGTTGATCCCCCAGTTTGATGGTTTTGGTAGAGTGGGGGATATGCTAAGCCATGAGGTTACAGATTGTGGTTGTATACCATTCTGTTGCCGCTGATGGCCCATAGCGCCTCATGGATGCCCAGTTTTGAGATGCTAGATCTGTTTGAAATCTATCCCGTTTCGCATGGTGGTAGTGCCACACAACACGATGGAAGGTATCCTCAATGTGAAGGCAGGGCTACATTTAGCAAATATGAAATGGAAAGCTACAAATGTTAAAACATTGAAATAAAACTAAAAATGTTGATAACCGTCTGAAAGCTAGAGCAAAGTTAACATTTCAGATGAGGTTCTATTCTCATCCTCCATTTCTCCACGCTAACCTATCTCTCCAAGTTGCTGACTGATATTATGACATCCATTTCTATCATTTGCTATCTGTATTTGAGAACAGTGGACTGCAATTTATAATGACCAAGAGGGCATTTAGATAGCAGCAAAGCAGTTTTCACTGCCATTTCAATACCATTATCTTTATATTGATGCAGAAAAAGTAGTGTATCTAGTACATGTGCTGTGGAACACACTTGAAAATTCACACTTCAGTACAGATGCAAAAAAGGGTGTTTATAACCTGGAGCCTGAACTTCCATTTTCTAATGTTAAAGTTTAGTTACCAAACAAGCAATTAAATGCTGACACCAAGGATTAACAGCATTAGCCTTAAAGGAGTCTCTTCTACATGAGGGAGACCAACTACAGATTGGGTCACCACTTTGTGAAACACCTCTACTCAGACCTCAAGCATGACGCCAAGTTTCCGGTCGCCTGTCATTTTAATTCTCTGCCCACTCCCACGCTGACCTCTCTGTCCTCGGCCAGCTACGTTGTCCCAGTGAAGCTCAAAGTATGTTTGATGAACAGCACTTCATCATTCAATTAGGCAGCTTACAGCCTCCTGTCTCAACATTGTGTTCAAAAATTTCTGACTGTAATCTCTGTCCCCATTTTTTTCTTTCTTTTGTGTGTTTTCTAATTCTTGAACAGCAGCTGTTGGTAATCTGCTTTTTCCATTTATAACTCCTCTAGAATCATCTTTTGTTTCTTTACATATCACATTACCATCTTCTTTTGCCTTGCACCTTCATCCCATTCATCATTTAATCTTCATGACCTTCCACAAAAATGACAGATCTTCCTTTTTAACCCTTCTCCCCCCTCCCCACTTTTCTAGCCTATATACTTGCTTAAAGCTTGTGACATCTCTAACTTTTTCCAGTTCTGGTGAAAGATCATAAACCTGAAATGTTGGATGGAAACTTCTTGACTGTAGTCTTAATGTATTGCACCTAATCTGGTCACTACCATTTCCATAAACCTTTATTTCCATTCCTTTAACTGTCAATCTGACCTATTCTTAAATGTTGACATTTTAGATCACTGAAAGTACTTAAAAAGGAGTTTTGATTTTTGAAATATCAGGGAGTTGAGGGCTACGAGGAACTGGCACGAAAGAGGAGTTGAGGCCTGGGGCAGGTCAGCCGTGATCTTATTGAATGGCAAAGCAGGCTTGAGGGGCTGAATGGCCTATTCCTGCTCCTATTTCTTATGTTCTCGTGGCATTGCATGGAGAGCTGCTGAGTCTGGTGAGTGAGGGAATTTTAAAGGTTAATTTTCATCTAGAGTCTAGTTTTTTTTTGTTTTAATTTAGCAATTAACTAAAAATTACTCCTTAAGTTAGGAGAAGTTGAATTTCATTCCAGCCTCAAAGCAGAGGTATAGAATCTCGCTGAGAGTATCTGCAGGTAGTTAATTAGGTAGCTAGCTGAAACTGGTTTTCAGAAGCTTGAATCAGTTGTTTTTCAAAAAGTGTAAAAACGGGCCTTCCTTAGTGCTGCTTTGTCTGTACTGAGTACTGCTTTAAGCACATAGAGTATAAAGTGGGAGTTTAGGGACCGACCGACATTTTTCTACCTTTTTTCAGCCTCTAGTAGCTACCTCTTGCTCTTCTCCAGGGGAAGAAGCTGATTGGTGAGTGATTGGTAAGTTATTCTACTTGTGACGAATTGTTTTTAAAGTTAAAGTATGGCAAGTCAGCTTGGCCCAGTGGAATGTACATCCTGCGGTACATGGAAAGTCATGGATACACCATGTGTCCTAGATGGTCACATCCATAAGAAGTGCCACCAGCTGCAGAAGCTTGAGCCCTGGGTTTTGGAACCTGAACCGTGGCTGGAATCACTTGTTGTGCATCTGTGAGGCTGAGAAATATCTCCTCAGGGCTGGAGAACCCCCAAGGTAATAATCTCGGCATTACTACCTGCGCCACGGGCAAACTGGCATACGGTAAATAAAGTCAAGGAGTTAAATGTGTGGCTCAGAGATTGGTGTGGGAGGAATGGGTTTCAGTTCATGGGGCAATGGCACCAGTACTGGGGTAGAAGGGAGCTGTTCCGGTGGGATGGGCTTCACTTGAACCGTGCTGGGACCAATGTCCTGACAAATCAAATAGTTAGGGCTGTAGAGAGGGCTTTAAACTAAATAGAGAGGGGGAGGGTTCTAGAAAGGGGATACATAGGCTTACAAAGCAAAAGGATATGGCAGCTTTGCAGGGCAGCTAATTAGGTAATGATACCCGGAGTGTGACAGGAAGGGACAGAGTGTGCAAACATTAAAGAACAGCAGGCAATAGGGTCAAAGGGGGAAAAATGGTAAAAAGGCAAAATTAATGGCTCTTTCCTTAAATGCACGTAGTATTCAGAACAATACAAATGAATTAATGGCCCAAATAGATGTTAATGGGTATGATCTTATAGCCATTATGGAGACATGGTTACAAGAAAATCAAAGCTGGGAACTAAATATTCAGGGGTATGTGACTTTTCGAAAGGACAGGCAGGAAGGAAGGGTGGTGGGGTAGCTTTGTTAGTGCGAGATGGAATAAGTACGATAGCAAGAAAGGATCTTGGATTGGAAGATGTAGAATCCATTTGGATGGAGGTAGGAAATAACAAGGGGGCGAAGACACTCATGGGAGGAGTTTATAGGCCCCCTAACAGTAGCAAGACTGTAGGACAGAAAATAAATCAGGTGATAATGAGGGCATGTAAAAAAGGCAGTACATTAATCACAGGTGACTTTAATCTTCATGTAGATTGGGAAAATCAAATTGGCAGAGGTAGCCATGAGCGCTCATAGAGCATGTTTGGGATAGTATCTTAGAACAATATGTTGTGGATCAAACTAGAGATCAGGCTATTTTGGATCTGGTAATGTGTAATGAGGCAGGTTTAATAAATGAACTCAGAGTAAAAGATCCCCTAGGAAACAGTAACCATAACATGGTAGAATTTAGCATTCAGTTTGAGAGTGAGAAACCTGGGCTGGAAAAAACTGTGCTAAACTTAAATAAGGGTAATTACAAAGGAATGAGGACAGAATTGGCTGGAGTGGACTGGAAAAGGAGTTTAGCAGAAAAGATGGTTGATGCATAATGGCAGATGTTTAAGAAAATAGCTCGTAATTCACAACAAAGATATATCACAGTGAGGAAGGGAGGTAGTTAATTAAGGAAGTTAAGGATAGTATCAAATTGAAAGAAAAGACATACAATGTGGCAAAGATTAGTGGTAAGCCAGAGAATTGAGAAAGTTTTAAAAACCAGCAAAAGATGACCAAAAAAATAATAAAGAGGGAGAAAATAAACTTTGAGGGTAAACTAGCAAGTCATGTAAAAACGGACAGTAAGAGCTTCTCTAAATATATAAAAAGGAAGAGAGAGGCCAAAGTGAACATAGGTCCCTTAGAGAATGAGGCTGGGGAAATAATAATGGGAAACTAGGATGTGGCAGAGGAGTTGAAAAAATACTTTGCTTCAGTCTTCATGGTAGAAGACACTAATGGCATTCCAAAAATACTAAATAATTAAGGGGGAGGAAATACATACAATAACTATCACTAGAGAAAAAGCGCTAGAGAAACTAATGGGGCTAAAGGCCGAAAAGTCCCCTGGACCTGATGGGTTGCATCCTAGGATATTAAAGGAAGCAGCTACAGAGATAGTGAATGCACTGGTAGTAATCTTCTAAGAATCCTTAGATTCTGGAATAGCCCCAGAAGATTAGAAAACTGCCAATGTAACACCCTCATTTAAAAAGAGAGAAAGACAAAAAACAAGTAACTATAGGCCAGTTAGTTTAACATCTGTCATTTGGAAAATGTTAGAGTCTAGTATAAAGGATGTAATAGCAGAGCATTTAGAAATGCATCTTATAATCAAGCAGAGCCAGCATGGCTTCATGAATGGGAAATCATGCCTGACAAATTGATTAGAATTCTTTGAGACGGTAACAAGCAGGATAGATAAGGGGAACCAGTAGATGTAATATATATTTGGATTTCCAAAAGGCATCCAATAAGGTACCGCACATAAGACTATTTAATAAGTTAAGAGCCCATGGTGTTGGGGGTAGTAAATTAGCATGGATAGAGGTTTAGCTAACTATCAGAAGACAGAGAGCTGTGGTAAGGGGGGCATTTTCAGGATGGCAACTTGCAACTAGTGGAATGCCACAGGGATGCCACAATTATTTACAATAGATATTAATGATTTGGATGAGGGAAGTGAAAGTACTATTGCCAAGTCTGTGGATGACAAAAATAGGTGGGAAGGCAAGAGGTGAGGATGGCACCAAGAGTCTACAAAGGGAGGTTAAGTGAGTGGGCAAAAACTTGGCAGATGGAATATAATGTGGGAAAATGTGAGGTTATACACTTTGGCAGGAAGAATAAAGGAGTTGGATATTATTTAAATGGAGAAAGACTGCAGAAAGTTGCAGCACAGAGGGATTTGGGGTCCTTGTGCATGAATCACAAAAAGCTAACGTTCAAGTTCAGCAGGTAATAGGGAAGGCAAATGGAATGTTGGCCTTTATTTCAAAGGGAATGGGGTATAAAATAGGGAACTCTTGCTAAAGCTATATAAGGCACCAGTTAGACCACACCTAGGATATTGTGAACAGTTTTGGTCCCCTTATCTAAGGAAAGATATATTGGCATTGGAGCCAGTCCAGACAAGGTTCACTAGGTTGATTCCGGGTATGGAGGGGTTTTTTATGAGGAGAGGTTGAGTAGGTTGGGCCTGTACTCATTAGAGTTTAGAAGAATGAGAGGCAACCTTATTGAAACATATAAGATTCTTAGGGGACTTGACAGGATAGATGCTGAGAGGTTGTTTCCCCTTGTGGGAGAATCTAGGACCAGAGGGCATAATCTCAGAGTAAGGGGTCCTCCATTTAAAACATAGATGAGGAGGAATTTCTTCTCTCAGAGGGTAGTGAATTTGTGGAATTCTTTACCATAGAGGGCTGTAGAGGCCATTAAGTATATTCAAGGCTGAGATGGACAGATTTTTAATCAGTATGGGAATCAAGGGTTATGAGGAGAATGCAGGAAAGTGGAGTTGAGGATTATCAGATCAACCATGATGCCATTGAATGGCAGAGCAGATTCGATGGGCCGAATGGCCTAATTCTGCTCCTACACCTTATGGACAGTGGATTCCATAGTCGGGGAGCAGACAGATGTTTCTGCGGCAGTGAACGTGACCCCAGGATGGGGTGTTGCCTCCCTGGTGACAGGATTAAGGATGTCACGGAGCGACTGCAGGATATCCTTGTGGGGGAGGGTGAACAGCCAGAGGTCATGGTGCACATTTCTACCAATGACATAGGTAGGAAGAGGGATGAGGTTCTGAAAGCAGATTTTAGGGAGATAGCAAGGAGACTGAAAAAGCAGGAGCTGAAGAGCAGTAATCTCAGGATTACTCCCAGTGCCATGTGCTAGTGAGCATAGGAATAGCAGGATTGATCGATTGAACGTGCGGTTGGAGAATTTGTGTAGGAGGGAAGGCATCAGGATCTGAGGCATTGGGACTGGTTCTGGGGCAGGTGGCACCTGTACAGGATGGACAGGCTGCACCTTAACAGGAACAGGACTAACATCCTCGCAGTGAGATTTGCCAGGGCTGCTGCGGACGGTTTAAACCAGCTTGTCAGGTGGGTTGGAAGCTCAAATTGGGAGAAAGTAAAGCTGATAACAGGAAGTAGAAATGTAGCAGGCAAAATTAGAAGGCAGGTGAAACAAAGGCGAGCATCAACTAGGCTTAGAATGCAGAATAATGTCAAAAAGACAAAGGGCAGAATTTTACAACCCTGTCAGGGCGGAGGCGCGGCTATAAAATGCGGTGAGCCGTTCAAAACTCCATTGACTTCGGCGGGACCATAAAATCCCATCGGCATAAAATTCTGCTCAAAGTTAAGGGCGCTCTACCTGAATGCACTCAGCATTCACAACAAGGTAGATGATTTAAAGCCACAAATAGAGGTAAATGGGAATGATCTAATTGCCATTGCAGAAACGTGGCTACAGGGTGACCCAGACTGGGAACTGAATATTCAAGGATATTTGACTTTTAGGAAAAGGAGGTGGTGTTGCGCTGATAATAAGGGATGAGATCAGTATGTTAGTAAGGGAGGATCTCAGATCGGAAGAACAAAATGTGGAATCTGTTGGGTGGAGCTAAGAAACAGCAAGGGGCAGCAAACATTGGTAGGAGTTGTTTATAGGCCACCAAACAGTATTGGTTGTGTGGGGCATGTTATTAATCAGGAGATTAGAGAAGCATGTAGCAGGGGTAATACAGTAATCGTGGGTGACTTCAATCTGCCTATAGACTGGGTAGACCTAATGAACTCTAATGCTGTGGAGGACAAGTTTCTGGAATGTTAGGGATGGTTTTCTAGAGCAGTACATACTGCTGTACTGGAGGAAGTCTAGTATTATGTAACGAGAAAGGGCTAAAAATAATCTTGCTGTAGAAGAACCTTTAGGGATGAGTGACCATAATATGAAAGAATTTTGCATTATGTTTGAAAGTGAGGTAGTTCAATTTGAAGCCAAGGTGTTAAGTTTGAACAAAAAAAATTCTGAAGGTATGAGGGGCAAATTGGCTGAGGTGGAGTGGGAAAATACATTAAAAGGTATAACAGTACATAGGCAACGGATAGTCTCTTTAAATAATTGTTACAATTTATAGCAACTATACATTCCTACAAGGCACGAAAACCCAAAAAGAAAAGTCAGTCAACTGTGGCCAACAAAGGAAGTTAAGAATTTTATAAGAAATAGTAGTAAACCTGAGGATTGGGAGGATTTTAGAATGCAACAAATGAGGACCAAGAAGCTGATAAAGAAAGGGAGAATAGAATAAGAATGTAAACTAGCAAAAAGCATAAAAATGGACTGTAAAATCTTCTATAGGTACGTAAAAATGAAGCACTTGACGAAGACAAAGTGGGCCCATTGCAAAAGTCAAGTGAATTTATAATTTTTTTTATTCGCTCATGGGATGGGGGCATCACTGGCTAGGCCAGCATTTATTGCCCATCGCTAATTGCCCTTGAGAACTGAGTGGTTTGCTGGGCCATTTCAGAGGGTCTTTAACAGTGAACCACATTGCTGCAGATCTTTTATTTTGTTCATTCACGGGATGTGGGCTTCACTGGCTGGGCCAGCATTTATTGCCCATTCCTAGTTGCCCTTGAGGAGGTGGTGGTGAGCTGCCTTCTTGAACTGCTGCAGTCCATGTGGTGTAGGTACACCCACAGTGCTGTTAGGAAGGAAGTTCCAGGATTTTGACCCAGCGACAGTGAAGGAACGGCAATATATCTCCAAGTTAGGATGGTGAGTGACTTGGAGGGGAACTTACTGGTGGTGGCGTTCCCACTTATCTGATGCCCTTGTCCTTCTAGGTGGTAGTGATCATGGGTTTGGAAGGTGCTGTCGAAGGAGCCTTGGTGAATTCTTGCAGTGCACCTTGTAGATGGTACGCACTGCTGCAACTGTGCATTGGTGGTGGAGGGAGCGAATGTTTGTGGATGTGGTGTCAATCAAGCGGGCTGCTTTGTCCTGGATGGTGTCAAGTTTCTTGAGTGTTTTGGGAGCTGCGCTCATCCAGGCAAGTGGGAAGTATTCCATCGCATTCCTGACTTGTGCCTTGTAGATGGTGGACAGGCTTTGGGGAGTCAGGAGGTGAGTTACTTGACACAGGATTCCTAGCCTCTGACCTGCTCTTGTAGCCACAGTATTTATATGGCTAGTCCAGTTCAGTTTCTGGTCAATGGTAACTCCCCAGATGTTGATAGTGGGGGATTCAGTGATGGTAGTGCCATTGAACGTCAAGAGGCAGTGATTAGATTCTCTCTTGTTGGAGATGGTCATTACCTGGCACTTGTGGCGCGAATGTTACTTGCCACTTGTCAGCCCAAGCCTGGATATTGTCTAGGTCTTGCTGCATTTGGACAAGGGCTGGTTCAGTATCTGAGTAGTTGTGAATGGTGCTGAACATTGTGCAATCATCAGCGAACATCCCCACTTCTAACCTTATGATGGAAGGAAGGTCATTGATGAAGCAGCTGAAGATGGTTGGGCTGAGGTCATTTGTTATGATCCCAGCTGAGGTTACCCCTGGACAAGCCTGATCCCAGGGTGGAACCCAGCTTGATAGATCCTAACTTTTACGTGTTTTTTTATATATGTGGAGAGTGGCTACTGAACAGAGGCACAGGAGTCAGTTGATGAACTTTTAACAAGTGAATATAACATTTATTCAACAAGAAAAGTTGAACTAAAGTACAATACTCCTTCACCCACAATTATACCTTTCCATATGTATACAGATTTGTAAGGATATCACAAGTTACAAAAGCTATCTTATACTTTGATGTTCATAGTAAGTACACAGTTCATGTAAATCTGTGGCACCCTGTGATCAGACTCACCACACTCTGAAACCAAGTGACAGGTGCCACCTCAACCAAATGCTATGGATCTCTCCTCAACTCCCCCCAGACGCTTGTCACACTGTGAGCCAACCAGTCTCACGGAATTCCATCCTTCACACAAGGGTTTCCAATCTCCACTCTCCAAGACCTCGCCTCGGAAACCTTTCCAAAAGCAATGCTTTCTCTGATGCCTTCCGCAAGGGTTCACCTCCAGGGTTTTGAACTCTCCTTTTGATGTTCTTCTTCCCTGGGTCACCACATGCATTCAACCTCTCTTCAATGCACTCTCTCTCACCAACTCAACATTAACAGTACACCACTGCTTCACATGCCCATAACAAAGAGTTACAGACCTTCAGTTGTCTCTTTGGGCCTCCTTGCCTCTTGCAAACTATTTTCACTTTAAATCTAATTTCTGCAGCTTTTGTCTCTTTGAGTCTGAAGCTTGGAGCCTTTCTCTCTGCTCCTTACTCTTAACTTCATTAACAGGACCTTTTCCCAGGTTCCTGTCCTTTCTTTGACTAGAAGGTCATCTTTGGACTTTCTCTTCTTCCACCCCCTTGGATTTTTGAGGTTTTCCTTAGATTGGGACTTGCAATCTGTCCCCTTTTAGGCTGCTTCCGTTTCACAGCTACCTTCAAACCAACTGAACTCAAAGAACTTCCAAAACAAACAGCTGTTTCTCTTATTCTGTGTGTGTCTGTGCCTCTCTGGGACCCTGTTGCTAGGCAACAGTCCAATCCTTCTACCCTTGTATGTTTATTTTCTCTTTAGGGGTTGTGAAACTCCCCATTAGAAATGGAAGCACCTTTCTAAAGCAAAACAAAAACTCCATTTGATCTTTCTTAACACATAGATACAGAAATAGAAATCAAACTTAAACTTTAAAGCTAAAACTCATTCCCAACACCCACAAATACCAATATAACTTACTTAAACTATCTCTATTTCCTAACACCCTACCCTGAGGCTGTCCTGTAGTGATGTCCTGGAGCTGAGATGACTGACCTTCAACAACCACAACCATCTTCCTTTGTGCTAGGTATGACTCCGGTCAGTGGGGAGTTTTCCCCCTGATTCCCATTGGCCCCAGTTTTGCTAGGGCTTCTTGATGCCGCACTTGGTCAAATGCTGCCTTGATGTCAAGGGCAGTCATTCTCACCTCACCTCAGGAGTTCAGCTCTTTTGCCCATGTTTGAACCAAGGCTGTAATGAGGTCAGGAGCTGAGTGGCCCTGGCGGAACCCAAAGTGGGCGTCAGTGAGCAGGTTATTGCTAAGCAAGTGCCACTTGATAGCACTGTTGATGACCCTTTCCTTTACTGATGATTGAGAGTAGACTGATGGGGCGGTAATTGGCCAGGTTGGATTTGTCCTGTTTTTTTGTGTACAGGACATACCTGGGCAATTTTCCATATAGTCGGGTAGATGCCAGTGTTGTAGCTGTACTGGAACAGCTTGGCTAGGGGCATGGCAAGTTCTGGAGCACAAGTCTTCAGTACTATTGTCGGAATGTTGTCAGGGCCTAAAGCTTTTGCACTATCCAGTGCCTTCAGCCGTTTCTTGATATCATGTGGAGTGAATCAAATTGGCAGAAGACTGGCATCTATCATACTGGGGACCTCTGGTTGAGGCTGAGATGGATCATCCACTTGGCACTTCTGGCTGAAGATTGTACTAAATACTTCAGCCTTATCTTTTGCACTGATGTGTTGGGCTCCCCCATCATTAAGGATGGGGATATTAGTGGAGCCTCCTCCTCCAATGAGTTGTTTAATTGTCCACCACCATTCACAACTGGATGTGGCAGGATTGCAGAGCTTAGATCCGATCCGTTGGTTGTGGGGTTGCTTCGCTCTATCTATCACTTGCTGTTTATGCTGTTTGGCACACAAGTAGTCCTGTGTTATAGCTTCACCAGGTTGGTACCTCATTTTTAGGTATGTGTGGCACTGCTCCTAGCATGCCCTCTTGCGCCCTCCTGCACTCTCCATTGAACCAGGATTGATCCTCTGGCTTGATGGCAATGGTAAAGTGGGGGATATGCCAGGCCATGAGGTTACAAATTGTGTTCGCGTGCAATCCCACTGCTACTGATGGCCCACAGTGCCTCATGGATGCCCAGTGTTGAGTTACTAGATCAGTTTGAAATCTATCCTATTTAGCATGGTGGTAGTGCCACACAACACAATGGAGAGTATCCTTAATGTGAAGGTGGGACTTTGTCTCCACAATCACTGTGTGGTGGTCACTCCTACCCATACTGTCATGGAGAGATACATCTGCGGCAGGCAGGTTGTTGAAGATGAGGTCATGTATGTTTTTCC
This sequence comes from Cetorhinus maximus, assembly GCF_964194155.1. Taxonomy (NCBI): domain Eukaryota; kingdom Metazoa; phylum Chordata; class Chondrichthyes; order Lamniformes; family Cetorhinidae; genus Cetorhinus; species Cetorhinus maximus. The sequence continues at coordinate 156,452,392 of NC_135882.1, forward strand.
CTCTTGTTGGCTCCCTCACCACCCAGTCTAGCAGCTATGTCATTTAGGACTCGGCCAGCTTGGTTAATAGTGGTGCTATCGAGCCACTCTTGGTGATGAACATTGAAGTCCCTCATCCAGAATACATTCTGCACCCTTGCCACCCTCAGTTCTCCCTCCAAATGGTGTTCAACATGGAGGAGCACTGTTTCATCAGCTGAGCAAGTGTGATATGTGGTGATCAGCAGGAGATTTCTTTGCCCATGTTTAACCTGATGTCATGAGACTTCATGGGGTCCAGAGTCGATGTTGAGGACTCCCAGTGCAACTCCCTCCCGACTAAATACCACAGTGCCACCACTTCTGCTGGGTCTATCCTGCCGGTGGGACAGGGCATACCCAGGGATGGTGATGGTGGAGCCTGGGACATTATCTGTAAGATATGTTTCCAAGTATGACTATGTCAGGCTGTTGCTTGACTAGTCTGTGAGACAGTTCTCCCAATTTTGGCACTAAGAGGACTTTGCAGGGTTTGCTGTTGTCTTTCCCAGTGCTTAGGTCGATGCTGGGTAGTCCGTCTGGTTTCATTCCTTTTTTGTGATTTTGTAGTGGTTTGATACAATTGAGCAGCATGCTAGGCCAATTCAGAGGGTGTTTTAAGAGTCAACCACATTGCTGTGAGCCTGAAGTCACATGTAGGCCAGGCTAGGTAAGGGCGACAGATTTCCTTCCCTAAAGGACATTAGTGAACCAGATAGGTTTTTACAATGATCGACAATGGTTTCATGGTCATCATTAGACTTTTAATTCCAGATTTTTTACAGAATTCAAATTTCACCACCTGTTGTGCTGGGATTCGAACCTGGGTCCCCAGAGCATTACCTTGAGTCTCTGGATTACTAGTCTAGTGGAATAGAGAAATGGCAGAGAAGCTAAATGATCACCTTGTGTCTGTCTTCACTGAGGAAGACACAAGAAATCTCCCAGAATTAGAGACCCAAGGGACTAGGGAGGATGAGGTTTGGAAGGAAATTAATATTAGTAAGGAGGTTGAATTGTAGAAATTAATGGGATTGAAAGTTGATAAGTCCCTGGGACCTGAAATTCTACATCCCAGAGTATTGAGAGAGGTAGCTATGGCGATAGTGGATATATTGGTGATCATCTTCCAAAATTCTATAGATCCTGGAATGGTTCCTGCAAATTGGAAGGTAGCAACTGTCACCCCACTATTTAAGAAGGGAGGGAGAGAGAAAATAGAACAACTGTTGGATTCTCATCATCAGTTTATTGGGACTTATGGATCCGGGTTGCATGCTTGTTTTGGGATGGCTGACTTGGTACAATATGTAGAGTAGGTCAGCAGACAGTTCTTAGGTGGAACACATTCTGTTTACTTACAAAGGTATTCAGCAGCTACACTTGTGTGCTTTCAACTCAAACCCTCTCTCTACACTACATACTCTAACTATAGATGACTGACTACTGAGGTAGCCCGTGCTACTCTGCTATTGGATACTAAGATCATGTGATCTTCCATTATAACATTCTTCTGAAAGGTATATTACACGTCAGATTACCACAACTACAGACCTCTTAGCCTTACACCAGTAGTAGGGAAAATGCTATAATCTATTCTAAAGGATGTGGTAAATGTGCACTTGGATTTGGGTTGGCAGAGTCAACATGGGTTTATGAATGGGAAATCATGTTTGATGAACCTGTTGGAGGTTTTTGAGAATGTTACTAATAGAGTTGATTAAAGGGGAGTCGATGGGCGTAGTATACTTGGATTTTCAGAAGGCTTTTGATAAAGACTCCACATGAGGTTGGTTAGAAAATTAAAGCACATGGCATATGAAGTAATATACTGGCATGGACTAAGGATTGGTTAATAAGTAGAAACCAGAGTAGGAATAAATGGGTCATTCTCGCGTTGGCAGGCTGTGACTAGTGGGGTACTTGGGCCCAAGCTGTTCACAATATATCAATGATTTGGATGTGGGGACCAAGTGTAATATTTCCAAGTTCGCAGATGACACAAAGCTAGATGGGAATGTGTATTGTCAGGAAGATGCCAAGCGGCTTCTAGGGGATTTGGATCACTTAGCGAGTGGGCAAGAACATGGCAGGTGTAATATAATGTGGAAATTTGTGAGGCTGTCCACTTTGGTAGGAGGAACAGATGTGCAGAGTGTTTCTTAAATGATTAGAAAGTGTATGTACAAAGCGACCTAGGTGTCCTCATCAATAAATGACTGAAGGCTCACATGCAGACGCAACAAGCAATTAGGAAGACTAATGGTATGTTAGCCTTTATCACAAGAGGATTTGAGTACAGGAGTAGCGAAGTCTTGCTTCAACTGTATAGAACCTTGGTTAGACCGCACCTGGAGTACTGTGTGCAGTTTTGGCCCCCTTACCTTGGGAAGGATATTATTGTCATAGAGGGAGGGCTTGTTTCAAGCTTCTGGAAACCAGTTTAAGCCAGCTACCTAATTAACTACCTGGACTTGTTCCCGGGGTGGCAGGACTGTCCTATGAAGAGAGATTGAGGAAACTGGGCCTGTATTCTCCAGAGTTTTGAAGAATGAGAGGTGATCTCATTGAAATCTACAAAATACTTAAAGGGATAGACAGGGTAGATGCAGGTAAGATGTTTCCCCTGGCTGGTGAGTCTAGAACCAGGGGACACAATTTCAAAATAAAGGGGAAGCCACTTAGGACCGAGATGAGGAAAAATTGTTTTACTCAGAGGGTTGTGATTCTTTGGAAATCTCTAACCCTGTGGAAGCCTAGTCTTTGAGTATGTTTAAAGTAGAGATTGACAGATTTCTGAATACCAGCGACAAAAAGGGATATGGGGATAGTGTGGGGAGAAAGGCATTGAAGTGGATGATCAGTCATGATTGGATTGAATAGTGAAGCAAGCTTGATGGGCTGAATGGCCTACTCCTGCTCCTATGTTCCTATGACATTAAGTTAAAACAAAGAGGTCTGGCTGAATTAAATGATATTTTGTTGGCTGGTGCACAATCTTAACCGGGCCACTAGGTGATGTGATAGCATTAGGAGGAGGAAGCATTTGGTTCAACCACACTTGTTTGCCTGGTTTTAAATGAAAGAAGAACTAATTAATGAAAAGAATAAAAAAAGGGAAAATCAGCCAGGATTCTTACTGATCTTTTATCTAACATCTATAGCTGAAATGCGTATTTGAATAAACGTGGGGTGAGAATGTTTGCACTTTTGTTTGCAGGCCCCATGGTTAACTTACTCATTGGCTCTCAGGGGACTAAATGCAATAGCCCCTGAAACTGAGTCCAGAGATCGTGATGCACAATTCGCCTGCGCCTATTGACTTCAACACCTGCAGCGCATCAATTATGTGCTTCCTGCTGTTTTACATGGTTGCAGCACCAGCAAGCACGAACTATGCTTTTGATTATCTGATCAATATTGTGAGTGGCTAACACCAGTTAAAGCCTGCAACTCTTAAAGGGGAGGTGCACTGAGGCTGGAGCAGGTGCTGGGGATTTCTTTGAGAGCTGGATCTGACCTGGGAATCATTGAAGAATGGTACAACATGAGAGTGAGCAGGCTCCAAGGTGCTGCACTGGAAGCCTTGATAGAGGAGGTGGAAAGGAGAAGAGATGTCCTTCAAACTAATACTCAAAAGGCAACCGGAGCAGAAGGAATTGGAGATTAATGCCAGAAATCAAGTCCGGATGATCTGGATGTGGTGCACTAAGAAGTTCAATGATCTCGCACGAGTGGTTAAGGTCAGTGAACGCATCTTCAAATGCCATTATCTGATCAACTGCTTCACTTGCCTCAGATACTGCTCAATCCACCACAACTCTTATCATGCACCTACCAGCAATCTCTATCAGTCAGGACTCATACCTGACATTCAACTGCTCCATCACACTCTCACACACTTAGCACTGCTACAAACCTCACACCCACAAACACAGATGGAAAAACACTGCCAGCTATTCATCTACGACAGCCATCTCAACCAGATTAGACAACATACAGTGACACAATTCCCTCTGTTTTGTAGGAGAAGGTAGTGAACAACCAACAGCAGCTGGAGCTAACTAGAGGGGGACAGTCATGCCTGCATATCTTCTTTCCCATGGAGGAGATGGCACTAGCCATCATTGGGCAGGCCTTTGCTGAGGCTGTGGCCAGTGGCAGGGCTGAAACCATTGAAGATGATGGCAACCCTCATACTTCAACCTTCCTCCTTCTCTCATCCTCCTTCCTCCTCATGCCACAATCTCTTCTGAGTTAAAAGTTGTGGATGGTGCAAGCATGCACTTCTTAGCTCCCCCCATCCCCACCCCTCACCACAACCCTACCAATGTGGCTTTCACCTTTCAGGAAACTAGGAAGTGCAACCTGCCCAGGCAGTGGAGGAACAGGAAGAAGAGAGTGATGGTAAAGACAAAGGCACTTTATTTCACTCTGTCAGCCACCAGCTTAGATACTGACACTGTGTAATATAGTGGATAGCAGAGAGATGCATTGGAGGGACACTGGACATGAGTGGTCTATATCATGCTCACACAATATGGACTTATGGAGCATAAATTCAAAATGGACACTTTACTTTAAAACAAAATGGAGTTTCTTTCCTGTCAATGTACATGGAACTACACAAAGCCCTTAAACTAGTCTTCATGTCCGGACAGGTTATTAAGATGCAAACCCACTTTCTGGACACATCTTTGAGAAGTCATTAAAATACAACAGACCTTTCCTGTGGTTAAGGACTGCCCTGCTCGAAATAATTAAAGAGATTGTTTTCATAATACTGTTTGCAGTTTTTCTACTTTGGAGTTGAATTCCAGAGAATGCGTGTGGGGGTTGGGGGAACCTATTCTATCGCAATGGTACGTGAATGGGTGAAACTTGGACCTCATTGTTTGACAATGGCCTGGTCATCAGAGACCATTTGTGAGGGCAATGGACACTCTGGTCACATGGCTAGGTTTTTGATAAGGGCATTTAATAAGGCACACTTTTGGAGCAGCAAGGGAGAAAGATCCAGACCAGTGAAGGAACAGGACCCTGCCTAACGACCATCAGTAGGCAGAAAATTCAGGCTGGCCTTTATCTCTCTATTTGTGGAACCAAACCAGTTTCGATTACACCTCAACTGGAGTGGAGCAAGAGAAGCCTGCTACTGCAAGCAATAAACCACAGCAAATTCATCTTTCTAAACCTCCAGTCTCTATTTTTCAGCAAACCATTAAGAAATTACAGGCTTGCAATGTCTTAGAAAAAGCAAGGGCTGGGTTTTACAGGGTGGGGGGTGGATTACCACCATCCCCCGCCCCACAGCCCTTACCTAAAAGTCAGTCAGCATCTTGCCAACATGAAACCTGGCTGCCCTGCAGTGATGGGAACGCCCTTAGTTAGTGCAGATCAAGTGGGACCACCACCCATCGGGGACAGGAAGTCCCGCCCTGGAGAGCAGCTGGCCAATCTGATTTGCTGTCAGCTCTGGAGTGCCAGAAGACAGTGGTGGCCACTGCTGGGACTACAGCCAGTCCCCACAAAGAAGTGATGATGTCTGCTGGACTTCAGGTAAGTCTGGGGATTTTGCGCGGGCACAGCTGGGAGACCCCAGTGATGGGTGGGGAGGTGGACATGGGTGAGGGAAGGATTAGAGGCCGGGGAAGAGGGGCAAAGGGGGAGGCACTATATTGGGGAGATGCCCCTGATTTGGGACCCTCCCAAAGAAGGTACCCTCCCTTCCTGCCCTACAATGGCCCATGCAGTGAAAGCTGCCAGGCTGCTTGCTATTACCCTTCCATCCCCTGCAGACTGAAAAATTGCGGCGGAGGCAGATTGAGGCCCTTAACTGGCAGTAAATTGGCTTAAGGGTGGCCGGGCTTCTTGACTGCTTACCTGTCCCCCTGTAATATGGGTGACAGGTCAGGGATGGGCGAGAAGGTGGTGGGCTGGCCACCCGCTTTATTTTATGTGCCACCCGCCTTCAAGTATGCTGGTGGGAGCCGTAAAATTCACCCCTAAGTGTGATGGAGAACTCTCAAACTTTTCAGACCTAAGTGTATGCTACCTTTTGTAATCACAATCTCTTGTCTAGCATGTGCGTGTGTCTGTATGAGTGTGAGAGTGGGCCTGGTTGCGAATACATTCAGGTGTTGAATAATAAATATTTATCTATCTTTTTTAAGACCTGAGAGAGAACCTGTCATTTGTCTGTCCTTGACAGTTACAGCTCTCAGGGGGTTAAAACACTTAAAACAGTTCTGTCTTTTGAGAGGTGGGAAAAGGGGGAACCATCCCGATCATCTCTCCCTGTCCATAACTTCTGCAGCCAGGGAAGGGGGCAAGGGTAGCGCAGGTGCCAGCTCACTAGAGGGTGAAATCGCACATAGGTTCCCCAGCTGAGGACTCCGATGAGGACCTTGATGGGGTAGCCTACAGAAGAATGCTGGTGTGTATGCACATATTAAATACAGAACATTGGGAAGCCTGCAGTCAATATGAAGGAGTCAAGCACCAACTTGGCACAGGGATTTGCTTGACACAGAGCTTGGAGCCCATGCTTTCTGGCATGGACGTGGTGGTTAACTGCATTAGCACACTTGCAGACCCAACTATGACACAGTGAGCTCCAAAACCAGTGTCAAATTGGTGTTGCATGCTGATCGACATGACCTGCCTGTTCTGCATATTTCCCACAAAGTTGTTCACCATCCCAATGCTAATGCGCTCACTAATACAATGCCTGATCTCACTTGCCCCAAAAGTGTGCGGGTGCACCGTGGGTGACGTTTTGGATAAAAAGCGGAGAGGCTGAACAATGGGTTCTATCAGTCTGATTCTGGTGCTGTCGGTGTCAAGGTTCACATGTGAAATAGCTGACAGCAAAGTTTGCGGTAAAATTTACTTGTGCAATTTTTCAATGTGCGGTACCTTTAATTTTTTTTGTGTGGCTGTGTACACAAGGTGAGACTCCATTGAAGCCAGGCCCAAGCCTGGTTGGAAAAGGAGGAGGATTGGGTGTGGGGCTAGCACCCTCGCCCTGTAAAAGTGCATCACCGCTACAGAAACTGCAAGAAGTAACCATACCGGCAAACTCTGGCAAAGAAGGGACGGCACATCTGAGGGTATGATGGACTAGATGAAAACCAGAAGAAAGTCTGATCTTTGACAAGCCCAGTCTTCAACACCAAAACCGTCACCAGAATCGGCACCGGGAATGTCCAAACACTCTTCCAGTATGGGAAAATGTCCTGGTGCTGTGAGAAATGAGAACCTATCGACTTGACATCTTAGGCATCAGCGAGATATGGTGGACAGTCCAAGGACCAATCAGCAGTGAGGGTGTGACAATCCTGTACTCCAGGCAAGGAGAACACCACGCCCATGGATTTGGCCTCATACTCAACAGATGTTCAGCACAAGCATTGGATGATAGCCAGTAAACCATCTCATCACTGCCAGCTTCCACACAAGGTACACCAAAGTCACTGTCATGCAAGTTTATGCACCAACAGAGGAGGAGAAAGATATCTTCCAATATCAGTTGCAGGACACCATGGACGAGGTACCCAGTTGTGATATCAAGCTACTGATTTGTGACCTCACTGCTAAATTCAATGGTAACTGGTGAGGAGTGAACAGTACGATTGGGCCCCATGGGTTAGCAAGCATGGTCAATGGAAACGGTGAGCGTCTGCTGGCCTTCTGCAACAGCAATGTGCTTACCTTCTTCACACACAAGGACATCCACAGAAAGACATGGAGGTCTCCAGATGGTAATACCCTGAACGAGATCGACTATACATGTATCAGAAATAAATGGAGCACATCCCTAGAAGATGCCCAGACTTGTCGAGGGCCTATTGTAGAATTGGATTGCCACCGTGTGTTAGGCGAGATCCATCTGAAGCTGAAGAAGACAACAACCACAAAGTCACAACAGCCGTTTGCAACAGAGAAACTGAAAGACAAGGACATGTCAGATTTGAAGTATTACTGAGGTTAGGCAACATTGAGGAACAGTGGGAAACCTTTAAAAGAGGGATTAAGTAGAATGCAGAAGTCACCATTGGACAGAGGAGACGAATCAACAAAGAATCACGGATCACTGACTCAACGTGGAAGTTGACCGATGAAAGAAAGCTAGCGAAGAGCAAGAGGGAGCAGGAAAAGAACATTGAACAAAGACGATGAGAGGTACAGAAGACTGGATAAAGCTGCGAAGAAAAGCTGCAGGATGGATAAATGAGGATGGATGGGGTTAAAAGGCCGGGAGGCACAAGAAGCAGCAAATAGGAACAACTCCAAGACGCTGCACAGGACGGTATGGGAACCGACTGGTGCAAGAAGCAACATCACTGTATCAATCAAGGGCAAGGACAGCAGGACACTATTGACAGGCGGAGCAGGAGGCAAGGTGGGTGGAACACTTTTTCAGATGATCATCAACCAGCCCAACCCCAGCTCCATGTTCGAGTTCAATGACAGCACTGCACCTCAACAGTGAACATCAACCTGACAGAAATTGCCAGATCAGAGGTCCAAAGAGCCTGAAGAACAGCAAGACACCTGGGATTGACACGATACCAGCAGAGCTATTGAAACCTGGCAAGAACATCGTCACAACAGACCTCACAGACCTGTTCAACTAAATCTGGACTGCAGACGACATCCTGGATGATTGGAGGTAAGGAGTAATCATTAAGCTGCAAAGAAGGGAAACCTCAGCAACTGCAAGACCTGGAGGGGTATAACACTGTCAGTACCTGGCAAGGCCTTCAGCACAGTGCTCCTCAACAGATTGAAAGCAGAAGTAGACGGTACTCTTCGTGAAGAACCAGCAAGTTTCCAGAGTGGCAGATCATATAGTGAGCAGATCTTTACGCTCTGGAACTTTATAGAGCAGAGGCTAGAGTATCAGAAGCCACTTGTTATCATATGGCAAGGATGCATATTCTCCCCATCCCTTTTCCTCTTGGTTACTGATTTCATCATGAGGTAGGAGCTAGTTGGTGCAGACGTTTGCATCCTGTGGCAACACCACTGGTTGACGGACATTACCCTGCTGGCCGAAGAATTGTGTGTGCGCCAAGACATGACCACTAGCCTTGAGACTAGCAGCGCCATGGTTGGTCTATACATCAGCTGCAGGAAGATAAAGACAATGATGACTGGATGGCAACAAGGCCCCTCCCCACCATCACCATCAGACAACAGAACATTCAGGGCATCAACCACTTCCCTGACCTAGGAAGCAACGTCTCCTAGGATGTAGAGATCGACATTCAGCCAAGAATCAGCAAAGCAACATCGGTCCTCCACATGGTCTGGCCATCAAGAGGGCCAGGAAGCTGCAACTCTACATGCCTATAGTAGTACCAACCACAATCTATGCCAGCGAGGTGTGGAAGAGAACAGCAAAGGTGTTGCCATAAGGTGAACGTCTTTCATCAGCGCTGCCTACATAAGATCTCGGGCATGACATGAAGAGACAGCATCCCCAACGAGAAATTACTACAGAGGACTTGTCAGAGACACCTATGGGGCATTGTGACAGAGGCAACTGATGCTGACAGGACATGTCCTTCACCTCGTGGACATATATGGCAGTAGAAGAAGATGGGGCCGGCCAAAGCAGACCTGGCGAAACGCTTTTTAAGGAGGACCTCCAAGAGTGGGACACCACTTGGACTGGACCGAAAGAGATTGTGATGGACCAGGTCTGTGGTGGAATCTTGCTGCCCATAGTTCCTCCTGTCCCATGTGTAGATACATACACAGCGCAGAATGGCTAGGCCACTGTGCAGTCACACACATGCACAGCTTAACAGGAATATTACCTACCAACTTCCCTGGTATCGTAAGGAATGGGAAGGGTGGATCGAGAGAAACATTTACACTGGAGGGGAAGTCCAGAACAAGAGAGCAAAACCTTTAAAAACATGGCCCATCCAGGAGAGACTGAAAGAAAGACCTGTTCACACAAAATGTAGTAAAAGTGTGGAGCTGTCTCCCACAAAAAGCAGTTGATGCCAGCTCAGCGAATTTTAAATCCCAGGTTGATAAATGTTTGCTAGTCAATGGTAGTTTCATGGTTGTCATTACTGACACTAGCTTTATAATTCCAGATTTGTTATTTGAATTTAAATCCAGCTGCCCTGATGGAATTTGAACCCATGGCCCATTACTGGGTTAGTGACATTACCGCTAAGCCACCATTTCCCCTCTCTTTTTGGCCTATCTTAGCTTCTTCCCTGATGGCTTCAAATGGTCTACCCAATTTTCACAACACTGTTCCGAAATATCTATCAAAAATAACTGGGACGGAGTAGATTTAAAGAATGAGGAGATGTTGATAGCTGTTTAATCCACAATGAATCTGTGGTTAATGTTACTTAAGTATATAACCGGACCTCTGATGGAAGGGAAAGGACTGGCGAGCGGAAAAGAAACTTAACAACTACAATGGATGTTGAAATTGAAAGTGAGCGGAGCCTCGTGTTGGACGGGAACAAGTGCTGCATAGGAGTGCGATCAGTGGGCGGAGATGCAGGTCAGCTCAGATGGACAACTGAGAGAGAACCCCAGCAGGCAGCATTGAAAATGTTTGTGACAGTGAGATGAGTGTTACGGAGGACGGCTCTGCTTGTGAGGGAGAGTGCTTGCACGTAGCTCCAAATGGCCCTGTCACACACACACACTTATTTCTCCAGAATCACAGAATCACACAGTGCAGAAGAGGCCCATCGAGTCTGCACCGACACGTGAGAAACACCTGACCTACCTACCTAATCCCATTTACCAGCATTTGGCCCATAGCCTTGAATGTTATGACGTGCCAAGTGCTCATCTAGGTACTTTTTAAAGGATGTGAGGCAACCCGCCTCCACCACCCTCCCAGGCAGCGCATTCCAGACCGTCACCACCCTCTGGGTAAAAAAGTTTTTCCTCACATCTCCCCTAAACCTCCTGCCCCTCACCTTGAAATTATGTCCCCTCATGACTGACCCTTCAACTAAGGGGAACAGCTGCTCCCTATCTACCCTGTCCATGCCCCTCATTATTTTGTACACCTCGATCAGGTCGCCCCTCAGTCTTCTCTGCTCCAATGAAAACAACCCAAGTCTATCCAACCTCTCTTCATAACTTAAATGTTTCATCCCAGGCAACATCCTGGTGAATCTCCTCTGCACCCCCTCCAGTGCAATCATATCCTTCCTATAATGTGGTGACCAGAACTGCACACAGTACTCCAGCTGTGGCCTCACCAAGGTTCTAAACAACTCCAACATGACCTCCCTACTTTTGTAATCTATGCCTCAATTGATAAAGGCAAGTGTCCCATATGCCTTTTTCACCACCCCACTAACATGTCCCTCTGTATTCAGAGATCTATGGACACACACGCCAAGGTCCCTTTGTTCCTCAGAACTTCCTTGTGTCCTGCCGTTCATTGAATACTTCCTTGTCAAATTACTCCTTCCAAAATGTATCACCTCACACTTTTCAGGGTTAAATTCCATCGGCCACTTATCTGCCCATTTGACCATCCCGTCTATATCATCTTCCTGTAGCCCAAGACACTCAATCTCACTGTTAACCACCCGGCCAATCTTTGTGTCATCCGCAAATTTACTAATTCTACCCCCCACGTAGTCATCTATGTTGTTTAACTAAAGGACAAATAATAGGGGACCGAGCACAGATCCCTGTGGTACGCCACTGGACACCGGCTTCCAGTCACTAAAGCATCCTTCTGTCATCACCCTTTGCCTCCTACAACTAAGCCAATTTTGAATCCACCTTATCAAATTACCCTGTATCCCATCACTCGTGGTCTGGCTGTATGCAGCTGAGCTGCTAATGGGGGTGGGTGGTGGGGGGGCGCGGTGTGTGTGTGTGGGGTGGGGTGGGGGGGATGCAGGGGGAGGACTTACAAAACCTGTAAATGAACCCTGAAAGACACCATTACACATTATTCAGTGAAAGTTAATATATTTTCAGATTATAAAGTGACAAAATTTGTTCACTTGTGCAACCACTTGTGCTCAGAATTTCGTAACATTTCTAGGCCCACCGCTTCTTCTAGGTGTTGTCCTGAGATCCGCAGGAGGGGTGGAGACAGCCTGTACAATGGTTGGTCCTGTTGCCTCTGATGACCTCGTGCATCCTCTGGAGAGCCGAGGCCCTGAGGGACCCGGTTTGCTTTGGCTTCGCCCAGTGGGCCAGCTGCTCCCTCTGCGGTGACAGAGGACGAGGTTGAGGGGCTCATAGGCAAAGGGGACTCAGAGGGAGTGGACGACCTCTGAGCTTCCTGAGTGAATGACCCCGGGATGTGCAATTGCCGCTCCTCCTCCCTTTGGGTGCCCAAGGGCCCCGGCCTGACTCCTTGAAGGGAAGGAGAACCTGGAGGGTCGTCAAGGTGTCCCGTTTCCCTCATGTGTTGCCACTACAGGAACTCACCCATGGCTACCACGATGGAGGGCAGGTCTGTACGCGTCTCCGCATTCTGCTGGACCAGGGTCTCCATGGCATCGGCCATCCTTCCCGTGGAGGCCTCAAAATGTGCTCACGTGGGCACCACTTCATCAGAGACGCACTCCTCCTGACACTCTGTTGAGGGCTTCCGATAGCTCTGTGTGATGTTCCCTTCTGCTGACTCTCCAGAACTGTGTGAGTTGAGACTGTTGAGGTGGTTGACTTACCCTGGCAGAACTGATGAGAGCATTCATCCTCTTCCTGCACTGGATGGCTGACCTTCCCTGTCCTCCAGTGGCGCTGACCACCACTGCCACTGCCTCCCAAACTGGATTGGTGACTCTAGACCTCCTGTGGCCAGAGTAGGGGTAGAGGACATCCTGGCAGCCTTCCACTGTGTGCAGCAGGCATCCCAGAGAGGCGTCCCTAAATTTGGGGGCTGCCATCTTCTTTGCTTTCAGGGCTGTAGACATGAAGTAGGCATGTGCTTTGTTTCTCTTTAAATATTGTGCCTAGAGTGAGGAAGTGCTGTTGTCATGGTGTGGCGGGCAAATCCAAGCCTGCCTGCCATTGAGCTGGCATGTTCCCCGTGAATGCCTAATTAATGAGGCAGGATGCACTGGGATTGGGACGATATGGCACGAAAAGCCATCATTGCGGCCAGGGGTTAAAACGTCCTTTTTCACGTCCGTTACCGCACTTTGTGCAAATCGATGATCCCACCCATATTGTTCTGCAGTCTTACACTACTTGTTTCTCCCTTTCCTGAGTCTTTTATCTTAACTCTGTTCTCTCCCATTTGCCTGATCACTCATTTACATCCGCAATTCGTCTGATGCTCTCGTGATGTTGATTCTATGATTTAGTTTCTGTATAACCTTCTATCTCCTTAGGAAGAACATATTGGCCTTGGAGGGTACGCAGTGTAGATTTACTACAATGATACCTGGACTCCAGGGGTTAAGTACGGGGAGAGAATCCACAACTAGGGTTGAATTCCAGTGAATCTGGAAGGATAAGCAATGTTTTAATGGAAGTTTTTAAGATATTAAGGGGAACATGTAATTAGGTAGAGACTATTGTTGCCAGTTAGGGAGTCTAGGACTAGAGGCATATTCAAAAAATCAGAGTCAGGAGTGAAATTAGAAAACACTTTTTCAAACCAAAGGATGGTAGAAGTTTAGAACATTCTTCTGCAAATAGAAATTATTGCTATATCAATTGTTAATTTTAAAACTGATTTTTTTTGATGTGGGGAAAAGGTGGATATATGGAATTAGGCTGCAGATTAGCCATGATTTCATTGAATGATGGAACAGCATTGAGGATCTATGGCCATTTCCTGTCCCCGTGTTCCTATTCAACCAGGTTATTCTTCATCATGTGTTTTTTCTTAAAGCAACATCCCAACAACACACAGGACCACAACCCTGCTCTATTTAGCTGCCCTTATTTGTATCCTTAACACTTTATCTTTATGAATAGTGACGATATGGGAACCCGTACGGGTTCCCGGTATATTTGTCCTTTTATGAAATATGTAGAACACAATTGTATCCTTTTTAATCAGGTTTCCTCCTTATTTTTTTCCTCCATTATATTGATAAGCATGTTGGTGCTGCTATGAGATAGAGGATCAGCCATGATCATATTGAATGACGGAGCAGATTCGAAGGGACAAAATACCTATTCCTGCTCCTATTTTCTATGTTCCCTTTTCTCACACTGATCTGGAGAAGTTCATGACTACATATCCCATTTCTGTCCATTTTTTATTTTTGGGATGGTCTACCTCTGAGACTCTTCTTTCGTTTCCTCTCTACTAATAACTTTACACAAATTTCTATTACAGGCTCACAATTACTTGGATTACATTTATTTCCAACCCTTCACTTTCTATATTTCCATTGTAGCTGCTCTGATTACTTTGATTTTCCTTTTGCTCTGTTGAGGTTTCCCTCGTCTGTGCCCATTAAACTCCTCTGCTTTCTAAGACCCACTCTAAGTCCTGTTGTATCCTTTGAAGACCATCAGTCTTACCAGCCTCCACATCCACCAGGTTGCTGCCATCTACAATGTGATTCTATTACCAATCATTTCTTCTTTGCCATCCTCAATTTTATGAGAGGTCTGTACACTCTCAAACACTCTCAAACCCATCACACATCCACAGGGATCTCACTTGCTGCCAGTTCAAGGGACAACACCATTCACTCTCTCACGCACATCTTCAGTTGCCCTGTGAATCGTGTCCTCATCCCATCCATGGCACCACTCACCACCCACACACATGCCAGGCATCATTGTTATCTGGTCAGCAGGCATCCTGCTTACACCCTCTCCAGCTGTATTCATGCAGGACAAGCTGGCACACAAGAGGGAGAGGTCTCAGAGTGGTGGAGAAATGTCTGAAATCAAGGCCTTCACCAGCTGGCTGGTGACAATTTAGCTTCTTCCTGTGCTGACGGTGAGGTCGGCTGTGCTCAACCAAGTGAGCATCCAGCAGTGCAACATCCAACAGACAACCATGCTGTGAGTGGTGACCTGCTTCACGTGCAACATTTTCCATTTCCTACATTTCCCACACACCAGCCCACTTCTTCACTTTGGCCTACTGTATTTGCTGCTCCCAGTGTGGTCCCCTCTACATTGGGGAGGCCAAACGCAGACTGGGTGACCGCTTTGTGGAACACCTTCACTCAGTTTGCAAGCATGACCCAGACTTTCCTGTCGCTTGCCATTTCAACACACCACCCTGCTCTCATACCCACATGTCCGTCCTTGGCTTGCTGCAATGTTCCAGTGAAGCTCAACGCAAACTGGAGGAACAGCACCTCACCTTCCGACTAGGCACTTTACAGCCTTCCGGACTGAATATTGAGTTCAACAACTTCAGACCATGAACTCTCTCCTCTATCTTTACCCCTTTTTTTAATCCAATTTTTTTCAAATTTTTATTTTTATTTATGTTTTGTTATTTATTTATTTTTATTTATTTATTCAATTATTTTTAATCCTTTTTCCCCAACCTCCCCCCCGACCCCCGTCCTTTACAGGGCCATATGTCACTTGTTTCTATGTTGTGCTTTCTCAGAGCACTGACCCTTGTTCTGTTATTAACACATTCTGTTATCTTACCTTTATGACACTATCAGCACCTTCTTTAGTCTTTATTACTACCATTAACACTCCCTTTGTCTTGTGTTCATGATATTTTTGTCAATCTCTCCTTAGCTCCCACCTATCCCTGACCTTCTATTTTGCTCCACCTCCTCCACCTGCTCTTAAACAGCATGAAACCCATCACATTTCTACTTCTCTTTAGCTCTGAAGAAGTCATACGGACTCAAAATGTTAACTCTGTTTCTCTTTCCACAGATGCTGCCAGACCTGCTGAGTTTTTCCAGCATTTTCTGTTTTAATTTCAGATTTCCAACATCTGCAGTATTTTGCTTTTACCTTAGAAATTCTTGAGAGTTTGTTTACAATAATGAACATTATGTACAAGTGATTAACACCCATGACCAGGCTGTGCAACTACATTTTTCTTCACCACGCGGTGTTTGCCGGCACCATCGAGGCCTTCCGTGCCCGGTGGGCGCCGCGGGGACTGGGGTGTTTTGTTGACCCCTTTAATCACGTTTTGGTTTGATGTTTGTAAGTTTCCTTTAAACTTTGTTCTTGGTTTTACAGCTGACCTGAATTAGGGGCTGTGCTTGATTTATCCCTTGTTATTGTTAATTTAGTTAATTGTTTTGACTCGAAAAGAGTTACATTTTTCTTCACGAGGTGTCAGCTGTGGCTCAGTTCATAGCACCCTCGCCTTTGAATCAGAAGGTTGTGGGTTCATGTCCCACTCCCGGAAACCAAGAACTGTGAATGTACTCGAAAGAGTTACATGCGATCTGTTGATAACTCGAAAGAGTTACATTTTCTTCACCTTCCTGGGAGAAATGTACAAAGTTGTGTGCCTTCACGAATATGGTGTCTGTGACCTCCTGGATGCATTTGCATGAGGAGACTTGCAAGTTCCCACAGAGGTTACCTGTGGAGCCTTGAGAGGAGCCACTGGCATAAAAACGGAGCACTGTGGTCACTTTCACGGTCACTGCAGTGGATGCCCTCCATGTCCCTGTGGCGCCAAACCCTGTAGCAGAGGGCAGATGTGACCGACTAGTTCCCTGGGCATTCACAGCCTTCAGCGACACCGGTTCTCGGTCATCTGCAGGAATGACAGGTGCTGTCTATAGACTCTGGGTCTAGCTAGGTGCCTACCAGCGATGGCTCGCAGTAGCCCTTCAGTGATGTGCGCAGGAGCCCCAGCTGCCCCTTCTTCCTGAGGATGCTGCTCCTCCCCATTGCTCTCTTCTCCATCGTCTCTGCTCTCTGTACGCCACAAGGTTTATAGCTAGGTCACCAGGCTCCATGCCCAGGCTCCATGCCCCTGAAGTACTCCTCCTGCAGGATGAAAGAGAGAGATGCATGGGTTAGCATGGGTGTGCTAAGAACCTGTCTTGGTTAAGTCTGAAGACCACTTAACACATCCCAGAGAGTGCTGGCCACCACTTGGATGGCCAGTGTTTAGTGCGCTGCATGTCTTGCCGAAACCTCACCCACCTCAGCCCCACTGCACCTGACCGATTGGCGGCAGCTTCACCCGTTGGACTGCATGCTGTGCTCTCAGCTCAGGCGCAGGCATTCTCCTAACCTGCGCTGCAAGGCAGCTCTGTTAACTTGAACCATGGGGGAGACTGGTCCAAACCGGGATGCTTACATTGCAAGGGGCAGTGGCTGCTCCATGGCCAATTTTCGCAAGGAGATTGTACAACGTGCCCAGTCGTCCAATTGTTCTGCAGTCCACTCAAACACTCATCAGTTTACAGTCTGTGCCCAAGGAGTGAAAAGTTCTGGGGCGTTTGGTGGCACTTTGATGCCTCTGTGTTGCTTGAGTGGGAAGATAAGCTAGAGGCCTGTGAATGTGGCTGTGCCTGAACTGTCTTAGCTGCGGAGTAATGGTCACTTTATACAAGGTTTCCCTAATGCGTAGCCTCTTCCCTCCCCACCACCCCCGCTGCATGTGCTTGTGCACAACCATCAGACCGTGCTGCCTTGCTACCCCCTCGTCCCAACCACAGTGCAGCCCTCGCACCGCCCCCCCAACTCGCCTCAGACACAGTGCAGTCCTTCCCCCCCAACTCACCTCAGACACAGTGCAGCCCTTGCACCCCCCCTCCAACTCACCTCAGACACAGTGCAGCCCTCGCACCGCCCCCCCAACTCACCTCAGACACAGTGCAGCCCTCGCACCGCCCCCCCAACTCACCTCAGACACAGTGCAGCCTGGCATACATAATACAAATTAAATTGAAAGGTGTTGTCCATCACACCAAATAATGTTTAATGTAAAACTGGGGGAAAAAATATCACCAGTCAAAAGCCCATGTTGTGCTTAAGGTGCTTTAAGTGTTTGTTTGCGGGTGCCATGTCTAGGTGCTCCCCCCTCGCTGGCACTGGCATTGGAGACAGCCTTCTCACTCTGCTGTCCTGTTGGCCTTGATGACATGGCAGGTGTCCACTGGCCTGTGGAGCCTGTGCTGACCCCGCCTGGGAGGGAGCGGCCAGTGCCATGGCTGGCATCTCCCCAGTCCCTGCAGCCTCATCGGATGTCATGGTCACTGGCAGAGGGTCGGAGGAGCTGCTGCCATCATCTGGAGCACCCCGAGAGGAGCCTGTAGAGACAACAAGCAGCTCGTGCGCCAATGTGAGGTCGCTTTGGACCTCCCTGCTCATCATTGATGGATAGACACCTGGCTGGGATACTGGGTGCCCAATTCATCTCCCACACTGACACTGACCATCTGAGGTCATTGCCAGTGTGAGGGCTTGCAGGTCCGAGCACATCCCCAGGAACCCCTGATTCAGCTCCTGGAGGAGCCTCTTCATGAGAGTCGCCACTCTCTCCATGGAGGAGGCAGTGCACTCGGCCATGAGGGTCATTGCATTGCTCATGCTCTGCAAGGACTCCTCCACAACAGAGACCATGGCACGCATTCCCTCATGTATCTCTGCCAGATCCTTCTGCACACCCTGGACTTGCAGCATCAAGGGCTGACTCCAGAGGCACATCATCAGCCACCAACTGAGCATGTTCCTGGTCCCCAGCAGTCCTCTGATTGCTGGCGCCCTGGGCACTCTCTGCACCTCAAGCGAGTGTGAAGTGCTCTCACTGATGTGCACCGAGATACTAGCTGCTGATGTAATGCCCACCGAGGTGCTGGTATCTGCACTGGTGCCTGCTTGGCTGAGAGGGTGTGACGCAGCTCCGTTTCCATGGTTGCTGTCCTCTGGGATCAATGGTGGGCCTTCAGGCTCTTCACCCCAATGGGCTGCTGGTGAGCCTGAAAGGAAGAACAAGGACATGACATTAGTTGAAGTCGTTACACTGTTACTGGGCATGCCTGGCACCCGGATCAGGGTGCCCTCGTCTTTCCACTATCAATGGGGATTCCATGTTCCAGGTTCACATCAACATAGAGACTATAGTGGAATGGTTGCTATTACAGACATTCTGACCTCAGTGCACTGCACTCTTACCTCCCTGTGGCATCCCAACCTCACCATGGCCGGGTGACCTAGGAGCATGGCGCCTCTCCAGCTCCAGGGCCTCCTTCTCATATCTAGTTAGGATGAGGAAGTGGGGCGGTGCACTGCCAGTCCGCAACCTCTCTGCATTGTTATGGGATGTCTTCTCCTGAATTGATTAGTCCACCTTGTACCTGCGTTGCCATTGCAGCCTGGCCAACCCCACCTGAGGAACACCCTGCAGGGCTCAGCCGATTCGTGACCCTGGAGCCACGAGACACTCATTCCAAGCAGCCAGGGCTCACCCCCTTGCCCAGATGCTGCTTCATTGACATTTGCCACTCACACTCTAAGACCTCTGAGGTCCAAGGAGGGGGGGCAACTCCTAACTGCCGTGTTAAGTGACCCATGCCAGCATGGTACCCTTCCCGATCGCAGGAGATCATTGAAGTGCTTACGGCACTGCACCCATGTGCACCTCACCACATCATGGGAGTTCACCCTGGATGCCACCTCCTCCCAGGTATCTTTGGTGAGGCGGGAGGGCCGTCTCCTCCTGTCACTGGGGTCAAGGGTCTCTCTCGGTGCTGCCACCTCCTCCAGGAGGGCAGCGAGACACTCATCAGATAAATGTGGTGCCGACTGCCCCACCGACCTGCCCTCCCACCTGCCGTGTTCACCAGTAACAAGCTCCATGATGAACCTGCCCCTTGTCGCTGTTGCCGCTGTTGCATCTTACGCTGTTTATTCTGCCTGTAAAATCGCAGTGCAGAGCCGATCGTGGGCGGTGACCGGGAATTTCTGTCCCATATTAAGTTTGAAAGCGACATACTCTAATCACAAACAAGAATCTTAAACAAAGCAATTACATAGGCAAGAGGGGAGATCTGGCTCTGGTTGATTGAGTAATAGACTAAATAAACAGTGGAAAGATTTGAAGAAAAATTCAGATTTTTGGTCTCTCAGGGAATCAAGGGATATGTGGGGTGTGCAGATAAGTGGAGTTAAGACTGATAGTCATCCATGATTGTATTGAATGGTGGAGCAGGCTTGAGGGGCTCTATGTTCTATTCCTGCTCCTATTTATTATGTTCTTACGAATGATACCAGGGCTAAAAGGGTTAAATATGAGGGTAGGACTGTTGGTATGAGACTGGAGTCAGATGTAGGCTTGAACAGTTAAGGATGACAAATTTCATTCCCTAAAGTGAACAAGTTTGGCTTTTCTTTTTATGACAATCCAAGGGCTCCAGGGTCACTTTTTACTGATCCCGGTTATTTTATCTCCAGATTTTTAAAAACTTAATTAAAATTCTCAAATTGCCACAGTAGGATTTAAGCTCATGTTTTGTGAAGTACTAATCCAGACCTCTGGGCTGCTAGTCGGGTAACATAATTTAACAGAAAGAGGTGTTAAAAACTTGGAGAGAAAAGAAGGTATTAAAATGATAATTTCATAAATGAGTATTGTCCATAAATTATTTAAATTAAAATCCACCAGGTGGCAGTACTCTTGTTTGAATGCCCCTAAGCAGCAGTTGTAGACTGTGTCAATGGCAACAGGCTGATGATATAATTCCATATGTGTGTGTGTGTGGTCTCTGAAGCTGTCACCTGTGGGGTTTCCTCTGGTCATGATGTGTCTGCGACATAGCACAGACTCTCGGCATTCTTTTTTCCAATATGAGTGAAGTGTTGGTTTCCCGCTCGTCAGTCAAGTGGTTAAAGGCAACAGACCACCTTCCCTCGTCGCAGGCAGAATAATAAATAGACTTTTTGTACCATTTTGATTTGCATAATGCTCCCCCGCCATTTAAACCTAAGGGGGAGAATTTATAGAATCGATAATAGAAACGCCCATCTGGGCAGGCAAGCTGCTTTGTCTTTCAGACAATTTGATGGAGCGAAGCATTTAGAAAGGGAGAATGTTCCTTTAATCCCTGGAAGAACTGAGTTTGTCTCAAAACGTGATCAGAGAATTTTCTTTTGGTCGCGCTCTTTGTCTGGTTTGCTTTTGAGCTAAAATCACAGAACCATTGTGCCCAAATGCAGATAAATGTGCAGGACTGTGCCCTTTCAAATCTCACAAGATATGCCATTGTGTTTTAAATTTTATACACAAAACCTTTACCGCCATGCTGTAATGTGATTGCATAAAATAATTTTACTCTTTATGGTTACTTTGCAACTGGGGTCAGGTAATATATTAGCATGGATCGAGGATTGGTTAATGGACAGGGAGCAAAGAGTAGAGGCAGTGGGGCATTTTCAAATTGTAGGTTGTGACGAATGGTGTGCTGCAAGGATCAGGGCCTCAGCTATTTACAGAATCACATGATCACACAGAATCACAGAATCACAGAATCTCAAATTGCAGAAGACACCCTTTGGCACATCGAGTCTGCGCCGACATGTGAGAAACACCTGACCTACCTACCTAATCCCATTTACCAGCACTTGGCCCATAGCCTTGAATGTTATGACATGCCAAGTGTTCATCCAGGTACTTTTTAAAGGATGTGAGGCAACCCGCCTCCACCACCCTCCCAGGCAGTGCATTCCAGACCGTCACCACCCTCTGGGTAAAAAAGTTTTTCCTCACATCTCCCCTAAACCTCCTGACCCTCACCTTGAACTTATTTCCCCTCTTGACTGACCCTTCAACTAAGGGCAACAGCTGCTCCCTATCCACCCTGTCCATGCCCCTCATAATTTTGTACACCGCGATCAGGTCGCCCCTCAGTCTTCTCTGCTCCAACGAAAACAACCCAAGTCTATCCAACCTCTCTTCATAACTTAAATGTTTCATCCCAGGCAACATCCTGGTGAATCTCCTCTGCACCCCCTCCAGTGCAATCACATCCTTCCTATAATGTGGCGACCAGAACTGCACATAGTACTCCAGCTGTGGCCTCACCAATGTTCTATACAACTCCAACATGACCTCCCTACTTTTGTAATCTATGCCTTGATTGATAAAGGCAAGTGTTCCATATGCCTTTTTCACCACCCCACTAACATGCCCCTCTGCCTTCAGAGATCTATGGACACACACGCCAAGGTCCCTTTGTTCCTCAGAACTTGCTAGTGTCATGCCGTTCATTGAATACTTCCTTGTCAAATTACTCCTTCCAAAGTGTATCACCTCACACTTTTCAGGATTAAATTCCATCTGCCATTTATCTGCCTGTCTGACCATCCTGTCTATATCTTCCTGTAGCCCAAGACACTCAACCTCACTGTTAACCACCCGGCCAATCTTTGTATCGTCTGCAAACTTACTAATCCTACCCCCCCACATAGTCATCTATGTTGTTTATCTAAATGACAAATAATAGGGGACCGAGCACAGATCCCTGTGGTATGCCACTGGACACTGGCTTCCAGTCACTGTAGCATCCTTCTGTCATTATCCTCTGTCTCCTACAATTAAGCCAATTTTGAATTCAATCTATAACCATGACTTAGACAAGAGACCGAGAGCTGATACAAAGTTAGGTGAGAATGCCAGGAGGACGATGCAAAGAGGCTGCACAGAGACATGAACAGGTTATTTGTGTGGGGAGCGAGGTAGCAGATGGAGTTTGATGTGTGGAAGCGTGAGGTTATTCACTTTGGTAGAAAGAATGGAAAAGCAAAATATTTTTTTAAAAGGCACGAAACTCGTAAGTGTTGATGTTCAGAGGGACTTGGGTGTATTCGTATGAGGAACACAAAGTTAACATGCAGGTGCAGCAAGCAATTAGGAAGTCAGTTGGTATGTTGGTCTTTATTACAAGTGGATTAGAGTACAGGAATAAAGAAGTCTTGCTACAACTGAATAGGGCTTTGGTGAGACCATTGTGCGCAGTTTTAGTCTCCATATTTAAGGAAGAATATACTTACATTGGAGACAGTACAGCGAAGGTTCACCAGGTTGGCCCCTGGGATGTGAGGGTTGTCCTATGGTATGTGGCTGAGCAAATTAGGTCTATATTCTCTAGAGTTTAGAACAGGAAGAGATGATCTCATTGAAACATGCAGGATTCTGAAGGGGCTTGACCAAGTAAACATTGAGAGGTTGTTTCCCTGGCTAGGGAATCTAGAACATTGAGGGCACGGTCTCAGTGCAGGGGGGATGATCAATTAGGACTGAGATAAGGAGAAAGTTTTTCACTCAAAGGGTAGGGCATCTTTGGAATTCTCTGCTCCAGAGGGTTGTGGATGCTCCATCTTTGAATATATTTAAGGCTGAGATAGACAGGTTTTTGGGCTATCAGGGAATCAAGGGACATGGGGATATGGGAAAATGGATTTGAAACCCGAGATCAGACATGATCACATTGAATGATGGAGCAGACTCGAGAGGCCATATGGTCTACTCCTGCTCTTATTTCTTATGTTCTTCTGAACAGCCTTCAGCCAGTGAGCTGTTTGTTTGGCACTTGTAGCCACAGGTAGGATAGTAATGTGCCACAAACCTCACACCAGCAAGAACAGGCGGGTAACATACTAACATCACCCATTTCAGGCACAAGTGAAATTTCTTCCCCAGTGTCTCACTTGGTAAAAATGCCGGGAAAATGAGTACCGGAAGTGAGTCGTTCATAGCAAATAATGATTAAGAAGTGTGCTGAGCTCTTTGTGCATAGTTTTATATATCAGATCACTTGAAAAATTAGCATGGGACCTCAACACAGCCTTAGCCTTTCTGCTAGTCTGATAGAGGGTTGTGCGAAACCTGATTAACAGCTCAAAATGAAAGGAAATTCATTTAAGTGGTTGCCTATGAGGGTAAATATATAGCAGTGTTAATAATGGTTCAAAATGGAATTTAATAATTGTCTTTCTTTGCTGAGGCTACGAATGAGGAAGAGAGCAATGTTAAACAAAACTGAACTGAAAGGAAACACAACATAGAGATCCAAAGTGGTAAATGACAGAGTGGTGCAACATCTATGTTTAATAGCTGGCAAGATGGCTATCATCCAGGTGATGACAGCTGTGGCTCAGTAGCATCATTCTTGCTGCTGAGTCCAGAAGGTTGTGGGTTCAAGTCCCACTCTAGTGACTTCAGTTGCAAATCTAGGCTGCCACTGGGCAGTAGTGATGGAATGCTACACTGTCAGAGATGCTATCTCTCAGATGAGATACTAAACCAAGGTCCTATCTTCACTTTCAA
Organism: Cetorhinus maximus; assembly: GCF_964194155.1. NCBI lineage: Eukaryota > Metazoa > Chordata > Chondrichthyes > Lamniformes > Cetorhinidae > Cetorhinus > Cetorhinus maximus. The sequence goes on from NC_135882.1 coordinate 156,476,618, forward strand.
ATGAATATAAATGATTCCCTTGTCTAATCAATGAAGAGCAGGGAAGTTCACAGTGTTGTTCATGAGGGATCAGTAATAATGATCATGGGTTTGTATAATGGAAATCAGGAATTGTTTTTGGACATGAACAATGATTATTAATGTAAGGGCAATGGATAGATCAATAATCATGTCTGTGCTAATTCAAAAGACCCCAGTAACAGTGAGAGGGAATTAGAAGTGTACATTATAATTCTGTTTTCTTGCTGAACACAATAGCTTCTTTGCAAATCTAAAGAACCTTAACTTTGAAGTGAGAAGTACAATTAATTGATCTGGGTTTGTAACCACATTTGTGACGACGAAGAATATTGGTTTCTAATGGAAAAATGCTATGTACAAAACCTGGTCTCTGTTTTCTGCTACAGTGAAGCACATTTTCTCTCTTGAAAAATCTCTCCACTGGTCCTTTCAAGCCATGCTTCCTCTTGCTCAGAGAGAAGTTTGCGGGGTTTGTCCCCTAATAGTAATCAGAATGTACAATGAGAAACCTGCATTAACTTATCTTCCTTTATGTCCTTGGGATTCTACTTCTGTGAGGCCATTTGCATTGAAGTAATTCAGTTGCAGATTTAATCAATGCTGATGTTATGGATATAAACAGGAGAAAAAATTGGTTGGCTTCAAAAGTAAGTTCATGTTCAAGTCTTACCTTTACACTATATTACAACATAATTCTTAACTTATAAAAATTAAACATTTTCAGAACTTCTATAAATTTATAATTCTCTTAAATACCGTTCTGGTGTGCACTTAGGAACTGTCCTGTTTCTTTAAGAATTTGAAATGAATTTACAATACAACGTTTGAATAAACTTGCAAGCTTATATTCCGTGGTGAGCAGCTCTCTGAAAATCACCACATGGAGTAGACCTTCATATTTTACTCACAAAATAACTTTCATTTCCTGTGCGTGTGCAATGGTTTCTAGTGTGTATCTGCATCTACTTCTTTGTTCTTTTGGTACGCATGAGATTAACTGCTGAATCCTGCCAAGGATAATTGTGTTTGTTCATCAGTTCCTGAAGACAATCTGAGAGACAGTGGAAAAGGACAAGCTGCCAGGACTCGCACTGATCCTCTTTATCAACTGCACTGAATTGTTAGAAAAACAAGATTAATAAAGCATTATAACATGTAAGCCATTAAAAGAAAATAGAATTTTTCCTGGAACTGCATTAATGGGCAATTTATACTTGTATCTCCTGTGCTACATAGAAACTAGGAGCAGGAGTAGGCCTTTTGGCCCTTCGAGCCATTCATTATGATCATGGCTGATCATCCAACTCAATAGCCTGCTCCCCTGTTGCTGCTTGGTTACAAACACCTGTAAAGGAGGAAGGATGTGAGGAACTTGCTGACTGGCTGCTGGATATCATTGAGTGTTGGATTCGTGCTGACTCTTTGCCTTCTTGTGTTGGTCCTAAGATGGCTCTGCAACTCCTGGCGCTATGTCTGCCATTATAGTGGCTGCCTCAGTCTGCCCACTGTCAGTCACTGAATGGATCAGTTGAGGAGAGCAATTGACTGGCATGGATGTAAAGTTGAATTGAGAGACAGATTCATCATCTGCACCTACTGATAAGTTCTCCATCTGCATCTGTGTGGTAGGAGATTGCATTTTTTGCAATCTTATCACTGAAACCTCTTTCAAAACACTGTCCAGATGAAACACTGAGTGTGGTGAATCTCTCCACATCAGAAAACACACACAGGATGTTGGAGCCCAAGACCTCAATAGCTTCAGTTAAGACATTCTGAGAGTATCTATAGCTGGTGAGGGAGAGGGTGGAGGTGGTGAGGAGGGAGGGGTGTTTGTAGCAGATGACTCTTGATGCGCATCATATACCCCAGGGTAGACTATAGCTCTGTGACATGGTCAAGCACTAATGCAAAGTTTTGACTAACTGATCTCTCATGGCTAATGGACTCATTGATACTAGCTTTCGCACCTTGTAAGATGATTGTACATGACTCCATAAACTAACATTAGTATGTAGGCAAGTCCCAGGTGGCACCAATCCCAGAGATTGGCAGCTGAGGATGGCAACTAGGAGTGGGCAATAAATCCAAGCCTGGCCAACGATGTCCACATCCTGAGAGTGAATCAAGAAACATTCATGAAATGTGTTACACCTGCCTGAACAGAAAGATGGGACATTGACTAACAGATCATCTGAAAGAAGGAGCCACTGACGATGCAGGTTTCCATAATATTGCATTGATCTATCAGCTAGAGAAAATCCTCAACTGCTCCACTGGGTCTTAAACAACAACTTCCTCTTCTTGTAGGGCTTCCCCTTTTCCCTCAGAGACCCTCCCCACACTCAAGTCCATGACACCAGTTTCACAAGTGTATGGCTTGAACAGAATGACCAGCGAGACAAACTTCTTCTGATAATTCACAATTGCTTTACTGAACCACCCATAACCCCACAGTACAAAACCCAAAGTTTAAAACAACCTATTCCCAGTCCCCGACACAAAGTCACCATGACGCGGTTAAAACTTACAAAAACACAGGCAAAACACCACACCCTGTCCTGAAACCTTAAGGAAAACAAAAACCCTCAGATCAATATCACCAAGATTTGGCTGAAACAAGTAACAAGGTACCGGCAACAAACACCAAGTTTTCGCCCCAAACCTTCATAAAACCCTCAGACCAATATCACTACGATTTGTCTGAAACTTACAATCCCCAACAGGGCTGGTCTGTCCGGTGTTGACTGTAGGCCTGAGTCAAGGTGACCATGTGGCTTGATATCATAGAGGTAAAAGCAAAAAACTGCAGATGCTGGAAATCCAAAACAAAAACAGAAACAGAAATACCTGGAGAAACTCAGCAGGTCTGGCAGCATCAGCGGAGAAGAGCACAGTTGACGTTTCGAGTCCTCATGACCCTTTGTTTATCTCTACCTTTTAGCCCTTTTAGTATTCCTTCATCCCACCCCCACTAGAGCTATCTGTACCTTGTCTGTCCTGCTTTCTACTCTTAATTAGCACATTCCTTTAGATAATATCACCACCTTCAACACCTCTTTGTCCTTTTGTCTGTGACATCTTTTGGTTATCTCCACCTATTACTGGCTGCTTGTCCCAACAAACCGCGCCCCCCTTAAACCAGCTTATATTTCACCCCTTTCCTATTTTTACTTAGTTCTGTTGAAGGGTCATGAGGACTCGAAACGTCAACAGTGCTCTTCTCCGCCGATGCTGCCAGACCTGCTGAGTTTCTCCAGGTATTTCTGTTTCTGTTTTGGCTTGATATCATGTTTTATAATGCCCCCTGTGAAGTGCCTTGGGGTGTTTTATTACACAAAAGGCACTATATAAATACAAGTTGTTGTTGTTGGTCAGGCAGGTGTTGTTGTTTAAATGCTGCCTGATCTGCTGAGCATTTCCAGCATTTTTGTTTGGTTTTTATTTCAGATTTCCAGCATCTGTGGTATTTTGCTTTTGTGGTGGTGTCGTTGTTGTTGTTGTTGTTGTTGGAGTAACCTCATTGACTAAAATCTCAATGCCATTGTTGCTTATGGAGCTGTGGAAAGAGCCACCCCAATCCTTGGGGTTGCCTGTAGGTCAACTCACTGCAGGTGGCACAGCTCAGTCACTTCAACCGCGGTGACATGTCTCTCTAGCAAACTCAGGTAGGCGTCACATGGCTGAAGGGACAGATACCTGTCAGGAATTGATGGGAGAAAACATACCCGACTGAGGTATCATTGAAGCGGAAGGGTTTGTCTTCTCATGAATCATGCAGCATAATGGGACACCCCCCCAACTGTCACAAACAAATTTTCACCTGCCCAACTGCATGAACTGCATCTTGTCAAGAGCGGAGGAATGCCTAGCCTACCGAACCAAGCAGAGATTCACAAAATGTCGAAATGCACAGGGTTTGAAAGCCATGCCAGATGTGCAGAGGTAGACAACCAGCTGCTGACCAAAACAAAAAAGCTGCAGCTCACATATGGACTCGAACAACAGCAACCTTGAGGGTTAATTATAATGGCTGAGCTCGTTGAGCAGTCATGCATCACATTCACCCCAGTGAGGTGCATGCTGGGTGTTCCCTTGGCCAAAATTGTGAATGTCAGCATGGGACCTCATGTGAATCATGTTGGTTGTTAATTTAGGATTAGGCTCGCTTGTTTGATGCACTGTGACCACCAGCAAGGCTGGTAAGATTTAAGCCGCAGTGTGTTATTGATGAAAAGATTCCATAATGCAACCTGTGTGTGGCTGATCAACACTACGTTTGCCACTTGAGTCCCTGCTAAATAATAACACTATATTAAAATGCCCGGTAAGGATTTTTCAATCTTATAACCAAAAACAGCAGAATAAACTAAAGGAGTCTGATCACCCGTGCAATGCTCTGCAGTTGTCAATCAGCTGCCTTACCATGTAGGAAGCTCCTCTACCCAGGGTAAGTGAGGGCAGTAATTATTTGCAGTGCTTAATTCAAAATGGAAAATTCTCCCAAAATAGGACGATATTTATTGTGTTGCTCTACTTCACAGCATTCGAAACTGCCATTGATATTTGCTATTCAAATTCACCTGGCACCTGCGGGAGAATTGCTTCCAATTTCTCAAGCACTTCCCTGGGACAAAGACAGGTGTGACTAAGCAATACTTCTGGTACAATACTTAAATACCACAAACACAACCATTGATTCCGCATGGTAAAAGATTCGTAACCGATTGGTTTGTGAAAAAAAAAGAAAGAACTCGCATTTATGTAGCACCTTTCATCATTCAGGGCGTCCGAACGCGTTTTACAGTCAATGATGTACTTCCGAAGGAGAGTCACTGCTGCAATATTGGAAACATTAAAAGTAATTAAATAAAAGCAAATGCATTTGTTAAAACGCAGCATTTAAACATTAAAACATGGCATTACCATTGAAAATGGAGCATTTTACTTTTAAAAAAAGAAAGACTTGCATTTATGTGGCGCTTTTCACGACCACCGGACGTCTCAAAGTGCTTTCCAGTCAATGAAGTACTTTTTGAAGTGTAGTCACTCTTGTAATGTAGGAAATGCGGCAGCCAATATTCGCACAGCAAGGTCCCACAAGCTGCAATACGATAATGACCAGATAATCTGCTTTTTGTGATGCTGTTTGAGGAGTGAATATTGACCCGGAAATAACCCCCGTGCTCTTCTTCGAAATAGTGCCATGGAATCTTTGACATCCACCCAAGCAGGGAGATGGAACCTTGATTTAACGTCTCATCCAAAAGATGGCACCTCCAACAATGCAGCTGTCCTCAGTACTGCACTGGAGTTCTGCACTAAAAAACATATTTGGTGTTTATTAGCAAACTTCAATGCTCCTGGAACATACATAAGGGATAAATGGCATACATGCTTTTCAGTTGATGGCGTGAACATGATGTATTATATTCTCTCGAGACTAGAAGAGGAGTGGAGAGGACATCACCACAGGCAGATACTCAGAAAGTGAAAAATGCATGCTTTACACAGGCGACCAGAAAATGCAGTAAGACTGTATCTTAGTTATTATCTTTGTTACTATTCATTTTTGCTACATGGACTTTCAAATGCCTAATTGTTGTAGGAGTGACAGAAGATAAAGACATACTTAGCAATGGCTGGTGGCTTATTCTGGAATGATTAGGTAGGTTATGATTGTTAGGTGTGTACATGTGATGTGGGATCATAGGTTTTGTACAGATGTTTTCATTCTTGGCAGTAGAAATTCCTTTAATAAAAATTCGCGTCAGTAAGATTTTTCTGGACTCCATCTGAATGGAGGATAGCGGCTGCCAAAGGAAAATTGTCAGCATTGCTTTTTTTTCCTGAACGGAGAGGTTGGTTAGGTCAGTTGGTTAAATGGCTAGAATGTGCAGACTAATGTCAACAGTGCGTGTTCAATCCCTATACTAACTGAGGTAGTTCTTTGAGCCTGCCTCCTCACCTTGCCCCATAGGAGCTCACCGCCACCTTCTCAAGGGCAACAAGGGATGTGCAATAAATGCTGGCCTAGCCAGCGAAGCCCACATCCCATGAATGAATAAATAAAAATCTCATTCCTTTTGTGCTGGCTCTGAGCTGGTCTGGTATGTCACAGAGCTCTCTGGAAATTATACTGCGATCATGTAATAAATCACATACAGTTAACAGATTTAATTTGGGGTCTTTTTTAACAACCTCTTTCTGATGCCATGTTAACTCCTACCCACTTTACCTGATGGACGAACGTGCCAACCTGTGTAACAATGCCATCCTGCTCAAAATATCTCCCACATGCAGGAACTCTGTGAGAGCAACATTTCTGACCTGTAATTTCTGACCTGTCCAATAATTTATAATTTTTCAAATATATTTTTCTTTTCCCACCTATTTTTAAATTATATTTCGATCTATCGTTTTATCTCCACCTTTTAGCCCATTTCGATCCCTTCCCCCCCACCCCACAGCCACTAGGGCCATCTGTCACTTGCTTGTCCTGCTTTCTACCCTTAATGTCACCATTAGCACATTCCTTAGCTAATATCACCACCGTCAATACCCCTTTGTCGTTTTGTCTATGACATCTTTGGAAATCTCTTCTTTGCCTCCACCTATCACTGGCCCTCTATCCAACTCTACATGTCCCACCCCCCTCAACCAGCTTGTATTTCACCACATTTCTATATTTCCTTAGTTCTGTTGAAGAGTCATATGGACTCGAAACGTTAACTGTGTTCCTCTCCGCAGATGCTGTCAGACCTGCTGAGTTTTTCCAGCTATTTTTGTTCTTGTTTCTGACCTGACGCTTTCTAGATTTAAAACCATGTACTTTAGCAGTTTACTCACAGCTCAATGATGAGTGAGTTACAGATCCGAGGGTACCCATTGCAGTGAGTTGGGTTTCTGGGGGTCTCTCTGCAGTGAGCTGGGTTTCCAGGGTCCCTCTGCAATGAGTTGTATTTCTGGGGGTCTCTCTGCAGTGAATCGAGGATCTGGAGGGTCTCTCTGCAGTGAGTTAGGTTTCTGGGGTGTCTCTGCAGTAAGTTGGGTTTCTGGGGGTCTCTGCAGTGCGGTGGGTTTCTGGAGTTCTCTCTGCAGTGAGTTGGGTTCTGGGGGTCTTTCTGCAGTGAGTTGGATTTCTGGGGGTCTCTGCAGTGAGTTTGGTTGCTGGGGTCTCTCTGCAATGAGTTGGGTTCTGGGGGTCTTTCTGCAGTGAGTTGGATTTCTGGGGGTCTCTGCAGTGAGTTTGGTTGCTGGGGTCTCTCTGCAGTGAGTTGGGTTCTGGGGGTCTCTCTGCAGTGAGTTTGGTTGCTGGGGTCTCTCTGCAGTGAGTTGGGGATCTGGGATCTCTGCAGTGAGTTGGATTTCTGGGGGTCTCAGCAGTGAGCTGGGGATCTGAGGGATCCCTCTGCAGTAGGTTGGGTTCCTGGGTGTCTCTCTGAAGTGAGTTGAATTGCTGAGGATCTCCCTACAGTGAGTTGTGTTCTGGGGGTCTCTCTGCAATGAGTTGAGTTTCTGGGGGTCTTTCTGCTGTGCGTTGGGTTTCTGGCGGTCTCTGCAGTGAGTTGGGGACCTGGAGGTCTCTCTGAAGCGAGTTGGGTTCTGGGGGTCTCTCTGGAGGGAATTGGGTTTCTGGGGGTCTCTGCAGTGAGTTGGGTTTCTGGGGGTCTCTCTACAGCGGGTTGTGTTTCTGGTGGTCTCTCTGCAGTGAGTTGGGTTTCTGGGGGTTTCTCTGCAGCGGGTTGTGTTTCTGGGGGTCTCTCTGCAATGAGTTGGGTTTCTGGGGGTCTCTCTGCAGTGAGTTGGGGACCTGGGGGTCTCTCTGCAGTGAATTGGGTTTCTGGGGTCTCTCTGCAGTGAGCTGGGGATCTGAGGGTCTTTCTGCAGTGAATTGGGTTTCTGGGGGTCTCTCTAAAGTGAATTGGGTTTTTGGGGGTCTCTCTGCAGTGAGTTGGGTTTCTGGGGGTTTATCTGCAGTGAGTTGGTGATCTGGGGGTCTCTCTGCAGTGAGTTGAGGATCTAGGGGTCTATCTGCGGTGAGTTGAGGATCTGGGGGTCTCTCTGCAGTGAGTTGGGTTTCTGGGGGTCTTTCTGCAGCGAGTTGGATTTCTGGGGGTCTCTCTGCGGTGAGTTGGGTTTCTGGGGGTCTTTCTGCAGTGAGTTGGATTTCTGGGGGTCTCTCTGCAGTGAGTTGAGGATCTGGGGGTCTTTCTGCAGTGAGTTGGATTTTGGGGGTCTCTCTGCAGTGAGTTGAGGATCTGGGGGTCTCTCTGCAGTGAGTTGGGTTTCTGGGGGTCTTTCTGCAGCGAGTTGGATTTCTGGGGGTCTCTCTGCAGTGAGTTGGGTTTCTGGGGGTCTTTCTGCAGTGAGTTGGATTTCTGGGGGTCTCTCTGCAGTGAGTTGAGGATCTGGGGGTCTTTCTGCAGTGAGTTGGATTTTGGGGGTCTCTCTGCAGTGAGTTGAGGATCTGGGGGTCTCTCTGCAGTGAGTTGGGTTTCTGGGGGTCTCTCTGCAGTGAGTTGGGGATCTTCTATAGTGAGTTGGGTTTCTGGGGGTCCTTATAGTAAATTGTGGATCTAATAACAAGTCATTTAACAACAGGAAGCGGAATTTAGTCAGAGTGAAATGGTTGAAAACCAAAACCCTTCTTCAATTTAAATAATACAGTTTTAGAACTTGATTTTATCCATTTCCATTTGCCCTTGAGATGGTGGTGTTGAGTCTGCCACTTGAACCACTGCAGTCTGTGTGATGTAGGTACACCCACAGTGCTGTCAGGAATTTAACGCAGCGATGATGAAGGAACAGTGATATATTTCCAAGTGAGGATGGTGTATGACTAGAATGGAAACCTGCAGGTGGTGACGTTCCCATGTGCCTGCTGTCCTTGTTCTTCCAGGCAGTAGAGGCCGCAGGTTTGGAAGTTGCTGTCGAAGAAGCATTTAAAAGATATTTGGATATGTACTTGAAGTGCTAGAACAAGAGCTGGAAAATGGGATTAGGCCACACAACGCTTTCTTGCTTGTCACCGACACACTGGGACTAATGGTTTCCTTTGGTGCCGTAGATTCTCCATGGGTTGGATTTTAAGTTCAAGGCGGGGTGAATGAAGTGGACCCTGAAGTGCGCAGTCTGCTCATACCCGCCATTTCTTCACAAAGGACAAAGCGTGTTGTGGCCAATTAACAACCATCTGGTGCGAAGGAGGCCAATTCTAGGTGCATAGCAAGCTTGCTTCCCGAAAACAAACCCTTCCCCTTAATCCCTTCCAATCTTGCAGTTCACGTCAGGGCTAGTTTCTCATGCCTGTTTTTAGATTCCACAATATAGTCAGCTCTTGTGACTTTGAGTTAATATAAAAAAATCATATAGTGATGAACTTTTGTTGCAACTGCATTCACAGAGGAATATGAATTACACCTTTGTATGAATACATAATTTGTGGATTCTGAGAATTGGCACTGTAGGTTGTATGTCTTGAGTCTATGAGTTCACTAGTCAAGTAAACATGAACTGCACACAAACAAAGAAGAAAGAACAAAGAAAAGTACAGCACAGGAACAGGCCCTTCGGCCCTCCAAGCCTGCGCCAATCATATTGCCCGTCAACTAAAACATTTTGCACTTCCGGGGTCCGTATCCCTCTATTCCCATCCTATTCATGTATTTGTCAAGCTGCCTCTTAAACACCACTATCGTACCTGCTTCCACCACCTCCTCTGGCAGCGAATTCCAGACACTCACTACCCTCTGCGTAAAAAACTTGCCCTGCACATCTCCTCTATAGTTTTCTCCTCTCACCTTAAATCTATATCCCCTAGTAATTGACTCTTCCACCCTGGGAAAAAGCTTCTGACTATCTACTCTGTCCATGCCACTCATAATTTTGTAAACTTCTATCAAGTCGCCCCTCAATCTCCGTCGCTCTAGTGAGAACAATCCGAGTTTCTCCAACCTCTCCTCATAGCTAATAACCTCCAGACCCTGCAGCATCCTGGTAAACCACCCCTGCACCCTCTCCAACACCTCCATATCCTTCTGGAAATGTGGCGACCAGAATTGCACGCAATATTCCTTCATATACACTTGTTAGTTGATGCTCACTATCAATAACGGAGAGAGACTGACAGAAGAACAAACTGTGATTGTTTATTGCAACAGAAGGCAGAGCACTAAATGCATGTGTGCTCCCACAACCACCTCCAGCTCTAGACTTACAGTTAACCAGTAGTCCCGCTATACATTGATTATTCAGTACTGTCACATGGTTAGTCCACTTGCATTCTCTTAAAGGTACATGGTACTCCACTTTACCACATCCCTCCCTCTTTACTTAAAAAATACAGTTGACAAACTTAATAACATGTCAAACAAAAACAGAAATTGCTGGAAAAACTCAGCAGGTCTGGTAGCATCTCTGGAGAGAGAAACAGAGTTAAAGTTTCGAGTTCATATGACCCTTCTTCAGAGCTGAAGAGAAGTGGAAATGTGATGAAATTTATACTGTTTAAGTGGGGTAGGGCAGGTGGAGCTGGATAGAAGGCCAGCAATAGGTGGGGACAAAGGAGGGATTGATATAGATGTCATGAACAAAAGGACAAAGGGAGTGTTAATGGTGGTGGTTGGTGCTAAAAAATGGCGCTGATAGTGGCATAAAGGTAAGAAAGCAAAATGTGATAATAGCAGAACAAGGGTAGCCTTGTGTGAAAGAACAACATGGAACAAGCAACAGGTGGCCCTGTAGAGGATGGGGTGGAGAGAGGGGCGGTGGTGTGAAAGAAAGAATAGAAAATGGGATCGACGGGGGGATAAAACCATGGATAAATGAATAAAAATAAAAATAAAAATAAGTGGATTAAAATAAAAATGAACTTAGAAAAAAGGGGATTAAAAAAGTGGGTGGGGATGGAGGAGAGAGTTCATGATCTGAAGTTGTTGAACTCAATATTCAGTCGGGAAGGCTGTAAAGTGCCTAGTCGGAAGATGAGGTGCTGTTCCTCCGGTTTGCGTTGAGCTTCACTGGAACAATGCAGCAGGCCAAGAACAGACATGTGGGCATGAGAGCAGGGTGGAGTGTTGAAATGGCAAGCGACAGGGAGGTCTGGGTCATGCTTGCAGACAAAGCGGTCACCCAGTCTGCATTTGGTCTCCCCGATGTAGAGGAGATCGCATTGGAAGCAGTGGATGCAGTAGACTAAATTGAAGGAGGTATAAGTGAAGCGCTGCTTCACCTGAAAGGAGTGTTTGGGCCCTTGGTGAGGCAGGAGGAGATAAAGGGGCAGGGGTTGCACCTTCTGCGATTTCATGGGAAGGTGCCGTGGGAGGGGGATGAGGTGTTGGGGGTGATGGAGGAGTGGACCAGGGTGTCCCGGAGGGAACAGTCCCTACAGAATGCTGACGGGGGGAGGGTGAGGGGAAGATGTGTTTGGTGGTGGCATCATGCTGGAGTTGGCAGAAATGGTGGAGGATGATCCTTTGAATGCGGAGGCTGGTGGGGTGAAAAGTGAGGACAAGGGGGACCCTATCATGGTCCTAGAGGGAGGGGAAGGTGTGAGGGAAGAGGTGCGGGAGGACCACTGTGTGGAGGAACCTCGGCTAAAGAAGAAGGAAGACATGACAGAAGCACCGTTTTGGAAAGTAGCAGCATCAGAACAGATGCGACGGAGGTGAAGGAACTGAGAGAATGGGATGGAGTCCTTACAGGAAGTGGGGTGTGAGGTGCTGTAGTCGAGGTAGTTCCGGGAGTTGGTGGGCTTGTAATGAATATTGGTGGACAGTCTATCACCAGAAATGGAGACAGAGAAGTCAAGGAAGGGAAGGGAAGTGTTGGAGATGGACCATGTGAAGGTGATGGTGGGGTGTAAATTGGAAGCAAAATTGATAAATTTTTCTAGGTCCAGACAAGAGGATGAAGCAGCACTGAAACAGTCATCAATGTACTGAGCAAAGAGTTGTGGGAGGGATCTTGAGTAGGACTGGAACAAGGAATGTTCCACATACCCCATAAAGAGGCAGGCATAACTGAGAGCCATGTGGGTACCCATAGCTACACCTTTTATTTGGAGGAAGTAAGACATGTTTAGGGAGAAATTGTTCAGTGTGAGAACAAGTTCAGCCAGACCGAGGAGAGTGGTGGTGGATGGGGATTGTTCGGGCCTCTGTTCGAGGAAGAAGCGGAGAGCGATCAGACCATCCCGGTGGGGGATGGAGGTGTAGAGGAATTGGACGTCTAAGGTGAAGAGGAGGCGGTTAGGGCCAGGGAACTGGAAATTGTTGATTTGACGTAGGGCATCAGAGGAATTGCGGAAGTAGGTGGGAAGAGACTGGACGGGGGAGAGAGAATGGAGTCAAAAAAGGAAGAAATGAGTTCCATGGGGCAGGAACAGGCTGACATGATCGGTCTACCGGGACAGTCCTGTTTGTGGATTTTGGGGAGGAGGTAGAAGCGGGCCATTCGGGGTTGGGAGACTGAGGTTGGAAGCTGTGGAGGGAAATTCTCTGGAGGAGATGAGGTCAGTCCTGGAAACAATGGCTTGATGTTCGATGGTGGAGTCATGGTCCAGGGGGAGGTAGGAAGAAGTGTCTGAGAGTTGGCACTCAGCCTCTGCGAGGTAGAGGTCAGTACGCTAGACAACAACAGCCTTGTCGGCAGGTTTGATAACAAAGTCAGGGTTGGACCTAAGAGAACGGAGTGTGGCGAGTTCAGAAGGAGACAGGTTAGAGTGGGTGAGAGGAGCAGAGAAATTGAGATGGCCGATGTCATGCCGGCAGTTCTGAATGAAAAGATTGAGAACAGGTAAGAGGCCGGAGGGAAGGGTCCAGGTGCAGGGGGAATACTGGAGGCAGGTGAAAGGATCCATGGAACGGGGGGAGGACTCCTGCCCAAAGAAGTGAGCATGGGGATGAAAGTGGTGGAAGAAGAGTTCAGCATCGTGCCGAGCCCGGAATTCATTGAGATGAGGGCGTAAAGGTATGAAACTGAGTCCTTCAGTAAGTACAGGACGTTCAGGATCAGAGGGAGGAGGGTCAGAGGGTATGGTGAATACACAGCAAGGGCTGGCATTAGAAGACGGGATGGAGTCAGAAGGATGGGAAGGGATGGAGGGTTCTGGATGGGCGTTGGTATCAATGCCCATCAAACGCCCATTCAGGACCCTCCAGGATCCAGCATCCTCTACATTGGAGAGACCAAACGCAGACTGGGTGACCGCATTGCGGAACACCTTCGGTCTGTCTGCAAGCATGACCCAGACCTCCCTGTCGCTTGCCATTTCAACACACCACCCTGCTCTCATGCCCACATGTCCGTCCTTGGCCTGCTGGAATGTTCCAGTGAAGTTCAACGCAAACTGAAGGAACAGCACCTCATCTTCCGACTAGGCACTTTGCAGCCTTCTGGACTTAGCATGTTAGGAAGCCTTTTCCACCCACCTAGTGCCGCCTCAATTTAGCTGGCGTTAAAGACTTCCAAACCTTTGTATGTCCAAAAAAATGCAGCCGGCAACGAAAAATTATGGACGACTGGGTTGTTAACAAACCTAATAGCTTGCTAATGAATGATTTCTAAATAGCAGATGGGCTGCTGATTTGGGTGCCTGTGTATTATTCCATGTTATCGGGGACAGGAGTGACAATGTCAGGTTGCTGACCCGATGCCGTCTTGCCGAATCTTTTGTCAGTGCGGCAGGGGAAGCACGCCCGATTTGGGAACGTAAAATCCAGCCCCGCGTTTCTAAGCTATTTCTTTGGGGTGTGCGCCACCATCGGCAATCCGGTTTACTCGAAGGGACGAGAGGACCTGGTCAAAGTGGTGTCGATCTGAATAGGGAAAACTTTGAGAAACATTTTGCGCGTGTTGTTTCCTGCAATTACAATCGTTTTCAAAAACAGCCTGCCTTCAGTTGGGAGCGCTGTTTGAACACGTGTTTATCAAGTGGGTCCACTTCATCCCATCACAATCACACATGTTTGTTACAGAAATAAAATGTTTATTTATGGTTCAACTGCTTGGAAACCCAATGATATCTGCTCATTAGCTGTGCGTCTGGAGACAAATTTGCAGCTGGGACCCATATTTTCAGCACCGCAATTGGAGTTTCAAAGGCTTTTAGTTCTTCCCAGCACAAATGGATTATTGTTGTATGGTTTATCATTAATGCTACAACAAAGAGCGTTCCTTTCTGGACACTCTTTGAGATCTAAGAGACGGTTATAGTTTTGAATTTTTTAAATCGGTACATTCCTTGAATCCAATATCACTTCTTCTGTGCAATATCCAGGTAAATGTAACAAGATCCAACAATTGAACAGAGATTCCTTATCACTACGCCATGGCTGGGATTTTCTGGCCCGTGGTGGATACGGAAAATTTGGAGAGGCAGCCAAAAGTCCATTGACTTTCGGCAGGACCGGAAAATCCCGGCTGGGGGTGGGACTGGAAAATCCCGCTCCATGGCTCACTGGAATATATCAGGTGGTGTCCTTACCTACCCACCCACCCGCCTCCAGGCGAACCTTCGTTAACCCCTCCTCCCTGACCCCCTATTCTGCACCATATAGAAACCACAACTTGAACAAAACTCTTGTTCAATCCTATGCCCCTCTAATGCCACCTTCACAGAATTGTCCGCTCAGCCCGTCGATGGTGGGCCGCGTTTCCCGCCATTGGACGTTGGGAACATTATTGTAATACGTCCGCATATCATTATAAGTCCAGCCTGCTGGAATCCGTCCCCCCACCTCCACAACCCCGGCTGGGTTGTCCGCCCACGTTGGCGTGATTGCACACCGAGGTGTTTTACAAAAGCATATAAAAGGCGTGCACTTGGCGGGCTGCACTTTGAGGGGAACTCGGAGGTGAGTGCACAGTAACATTGTGGAGCATTCATCCGGGTTGCCTGGTGGACTTCAAGCTTGAGACGCGTTGAGGGGGGGTGGGTGGCAAGGGCTGTCCTGCAGGTGAGGTGACTTGGGGGGGGGTGGTGCTAGGGTGGCCCTACAGTTGAGGGTAGCGCACAAGCATTTGGGATGGGGGGGGTTGGTGGATACCGTGGGCAAGGGAAGTGGCCACACATTAGGGGCACCTTGTATAAAGTAACCATTCCTCTGCAGCTTCCACAGTTCAGGCACAATCATATTGAGTCTGGCCTCCAGCTTCTCTGCCCACTCAAGCAATGTAGAGGCATCAAAGTGCCACCAAGTGCTCCAGAGTTTTTAACCCTTTGGGCAGAGACCACAAAGTAATGAGTTTTAGCGGACGGCAGAATAATTGGATGATTGGGAAAGTTGTACAATCTCCTTGCTAAAGCTGGCCATGGAGCTGCCACTGGTGGAGGCTCCCACAGCCCCTTGCAATGTTATTATCTCAGTTTGGACCAGTCTCCCCCATGGTTCGATAGGGGAGAATGCCTGCGCCTAGCTGAGAGCACAGCATGCAGTCCAATGGGCAAAGCTGCCGCTAATCGGTTGGGTGGAGTGGGGCAGCCATGCAGCGCACTAATCTCTGGCCATCCAAGTGATACTCACCGGGGTACGTTAAGGGGCCTTCAGACTTAACCAAGAGAAACCTCTTACCTTAGTACACCCATGCTAACCCACATGTCTCTCTCTCTTTCATCCTGCAGGATGAGTACATCAGGATCATGGATCCTGGTGAACTAGCTATATGCCTGATGGCCTACAGAGAGCGAAGACAACAGAGAATAGAACAACTGAGGCACCTGGCTGTGCAGAGGGAGGAGCAGCAACCTCAGGACGAAGGGCGGCTGGGGCTTGTTGGCGCTTAGATAGACCCAGGGTCTATAGAGGTCGCCTTTCATTCCTGCAGAATACTGAGAACCAGTGTCACTGAAGACTGCGCATGTCTAGGGAACTGGTTGGTCACGTCTGCCAGCCACTGTGGGATTTGGCACCATGGGAACATGGAGGGTGGGGTGTCCAATGCCAGTGGCTGTGAAAGTGACAGCGGTGCTCAATTTCTATGGCAGTGGCTCCTTTCAGGGCTCCACAGGTGACCTCTTAGGATATCACAAACCTCCACCCACAAATGCATCCGTGTGGTCATGGATGCCATCTTTACAACGGCACACACTTTATGCATTTTGCCCGGGACCAGGACAGCCAGGATTCAAGAGCGATTGGATTTGCCCAGATTTCAGGTTCCTCACAGGTGCAGGGTGCCATCGACTGCACTCATGTGGTGCTCAGATCTCCGTCGCAACCTGGTTAGCTACGTCAACCGCAAGGGATTCTATTCGCTGAATGTGCAGCTGGTGTGCAACCACCAGAAATGCATCCTGCAGGTCTGTGCACGGTTTCCAGGGAGTGTGCACAACTCCTACATTCTCAGTCGGTCACAGATCCCTGACATCTTCCAGGGTGCACAGAGGCTGCAGGGATGGCTCCTCAGGGACAAAGGCTGCCCACAGAGGCTGTGGCTGGTGACACCCGTGCGGCGGCCTCAGACTGCAGCAGAGCGAAGGTACAATGAGGCTCATGCTGCAACTTGCAACTTGGTGGAGCAGACCATCAGGATGCTGAAGATGAGGTTGCGGTGCTTGGACCGGTCTGATGGAGCCCTGCAATATAATCCACAGAGGGTATCATGCATCGTCATCGCCTGCTGCACCCTTAACTTGGCACTGCAATGGGGAGAGGAGCTGGCTGAGGAGGAGATGGAGGAGCTGGATGACTCCTTCAATGAGGAGGACGCCGACAGGGATGAGGGTGAGGAGGTCCTTGAAGGTGACGATGATGGGGATGACGTCCTCGCACTGGCCAGATGAGGCAGGTGTGCTCGGGAGGCCCTCATAGCTGCTAAATTTGTGGAAGATGATGACGACATGCAGTGAGGAGACACCATAGATCCTCACATTGCATCTGTGAATGTTTGACTCCGGTCTGGCTTGTGGCAATGCATGTACCCTCTGTGATAATGCTCCTGTCATGGAGACGCAGTGGAGGCCCTAATAGTCGCCGGATTGCAGGAGGATGATGATGACATGCAGTGAGGACACTCCATAGATCTTTACGTAGCCCCTGAGAATGTCTGACTCCTGTTTGGTCGAGGGCAACTCGCTTGTGCTCTGTGATCAGGGTCATATCATAGAGACTCAGCCATGAAACTTTAAAAGCATCTGATCCTTTGTCTGCCTTCAGCACCTGAGAGAATGACGGAACTCTGTGACGCCTGCCCACGACATTCTGGCAGCAATGACAAGGACCATTGAGGTGCAGGCATCAGTAATGTGCCCAGGGAGTGTGAGGCCAGACTATCACTTTGGCCTGAAGGTTGCACAAAGCACAGGGAAGAGGCCCAGGACTGAGACACCTGCCTTTATCTTGTGCAGAAAGGTTTCACATCTGAGTGATACAAACACTGCTCATCAGAACAAGGAACCATAGGCAGGTAGACATTCTTAGGAGTTTATTGACAATAGTGAACAGTATGTACAAGTGATTAATGCCCGTGACCAGGCTGTGCAACTACATCTTCTTAACTTCCCTAACCCTGCCACTACGTCTTGGTGCTCCCCGGATATCCACAGCGGAGGTGGAGGCAGCCTGCTGACTGCTATGCCCTGTCTGTGATGACATTGATGGGCGTCCTCTGGAGTGCCGAGACCTGGAGGGCCCCGGCCTGCTTTCGGGGTCCTGCTGTGTGGCAGAGGCACCTCCTTGGGCTGTGGAGGTCACAGAAAGACGGGTTCGGATGGACTGGACACTCCTGGAGTCACCTGGATGGATGGCCCCGGGGGGGTACACCTGCTGATCCCGCTTCCTTTGTGTGCCCAAGGGCCCCTGACTGACTCCTTGAGGAGAAGGTGTACCTGCAGCGAGATCGAGCTGCCCTGCACCCTCTTGCGTGCACACTGTTGAAGGCCAACTATGGCATCAGCGGTGGAATTGAGCCCATGCGGCAGTGCAAGAGCGACGTGCTGGACCAAGGTCTCCATGGTGACTGCCATCGTACCAGTGTTGATCTCAGTGCATTGGTATGCTGGCGCTATCACCTCAGCCTGATGGTAGATGGACTCTTCCATTGTGCCTTGCAATCTGAGGAGTGCAGCGAACATTTCTTCCTGATGTTCCTGATCTTTCCTTTGCAGCTTCAGCAACTGTGACATGACCGAGTCCAGAGGCTTGTCATCTGACCCGACTCAGCAGATTTCTGGCCTCCAGCAGTCCCCCGAGTGCCAGAGACCTGGGAAGTCCCTGCCGCCACCTGCTGTGGATCAGACAGTGTGATGTGCTCACCAGATTGTGATCCTGAGGCTACTGTAAAGTTAGGTCCCACCGAGGTGTGTGTCTCCATGCTGATGGAAGGCGTAGGTGAGCGCTGTGACGGGACTTCAAGGAGGATGCCTTCAGATTCCTCTTCAGAGGTTTCTTCAGGGCTTGATTGGAGGCCCTGGGTCATGCACTCCATCGGCTGTTTCCCAGATATGCCTGTGGAAGCAAGGGGAGATAATTAGAGCATGGCAGTGGCCTGTGAAACAGGACACATCACTCACAGCATGGCTGTCTAATGGATGTTGGACTGCTGGACCCGCACTTGGTAGACCACCGCCGACCTCACTGTCAGCACAGGAACAGTCCAGATCCTCGCCGACCAGCTGGATGGCTCTGTTTTCAAAGCCCGTGAGGACCTTGATCTTAGGCATTCCTCCACCGGTCTGTGACCTCTCCCTCTTGTTGTGTTCCAGCTTGTCCTGCATGAATAGAGATGGAGAGAGTATAAGCAGGACACCTGTCAGGCCAGATGATAAGTATGCCTGGCAAGTGTGGGTGGTGAATGGTCCAATGGAGGGGATGAGGACAATGATGAGTGTGAGGGAGCGAATGGTGATGTCCATTGAACTGGCAGTGAGCCAGGGCCCTGTGGATATGTGATGGGTTTGTGAGTGTGTGAGTTGAGAGTGATGAGAAAAGTGACTTACTCTGGTGGAATGGAGGAGATCATTCATCTTCTTGTGGCACTGGCTGTCCTCTTTTGAAGTTTATCAAACACAAGGGCTTCCACTCCATTCGTGTACAGGTGTTGTGCAGCTGCCATGATGTTTTTGTCCTGTGATAGTCTACCCTCCCTGACCTCTTCACATCTCAATGTAGATTTACCAACTGGCTGCTCAGAGACAAGTGATAATCACTTAAAATGTGGCTGATGACACCCGTGAGGAACCCAAGTAACGAGGCCCAGGAGCAATACAGTGAAAGCCATATGACAATCAGATGTGTCATTGAGCTATTCAACAGCATGCTGAAGATGTGGTGCCTGGATAGATCTGGAGGTGCCCTTCAATACCCACAAGCCTTATAGTCCAGAATGGTTTTGTTGTGTAATCCTCTGATAACATTGCACAGTGGTGAGGTTTGGACCTGAGGGAGGAACAAGATGCAGAACACACAGCCTCTTCAGGTGGGGAGGAGGGGAGGAGAAGGAGGAGATAGGACTGATGCAACAGCAGCAGTTCACACTGCTTCCCGTGACATACTCATGAGGTTCACTTAGATTCCACTAACTGACAACCACAAGCAAAAGCCATTTTCATCACCTCGGCCTTCCCAACTCTCTATATCCCCAATACAAAGCAGTGCTGCAGACAACCAAGAATCCCTTTCACCACATCCAGCTGAGCAGAGTTTGGAACTCCTGGTGGTCTCCAATGTGGACTCTCCGCCATTAGTTCTTGCTTACGTGTGATGTATGGGAGTGGGTGAAAACCCAGCTATCTGCCTCACTGACCACACTGACGTGTGAGTGTCTGAGCATGAGCCCTGTTTCCCTGCATCCCCAGAGTGAATGACCTCTGAGGAGTCATTGTCATCTTCCTGGACCACCGCCCGCAGGACGATCGAAAGCCCTGTGGGAGATTAAAGACTATGGCCCCTTATCTCCGCAGAGTGGCAGTCAGAGTCAGATTGCCACTCCGCTCCTACTTACTTACCTGGAAATGAAGCCGTGCCTTTCTCGTCCGACCCTCCGACTCGAACCAGGTGAGAACAGTATAGTCCAGCAGGTTCCCGAGGTCTTGTGTTGAGGGCAGGAGAGTCAGAGGTAAGGAAGCCACACACACTTTTTTACGGCACTAACTGCCATAAAGCAGGTAGGTTTAAAGATCCAGCCACTTTCAGAAGGCAGGGAGAATGTAAGTGTATAAGGTAAGGGGTAGGATTCTGGTGGGGTTGGGGGGAGCAGTGTTTGACAGGGGAATAGGACGGTAAACGGGGCGGGGGTTGGATAGTTGAGGGTGGGGGGTGTGGAAGGGTAATTGGGGGTGGGTTTGTTGGTGGGGTTAGTTGGGGCGTAGTCAGAGGGTGGGGTGGTAGTCGGGGGCATAGTCTCGGGGTGGGGTGGTAGACGGGAGTGTAGTCTGGGGGTGGAGCGGTAGTTGGTGAGGAGTGTAGTCAGTGCATGGGGAGATAGTCGGAGGGTAGTTGGGGGCTGGTGGGTAGCATGGGGTTGGGGAGGGCAATCGAGGGATCCCATGGGTGGTTAGGGGGCATCAGTACTATAATCATCCAGAAGTTAGAAGCGGTTTTAATTCTTCTAACTTTTTTTGGATAACTATTACTGTAAAACAGTTGGAACCATCCAAAGTTCATGATTTATATCATACTTTGCCCATTGCAGGGCAATTGCCCAATAGAATCCGGGCAATTGCTGTGCAGTCCTCATGTGTGGACCTCTGGGGCTTGGGGGTGGTGTTCCCCAGAGCATCATTAGGGTATGCCCCTGGAAGTTACGGGCCATGAATTCAAACTGTCAAGGTAAGAATGTTTTAAGTGATCGTTACGCACATGATCATATTTAGCCTGCTGCTGACATCAAGTCAACATGACTGAGTGCTTTTGCCACGTGGCTGTCAAATGGGTAAACTCTCCCTTGTCATCCTTCTCGACCTGTCTGCAGCCTTTGACATGTTTGTCCCGCACTGTCCTTCTCCAACATGTCTCCACTGTCGTCCAGCTGGATGGAACTGCTGTCAAGTGGTTCCATTCTTATCTACCTAATTGTAGACAGAGAATCACTTGCACTGGCTGCTTTCCCTGCTCCCGTACCATTCCCTCTGGTGACCCACAAGGATCCATCCATGGCCTCCTCCAATTTCTCATTTAAATGCTGCCCCTTGGTGACATCATCCGAAAGCATAATGTCAGTTTTCAAAAGTGCACTGATGACATCCAGCTCTACCTCACCACCGCCTCTCTCAACTCCTCCACTGTTGCTAAATTATCACACTGCTTATCTGACATCCAGAGCAGAAATTTCCTCCAATTAAATATTGGGAAAAGTAAAGCCATTGTTTTCAGGCTCTGCTCCAAACTTCCTTCCCTAGCTACTCACACCATTCCTCTCCCTGACGACCATCTGAGATTAAGCCAGTCTATTCACAACCCTGCTTTCACATTTGATTCCAAGATGGGCTTCCGGCCTCACGTTTGTACCATCACTAAGGCTGCCTATTTCCATTTCTGTAACATCATCGACTTCGTCCCTGTCTCAGCTCACCTGCTGCTGAAACCCTCATTCATGCCTTTGTCACCTTTTGACTTGACTTGACTGTTCTCCCACATTCTACCCTCTCAAAATTTGAGGTCATCCAAAATTCTGCACCCTGTGTTTTAACATGCAGTGAATCCTGTTCACCTATCACCCCTGTGCTCGCTGACCTACAATGGCTCACAGTCAAGTAATGACTTTACTTTAAAACTCTCATCCTTGTTTCCAAATCCCTCCATGGCCTTGCCTTTCCCTATCTCTGTAATCTCCTCCAGCCTCACAGCCCTCCGACATACCTGCGCGCTCCTCTAATTCTGGCCTCTTACCCATTCCCAATTTTAATCGCCCCACCATTGGTGGCCGTGCCTTCAATTTCCTGGGCCCTAAACTCTGGAATTCACTCCCCTATCCTCTCTGCCCTTCCACCTTGCTTTCCTTCTTTAAGTCCCTCCATGATACCTACCTCTTTGACCAAGTTTTCAGCCATTTGACCTAATAGATCCTCATGTGGCTCGATGTCAAATTTTGTTTTGTAATGATTTGCAAAGTAAGGTCCGACCAGAATCTTCTCCTCACGTCGGATTTACCGTTATGCCAGCGGAACAACACACCGGCCCAGAACACGTTTGGACAAGTGTGACGTGCGGAAGTCTGGACTTACTGTTAGGGCCTGGCTCACATTGCGGACATCTGGACAGCAGAAAATGCTCGAGCCCGACAGCTCCCGGACTCTGGGGTAACACGTTCATCGTGTGCTGGGTGGATTCTCATGGACTTGGCTCTGCCGCGAAGCAGCTCCGGGAAGGTGGGAGGTCTCCGTTGACGTCTTGGGCCTGCTTCGGAATGTCACGGTCTTGGGCATGGGCTGCTACGGATGATCGGTGAGTGGGGGAGAGGGAGGTCCATCTGGGAGAGGGAGGTGTACTGAGGGGGGAGGGGCTGTGGTGGGAGGGGAAGGTCTAGGTTTGACGGGGAGAGGAAGGCGTAGTGTTGGGGGGGGTGAGGTTGGGAGGGGGATGACGAAGGCGTCATGGGGGTGGGGTTGGGAGGGGAGGGATGAAGGTGTTGAGGGGGGTGAATTCGGTGGGGGACAAAGATATCGAGGGGGTGAGGTTGGGAGGGGGAGGAGGGAGTATGGGGGAGGAGGGTGTAATGGTGGAGAATGCAGCAAGTGTGGAGGTAGATGTGCGGTGGAGGAAGGTGTAAGAAGAGTTTGGAGGGGGGAAGGAGTTTGGAAGGGAAAGGACTTCAGGGGGAGGAAGGAATTTGGGGGGAGGAAGGAGTTCAGAGGGGGGAAGGAGTCCAGGGAGAAGAAGGAGTCCAAGGGAAGGAAAGAATTCAGGGGGCAAGGAGTGAGGGTGGAGGGGGTAGTAAGTGGAGGGATGTCCAGGGGAACGTGCAAGGGAGGAGTCTGTGGAGTAAATGACTATCCTGGGGAGTGAACTGAGGGTGGGTGTGGTTGGAGGGAATGGCGAGAGTGAGAGGGGGCAGAGTGAGCCGGAAGGCTGGGAGGGTGAGGGTGTGACAGTAGCGGTAGAAGGGACGGGAAGGATGGTTGGTGGGGACTCGGAGGCAGACACGGCCCCTGGAGTGGGAAGGAGAAGGTCAGGGAGGTCAATGTGGATGGGGGTGAGATTTTCAGGAAGGAAGGGGACATGCACATTCACCTGGGTATCATGGAAAGAAAATGGTTCCAGTTGGTAGGTGATGGTGGGGGGGTGGAAAGTGATGCTGGAGGGGAACAACAGTGATGGGGGAAAGGGCATGGGTGAATGGGGGAGGGGAAAGGACAGGGGAGATGAGCAGAAATGTGACGACTACCATTTTTGTCAAATCAAAAGTGAGAGAGCCTCGCATTGGGCGGGAACAGGTGCTGCATGGGAGTGCAGTCAATGGGTGGGCGGAGATGCAGGTCGGCTCAGATGGACAACTGAAAGTGAACCCCAGCAGACAGCATTGAAAATGCTCAGGACAGTGAGATGAGTGTGATGGAGGAAGGCTCCGTGTGTGTGGGAGAGAGTGCTTGCACGAGGCTCCGAAAGGCCCTGTCACACACACACCTCTCCCTCCAGAATCACATGTGGTCCGGCTGTGTGCAGCTGAACTGCTAGAGGGGGTGATGCAGGGGTAGGACTTGTGAAGCCTGTGAATGCAGCTGCAAGACACCATTACACATTATTCAGTGAAAGTGAATATATTTTCAGATTATAAAGTGACAAAATGTGTTCACCCGTGCAACCACTTGTGATCAGAATTTCTTAACTTTTCTAGGCCGACCACTTCTTCTAGGAGCTGCCCTGACATCTGCAGCAGGGATGGAGACAATCTGTGCAATGGTTGGCTCTGTTGCCTCTGATGACTTCGGCATGCATCCTCTGGAGACCCAAGGCCTTGGGGGCCCCAGGTTGCTTTGGCTGTCCTCCTGTGGGCCAGCTGCTCCCAAGGGCCCTGGTCAGACTCCTTGAGGGGAAGGAGCACTTGGAGGGACATCGAGGTGCCCCGTTTCTCTCTCGCATTGCCACTGTAGGAACTCGCCCATGGCCCCCGCGATGGAGTACAGGTCTGCGCGCATCTCCACGTTCTGCTGGACCAGAGTTCCATGACATCCGCCATCCTTCCCATGGAGACTTTCATATGCACTCATGTGGGCACCACTTCATCAGAGAGCAGGCAAACACCCTCTTCCAACTAGCATGCCACTCTATTGAGGGCTTTCAACATCTCTGCATGATGTTCCCACACCTTTTGCAGACTCTCCAGGATGAGTTGGAAGGCTGAATCCAGAGAGTCATCACCTGCCTCCTCCTGCCTCCACCAGATTGTGAATCTGGGCCTGCTCTAGATCTAGGTCCCACCGAGGTGTGTGTCACTGCGCAGGTGGAGGGTGTGGGTAAGCGCTAAGACGGGTCTTCCAGGCTGCTTATTTCCAGCTCTTCAATGGAGGAGTTGAGGACCTAGATGGAGCTGAGGTTGTCGGTCACAGCAGAGCTCCCAGCGAACCAAACTAGAGATGATTAATGCATGGCAGCAGTCAAAAGCAGGAGAGAGAGCATTCACATTTGCATTGTGAGAGGGACAGTGGGGTGCAGGATCCTCACATGGGTGTTCGTCGCCGACCTCACTGTTGCCACAGGCAGGGTCCACGTTCTCACCAGTCAGCGCGATGGCACGCTCCCCAAAGTGAGTGAGGGGCCTAATGTGGGCCACATCACCCCTGGTCTGGGACCTCTCCCTGCTGTTGTGAGCCAACTTCTCTTGCGTGTAAACAGATGGAGAGAGTGTGAGCAGGATGCTTGACACTACATGGAATGTTTGTGTGGTGAGCGGAGCCATTGACGGGTTGAGGACTCGAGCTTCAGAGGATACGAGCCTGATGGAGAAGTGAGGGTGTGTGTGAGAGTTAGTGGTGTTGCCCCTTGAGGTGTGAGATCCCTGTGGATGTGTGATGGGTTTGTGAGCGTGTGAGTTGAGAGTGATGAGGTGGTTGACTAACCCTGGTGGAATGGATGAGAGCATTCATCCTCTTCCTGCGCTGCATGGCTGACCTTCTCTATGCTCCGGTGGCACTGACCATTGCTGCCACTGCCTCCCAGGCCAGATTGGTGACACTGGTGGACCTCCTGTGGTCAGAGCGGGGGTAGACGACATTGCGGTGGCCTTCCTCTGTGTCCAGCAGGCGCCCCACACAGGCGTCACTAAATTTGGGAACTGCCACCTTCTTTGCTTTTGGGGCCATTTGTTGCCTGGAGCAGTCCTGGTCTGTAGACATGAAGTCAGCTGTGCTCTGGTGCACTTTAAATATGGCGCCCAGAGTGAGGAAGTGCTGAGGTCACAGCTTGGCGGGCAAATCTGAGCCCGCCCACCAGAGATCCGGAGTGTTCTCTGAGAATGCATAATTTGCATAATTAATGAGGCGGGAGGTGCCAGGAATGGGATGATACTGTGTGAAAAGCCACCATTGTGGCTGGCAGGTAAAAACATCCTTTTTCCTGCTGGCTACTGCACTTTGTGCAAATCTGGGACAATTCCACCCTGAGACTCCACTGGTCTCCAGTATCTCCTCCTCTGCAGCTGTTAGTTGAGAGATGGCCGGAGGGCCACCTCTGGGTCTCTGCCTCTCCCTCCTGTTCTGTTCTCCCTTTTCCTGCCAGGAGAGAAAGAAGAGTGAGAGCAATGGTATCTGTTGAACAGACAGGTGGAGTGCATTTGTTGAGGGTGATGATGAGGGAGAGCTGCATCACTGGATAAAGATGAGGGCGAGTGTCAGTGGTGGATGGACTGCTGAGGCTATGAGGAAATGCATTATCAGAGGAGCAGGCTTGAGAAGGTGGCATGAGGGGTTGGGGTGATATACACATCAGGGTGCAGGTGAAAGTGCCACTTTCCTGGCGTCTCCAGCTGCACTTGACTCCATCATGTTAGGTAATGAGAGACAGAATTGGCCCGCCAGTGTGAAATCACGGTTGGGGGCCGGTCGTGGGCGGTGGCCCGTTTCCTAGACGATCCTGGGCCCGCCGATTGTACCCGCCGAACTGAAAATTCTGTCCCCTGGAGCAAATTATGGCTGTACTTGAGAAAATTGTAGATTTTTTTCCATCAAGCACATTGTGAAATTGCAAAGTAGTCATTATTAATAACCTGAAAACTTGTCTTTGTAATTGGTTATCGTTGACACGAGGTCCAATTTTACAAATGACTGCTATCAGCAGGGAGCCTCTTTCATTGGTGGTTCATTAATGGACAGATGGTTGTGGTTTGCACGCACATGATTTGCTGATACGCACATTTGAGGCTCTCCACTGATAATGCACATTAAAGAATCCAATCTTTTCTGACGGGTTTAATTGAAGAATCGCAGTATTATATTTTATGGTGAATCAATAATGTAGCAGTTAATATCCTCACTTCACTCTCTTCCAGGGCTAGTCCACCTTGGACAAGTTAGAAAAGCAAAGCAGCTTTCCAATCTTTCAACTGTCGTCAATGTTTTTCTTTCCGTTTCCGATCCTTTGCCATTTCTCTTCCACTTTTCTGCTACATCTGAACCTTTAGTTTTTTTGTAATTTTCCCCCCCCAACTCCTGTAATTAGCTTCTTCTCTGTATGAAAGATGTGCAACATTCTTGTTAATGTTGGCCAAACATAAAATAAATTTAAAATGTCCTATCTGCCAGTCATAGGGCAGGATTTTACAGTCGGTGTGTGGGGACGGGCCCGACACGCTGACACGTAAAATGAGTGTCCCGACGTCGTTGCGCAGTCCCGCAATATTGTGCTTGGTGGGCATGTGCCAGAGTCGGCTGCGTGCCCACGGAAATGTAAAGGGCCTATTAAGGCGATTAAGAAAATAATTATTGTGATTGTTATCACTGCCCATCCAACAAGTGGCCTTTGCGTTTTTTTTAAAGAAAATGAGGTTTCCTAACGCTTTTATTAAATAAATAAAAACTTTTCCCTAAAAATAAAAACAAGTCCCATATTTGGGGACATGTTTAAATAAATTTTTGACCCATTTATTTAATTATTTCAATATCCATTTAATCTCCCTGAGGCAGTTCCGTGCCTCAGGGAGATTGAAGCGCTCTTTCGAGTGCGGGAGCGAAAGAGCGCTGGCCGCAAACCTCTCTCTTCCCCCTGCTCGCACAGGTGAGCGCTACTGGTCGTGTGTTATGCTGGGCGGTGGACCTCAATTGGCCAGCCCACGTAAAATGGCGGCATGCGGCCGATTGCGGGCAGCAATGGACTCCGCGACCTCCCCCGCCCGCTCCCACTGGGGCCCACCCGCTGCCTGAAAAATTCAGGCCATGGGGTGTCAATTAGTCTTGTTTCTTTTTCAATGATGCACACAGGCTGTCGACATTGTAGCTGAGTTAACTTTATTGATAACACATTTTTCTAACATGAAAACATATCTGCAGTACCTGAACTCTATTAAGACAGGCTCCAACATGTGCTATCTGACCTTCAGCCCCCAGGTCTGGTGACCATATATATATATAGCACAGAGTACCGTATAGTATCAAATACTGGAGTCTACAACCATAATCAGCTATTATCATGACACAATCCACAGCCCAATAATCCGCATTCTGAGACATTGGATTATCTCTATGAGAACATCTTGGGAATGTAAACAAAAAGTCTGCTGAAGTGAGAGCTCTTGTGTTATAAAGAGGCTAACATTTTGAAGTGCAAATGTATTCTAGTCTTCCGACAGCTAACTGTGATTGTAAAAGGGAACGGGGCGAAATTAAAGCAGAGGTTGGGAGGGGGGAGGTGTGCGTGGTGCACTATTCTCAGCCCAGATTACATCAAGATGTAACAGTGAAGGCATTACAAACCTTTGACTGCTACCACAACCCCACCCGCCCAACCCCCACCACCTCTTAAATAGGTTGGTTCTCAATAACCTAGCCCTTTTGGCAATTACCTCTTTAGCCCCACCACCATCCAGTGACGAGGCAATAGCTTTAACCTTGTGGAGGTATATGAGGAATTTTCTTGGATATAATTTCCAAAAGCACATCTCATGACCCTGCTTTTGTGAGCCTCAAATTTCTCTCCATCTTGATGACCAGTGGCCCTTCTGTAAAATTGTTGTAATTTCATGTGTTGGCACGCAAATATAAAAAAAAGTGAGGAAAATCACATCTGTTTTATTGTTAAATGTGAAGTGATGCTTTGAGCAGCTGAATTAAATGAAAGGTTCCTGTCGGTGATGAACAATGTATACAATTATATAACAGTTGGGGAGGATGCAGCAGCATTAATGATAGCTTGTTGAGGCTGGCAGTGTGAATGTTTTATATTATTTCTCTGTTGGAGAACCAGCTGTGAGCGATGCGTTTTACAACAGGGGATGCATTACAGGAAAACTCACTTACATTATTTATGACCTCTAAATGCTATGTAAATTATGACAATAAGATTGGAAGAAAATGTGCTTTACAATTATTTTCAAGCTTTCTCTCCACTACATTCAATAGCTGCCATTATATTTATCAATTATGTAGATCATTAAAATGTTTATGAGCTTCAATCATTAATGTTTTCTTGAGGGATGTGCACAGTGATTACCATTAGCTTCTTCCCTTACCTCCATTAATGTTGTACTCGTTGTGTCCTGAGAAAAGTTTCTGCACATATTTACACATAAACATTTAGCATTGTTTTCGCAATAGTGCCAGCACCTATCATGGTGGCTTTAATAAGTATAATGTTTGAAAAAAATTGGAGCCACACAGGAGTTCTTTTCAAAAGGGAGCTTATTGGCAGTGAGATGTTTTGATGTACTGGGGTAAAATATCTCAGTGCTGGACATTGGAATGTTTTATATCTTTGGATTAAAATATTCCATCTCAGGTATAGTATGGGCCACATGTGGAGTAAAGCTCCCTCTACTCTGCCGTAGTTTGGTAAAGCACCTCTGCTGATCCTAGTGTGACATTTCCATTTCCCACAACAATGATTCTTTGTCCACCTGACTGAATTTACCATTAGTGTTAATGCTTAACACTAATAGAATATGTAAGTGACAGATTGATTCTTTTAGTGAATCAGAGAATGAAAGACAGCTAAAACTACAGAGGGGAACGGGAGAGAAAGAATGAGCATGTAGATAGTACCTTTCACAACTTCAGGATGTGCCAAAGTGCTCTGCTGCCAATGAAGTAAAACGACTGGTGTAATGCCAGAAACGCAGCAGCTAATTGGTGCACTGCAATGTGACAGCGGCCTGATATTATGTTTTGGTCATATTGGCTGAGGGACAGATGCTGACCAGAACAGTTGGGAGAATTCCCCTGGTCTTGTTTAAATAGTGCTGTAGGATCTTTCATGTGCACTTGGGAGGGCAGATTGTGTTGTGGTTTAAAATCTCATTGGAAAGATGAGCATACGGAAATCAGTGAGTATACTATAATTACAACTGTAGCTTTTTTGCCAGTATGAAATTGCTTCTTCCTTTTTCTGGCTCTTACTTAAGCTTTGGGAGGCTGGCTTCTGCCCCAGAACACAGAAGCATGTTTTTGGGAGCAATAGGGCCATGTCTCACAAATTACTGATTTGAGAAACTGGCCTAAATTAATAGGCAAGGATTTGCTGATGATGATAATTTGCTCCTGATTGTCAGGAGTCCTTGCTAAAGTTCTGCATGTCAGCTTTAAATGTAGGATTAATGGCAAATTAACTGGATGAAATAAAGATTGCTTCAGCAATAGAAGGTGATGATAAGTGGGAAAATGGGATGTCCGGAATTGGGAAAGACTGGGGTTGCCTGTAAGCAGTGGAACTCTACAAGGGTCTGTTCAAGTTTCCCAGCATGATTCATGAATAAATCGGATGAGAGTCCTTCTAGTTATATGATAAAATTACCTCACCACAAGAAATTAGATGGCTAGGTAACAAGTATAATGAGCACTGGTGATGTTCAAAAGTGGGTGGGGGTTGGGAGATGTGGGTGGTGCTCTGGGGACATGGGTTCAAATCCCACCATGGCAACTGGTGAAATTTGAATTCTGTTAATGAATTTGGAATATAAAGCTAGCCTTGGTTATGGTAATTGTTGTAAAAACCGATCTGGATGGGATCTCGGTGTGCAGGGGACAATTTCAAAGTTTGTGGATGATATGAAGCTTGGAAGCATTGTAAACAGTGAGGAGGGCAGTGTAGAACTTCAAAAGGAAGTTGGTGGATTGCACAGATAGGTGGCAGATGAAGTTCAATGTGGAGAAGTGTGAGGTGATGCATTTTGGTAGGAAGAAAATGGAGAGACAATATAAAATAAGGGGTACAATTCTTAAAGGGGTGCAGGATGTATATGTGCATAGATCATTGGAGGTGGCCGGACAGGTGGAGAGAGCAGTTAACAAAGCATACAGTATCCTGGGCTTTATTGATAGGGGCATAGAGTACAAGAGCAAGGAGGTTTGTTGAGCTTATATAAGACACTAGTTAGACCTCAGCTGGAGTATTGTGTACAGTTCTGGGCGACAAGTTATAGGAAGGATGTGAACACACTGGAGAGTGCAGAAGAGGTTTACAACAATGGTTCAAGGGATGGGAAACTTCAGTTAGGAAGATAGATGGGAGAGGTTGGGACTATTCTCCTCGAAGAGAAGGTGGCTAAGAGGAGATTTGATGGAGGTGTTCAAAATCATGAGGGGGCTGGACAGAGTAAATAGGGAGAAACTGTTCCCGCTTGTAAAAGGATCAAGAACGAGAGGGCACAGATTTAAAGTGATTTGCAAAAGAAGCAAATGTGATGTGAGAAAAAGTTTTTTCATGCAGCAAGTGGTTTGAATCTGGAATGCACTGCATGGAAATGTGGTGGAGGCAGTTTCAATCGAGGCATTCAAGAGGGCATTAGATGATTATTTGAATAGAAACAATGTGCAAGGGTGTGGGGAAAAGGCAGGAGAATGGTACTAAATCATAATGCTCATTTAGAGAGCCAGTGCAGACATGATGGACCGAATGGCCTCCTTCTGCGTCATAACAATTCTGTGATTCTGGATCACGAATGCCCTTTAGGGAAGAAAATCTGCTGTCTTTACCTGGGTCTGGCCTACATGTGACTCCAGACCCGCAGTAATACGGTTGACTCTTAACTGCCCTCTGCAATGGCCTAGCAAACCACTCAGTTCAAGGGCAATTAAGGAAGGCAACAAATGCTGGCCTTGCCAGTGACGCCCACACCTCAAAAAGAATAAAGAAAAAAATCCCGCTATGGTCGTTAGTGAATTTGAACTCACTTAAAAGATTATCTGGAAATAAAAATCTTAAAAGTTAAAGCCCAGGTGGTTCACTAATCCGTTCTTTATGACTCTTAACTGGCCTCTGTCAAGCTACTACAAAAAATATGGAAAGTAAAACCAGACAGATCACTCGGATGCGGCCTTGGCAATGAATCGGGACATGACAATGGCACAACCCAGCCCATGTGATCCTGCAACATTGTCTTCACTAACATCTGGGAAGTGGTGGCAAGGTTGGGTGTGCCATCCCACAGGCAGGTCAAGTGGTAGCCTGACATCAGATCATAGAACCATGTCTATCAGCCCATGTCCCAACACTCCATCACAACCCCTGGGTATATTCTGTCCCACTGGCAGGACAGACCCAACAAATGTGGGAAGAGACTCCATAACATTGCCTCTGGACTCCATTAAGTCATGTGGTTTGGGTCAATCATGGGCAAAAAAACCTCCTGTGAATTACTACCCTCTCTCAACTAATGAATCAGTACTCCGCCATGTTGAAGGCCACTTGGGGGAATCGCATGGTGAAGTGAGGGCACAGCATGTGCTCTGGGTATAGGATCCCAACATCTATCACCAACAGTGCCTCGATACTATCACTACTGACTGAGCAGGTGGAGTTCTAAAGGATATAGCTGCCAGGCTGGCATTGCTGCAAATGGAGACAGAACCAATATGAGGGAATAACATTCTTGACTTCATCCTCATCAATCTACTTGTTGCAGAAGCTTCTCTCTGTGACCGCATTTGCAGAAGTTACCACAGCATAGTCTTTGTGGAGGCGCAGAGGTGGATTTTATGCCCTCCCCCCGACTCCCCCGCTGGGCATGTTTTCGACAGGGGGAGCACATAAAATATGTTGGGTGGCTGGCCCACCAACTTCCTGCCCACCACCCCCACCACTCCCCCCGCCCCACGAAGCTGACTCCCTTAAAACACTAGCTGTGTGGGTGCCGAAATTGGCAACCCACCTGCCATATAGGCCAATTGGTCTTGTTAGCTAGCCTATTGACTGGGATAATACGCTGCCCACGATATAACACAGTCGGTGGGGGCAGATGGGTGGGAGTGGGGACAAGCCAATTTTTGTGGCCAAGATAAAAAATGGGAGGAACGAAGGGCGGGGGGGACACCTTATTCTGGGTTTGCCCTGTGTGCATTGGGGGCACTCCCCCCCCCACCCCCTAGGTGTCACACCTCCCCAACCCAAACAAGGTGTCACACTCCCCTTTCCTTCCTTGGCACTTGCCTATCAAAACCCAGCACCACCCCCCCACTTAAAAATCCCCCTTCTGTGGTCTCAGATCCCTCCCTGCCCTGAAAGCCTGGGACTTACCTCTCTGTGGCAGTTATTGCCCTCCTCCATACTCCCTCCTGCAGTCCCAGCAATGCCCACTACTGAGCTCTGGTGCTGCTGAGACTGCTAGAGCTGACAACCAATCAAATTGGCAGGCAGCTCTCGAGGGCGGGACTTCTTCCAACTGAAGGGTGGAAGTCCCACTCTCAGCTGGTTTAGCTCTCTCTCAGCCTGTTATAGCTGAGGGTGGGCATCTTTATGGCACCTTGGGTGCTGGCCAACTTTCCTTCTGGGTTTGGGGGCATAAGCAAAGAGTCATTCCACCCCCGCCCCCCCCCCCCCCCCCCCCCCCCCCACTCCCCCCCTACCCCATAAAATGCAGCACACAATTTAATCTTACACTGAGGTCAACCTCCATTCTGTCACGTGTGATCGATTAAGAATGGATCTAGCAACTCAAACGAGCATTCATGAGGCTCGGTGGGCCACCAGCTGAATGATATAGCACCACAATCACAATCTGTAACCTCATGGTATAGCATAACTATCCCCCTCCCATCATAATCAAGCTAGATAGCCAACCCTAGTTCAATAAAGAGTGTAGAAGAATATGATAGGAGCAGTACCAGGTGTGCCTGAAAATGTGATGCTAGCCTGGCAAAGATATAGCAGAGGACCAGATGCAAATTAAATAGTATGCATGCTATAAACAGAGCTAAGCAACCCCACAATGAACGGATCAGGAAAAAGCTCTGCAGTCCTGCCACATCCAGTCGCAAATGGTGGTGGAACACTGTTGTCCAAACGATTAACCAGTAGTCATGCGTGGCTAAATAGGAATCCAGATGTTGCTGATTGTATGATAGATTAGTAAATAAAAATTAAATAATAAAAATCCTCATGAGGGATGTAATCTCAATATTCGTAGTTATACTGTCTATGCAAGTTGTAAGAAATTGAGAACCTGAATAATTAAAAAAGAACTCTCATGTAAGTAGGTATCTTCTGCATTTTATAATATTTTCTAAGCAGCACTGATTGCCTCTCTTTCTAAACACATTGACCTCAGAACAGCCTTGGCTCAGGCTGCCATGTTGACATTCCTGAGTTGTTAGATGGCATCCTGTGCACCCCTTATCTCCCAAGTGTTTAGAAAAGACCAAGATATAACCTTCCGCGTTATGTAAACTAAAAACTGACCTTGAGCAGGATGACGAACAGGGGAGGCAGTAACTACCCTGACATTTGGAATACCTGTCCTGTATCCATTGGTCAGAATATCTAGAGAGGTGAATGACACTGGGTAAGCTACCAGCCCCCCAAAAAGGGTATATACGTATTGGTGTCATACTTGTGGTGGGATAGGGCTGCTGAGGTGCTGGTGAGGTGCCAGTGCCCATTGGGCAGCTGCCTTCTTCAGATGGATGATGGACCAGAGGAGAAGGAGATTAAGGGGAGTTTCCTCACACTTTGACTAGAGCGCAGACTGCTGTTACCACAAGCTGTTACAGGTTGTATACTTTTTTTCTGCCTAATTAGTTAATGTATCATATCTAAACTGATGTTTCTTAATAAACTTAATAAAACATCTTAAAATTATTTATGACTTGTCGACTGCCTATTTAGGTATCTCTGGCCTCGAATCCCGAAATCTTACAATTGGTGTCAGAAGTGGGATCCACATTAGTCGAGATTGGCTTGGAATTTGAGAAGCAACAGTCTTAGATTGTAGTTAAAAGTGTGGTGTAGTTATCAAGTGAAGCCAGGAGTCACAATGGCATACGCTGGGAAACGACTGATAGAGCATTTGACTGAGGAGACAAGTGAGCGTGGATTGAGGGAGATACTGGGATTTGATAAGCTTTCTAAAAAGGTTCGGAAAGGAAAGGTGACATTGGAAAAGTTCCGGAATAAATTGGTCTATGGTGTCCCTGCGTTTGCCTTACTGCTGAATAAAAAGTATAAGGAGTTAAGAGAACAGGTCAGTAAGTTAAAAAGGGGATTGAACTGTTCGATCAGTCCTGCTGCGGACAGGAGACACATAACAGAGTACGTTATACGTTAGACCAAACATTGGAACCCGCAAGGGTTGAAGTGGCTCAGGAGAAGCCATGTGAATCTCTCTTTTCAGAGTTAAAAAGGGATTAGGAAGGTTCCAAAGCAATGATGTTAAACAGATCCTCCGAGCTGCAGGCTCCCCTTGGAGGAAGTTGGAGACAACAAAAGGATCTAACAAAACATGTTTAAAACAGAGTTTGGTTTCTGATCGGGGAGGTTTTAAAAAAAAATTATGTAAAGTGATGTAATTGCATGCCAAGTTTTCTCCACCCCACCAACATGCAGGTGAGTTAACTTTCTGCTGACAGCTGCTAGTTTTTTAAATTCATTACACAATCTTTGGATTACTAAACGTATATTGGGCATTATTAGATTTGAAGTTTCTAAATTTACAGATATGATTGAACATATTAACCCATTGGGCTCTTGGCCAGAGGCACAGTGGATTGTTTGTGGTTTATTTTTAAAACAGTTTCCAGATGGTTTCCAGAACCAGGTGAACCCAGCAGTTTTGATAATTAAAACACAGAAAAAAGACTTTACCTTTAAGAGGCTTGGCCTTAGCCATTCAGGCTGTTTGTTACTATGTGTTATCTTTCAAGACAAAGTGTTTGAGTGTGGGAGACATGGAAATCTAAACTTGTAAACGCTTTTGCCTCTGATGTAAAACTATCATTTAAAATCACCAAGTCTGTTTCTGAAATTGGAATTGATGACTAACTGGGCATGAGTTGCTATTTCAAGCATTCAGAAGGGAAATGCCTGACGTTTAAGGGGATAAACAAATTCTAAGTTTCCAAAAGAAAGTTAATGGAAAAACAGTCGAGGTGGTTTCTCAATAGCAAAAAATAAATTAAGTTTGGTTTTGGAAGAAATACATTGAACACTTAAAAAAGAATCTGTCAGCCAACAGCACTGCTGTGTGAATTTGGGATGATTTTGAAATAAATAAAGTCAGGCACAGTCTAGTGCAGGCTTGTCCAACCTTTTCACTTGGGGGGTGGTGGGGGGGGGGCACATGTTAATCCAAACAACACACATCTGCATCTTTGTGAACAAGCTGTAGATGAGAAGACTAGTTTATCGCCTTACCTCCAACACCCATTGAGTACGATTCAGTAAGACATCTGCCCTTGGTTTTGCCTGCCACAAAAAGTCAGTGCCTGCCCATGTACTTGATACAGAACTGTGGTGCATTCCAGGCCTGATACCCATCTGTCAGGGGTACGGGGAGAAGGCAGGGCAATGGCACTAGGTCATAATGCTCATTTGGAGAGCTGGTGCAGACACGATTGGTCTCCTTTAGTGCCGTTAAAATTCTGTGATTCTGTGAGGAGCCCTCCCTCCCCACCACATGCTAAAACAGGCTCTGCCACATAAGACCATAAGACGTAGGAGCAGAAGTAGGCCATTCGGCCCATCGAGTCTGCTCCGCCATTCAATGAGATCGTGGCTGATCTGATAATCCTCCACTTCACTTTCCTGCCTTTTCCCCATACCCCTTGACTCCGTTACTGATTAAAAATCTATCTCAGCCTTGAATATACTTAACAACTCAGCCTCTACAGCTCTCTGTGGTAAAGAATTCCACAGGTTGACTACCCTCTGAGAGAAGAAATTCCTCCTCATCTCTGTATTAAATGGGCGCCCCCTTACTTTGAGATTGTGCCCTCTGGTCCTAGACTTTCCCACAAGGGGAAACAACCTCTCAGCATCTACCCTGTCAAGCCCCCTCAGAAACATATATGTTTCAATAAGGTCACCTCTCATTCTTCTAAACTCCAATGAGTACAGGCCCAACCTACTCAACCTCTCCTCATAAGAAAATCCCTCCATACCCAGGATCAACCTAGTGAACCTTCTCTGGACTGCCTTCAATGCCAGTATATCTTTCCTTAGATAAGGAGACCAAAACTGTTCACGGTATTCTAGGTGTGTCTAACTAGTGCCTTGTATAGTTTTAGCAAGACTTCCCTATTCTTACACTCCATTCCCTTTGAAATAAAAGCTAACATTCCATTTGCCTTCCCTATTACCTGCTGAACTTGTATGTTAGCTTTTTATGATTTATGCATGAGGACCCCCAAATCCCTCTGTGCTGCAGCTTTCTTCATTTAAATAATATTCAGCTCCTCTATTCTTCCTGCCAAAGTGCATAACCTCACATTTTCCCACATTATATTCCATCTGCCAAGTTTTTGTCAATTCACTTAACCTGTCTATATCCCTCTGTAGAATCTTTGTGTCAACCTCACCACTTGACTTCCCACCTATTTTTGTGTCATCCGCAAACTTGGCGATAGTACATTCATTTCCCTCATCCAAGTCATTCTGCCTCGTGGGCCAGCCCTTGGACAAGCCTGATCTAATGGGTTACTTTTGAGAAAATAAAATGTTCTCAAAGTGAAGGAACAAACAAGGAAAAATTGTTAATGCCTGGAATCAAACAGAAATGTTTGATTTCTGTTTTAAGTATATAATGAGAATACTTTATTGGACTGTAGAGTTTCTCCAGAGCTCCTGGAAGGGATACAATGGTAATTACTCGAATACTTAGAATAAGAGACAGAGTTAGAGAAAAAGGACACAACCACAAATAGGAGTTGGAATAACGCACCTTGGGTGTAGTTCATTGTGATATATAAATCTGGTATTGATGTACATTCTAGTGAAAGGAAAGTATGGATGAGATGAATAAGATGACAGCTTTCTCTTGGAGATATTTGTTTCTTTGTCTCTGAACTTTTTAGGGGAACTGAATTTGATATCTGGCTGCCACCTGTGACATTGGGACCGTACAGTGGGAGATAAACAATGATCTTGAGACAGAGATCCCCTTTGATCTTTTGAGAAGATTACTAGAAAGTCAGGAAGAATCATCGAATGGTGTATCCTCTTAAAGGCTGTGAAATCCCGGATGATGAAGTTGATGGGCAAAATACACAGCAGGATCCCTATAGACCTGATAATCCTTCCACAAATTCAAAACAAGGATTTGTGGGAGAAGGCAGAGAGATTACCACCAAGCATGATGAAATGATGTGTAGTGGAAGGAACACTGCCCGAATAGAAAATTCGGTAAAAAGAGAATCCCTAGAGGCCACATCCAACAGACAGGGAAACGAAGTGAAGATGACTAATGAATGTGAAGTTTCAACAGAGGATTAAAGAAAGAATTGGGACACCGGTGTGAGAGTGCAGAAATGATTTGTAACTTGTGAAGTAACTGACATGTGAGAGGACATGGTGCAGCTGCACTGAAGAACAAGTCCCAGGCTTACTTAGCTACTTGACAAACAGCGTGTCATGAACTGGTTACTATGGCCTGAATAGTAAGAAAACCCTTTTAAATGATCAAGGCACTAACACGTACTCCATAGAGAAACAGACTGTAAGACAATTTTACTCCTTCAGACCATTACCATCATGGAGTCAAATTAAAGTAAATATAAAAGAAATTTTAGATTGGGACAAATGAAGGCGCGGGAAAAATAATGCTTAGTAAGAATGACCCACAAGATGTATACAGATGAAGGGAGAGCTGGAGAATATTTTAAGTCCACGCAAAATCTGTTGTTTTAATTATATGTACTTAGATGCTAAGAGCTCAGAAATGAGCAGCATTCCTGCAAAAAAATAAGGCCGGGACTTTCAGACCCTGCTGAGGCGGGACACACTGCAGGGTGTGCGACGGGCTAGCCAAAAGTCCACTGACTTTCAGCAGGACCGGACGACCCTGATGGCCGGCAGGCCCGGAAAATCCCGCCCTCAGGATATTTCCCGTTCAAAGGGGGGAACGATAAGATCCGCAGGTGGGGATTGCCAAACCCAGTAATCAGATAACTCTAGTCGCTTTAGTATGTTACCCACATTCGTAATCGAGAAATTAGGGAAACACCTTGTATTTTAGAAATAACTACGTTATCTAAAAATTAGTAGTGAGAAGTCAATGGGATATTTCCTTCTCAAAGGGGGAGCTGGAAGAAATTGGGTTCCTGAATAAATAAAAAGAACTCTCATCTAAGTATTTTATGGGATTTTCTAAGCAGCATTGATTGACTCTCTCTCTAAACCCTTTGATCTCTGAACAGCCTTAGTTCAGGCTGCCATGTTGACATTCCTGAGTTGTTAGATGGTGTCCTGTGCACCCCCTTATCCCCCAAGTGTTTAGAAATGACCCTCAGTGTGATGTGAACTAAAAACTGACCTTGAGCAGGATGACGAACAGGGGAGGTGGTAACCACCCTGATGTTTGGAGTACCTGTCCTGTATCCATTGGTCAGAAAAGTTAGATAGATGGTTGACACTGGGTAAGCTACCAGCCCCCCAAAAAGGGCATATATATTGGTGTCATACTGGTGGTATAAGGCTGCTGATGTGCTGGTGAGGGGCAAAGCTTGCTGGGCAGCTGCCTTCTTCAGGTGGATGATGGACCAGAGGAGGAGGAAGATCAAGAGGTCAAGGGAAGAGTTTCCTAACACTTCGACTAGAGCATGGAATGCTGTTACCACAAACTGTTACAGGTCGTATACTTTTTTTTTTCTAATTAATTAATGTATCATATCCAAACTGTTGTTTCTTAATAAACTTAATAAAACATCTTAAAATAACTTATGACTAATTGACTGTCTATCTAGGTATCTGTGGCCCCGAATCCAAAAATCTTACAAAATATACTTTAACCTTTTGTCTGTTTTTTGGTAAAATGGCAGCATGTATGAATGTTTTGGTTGTTGTGCGCATTTTGTTTCTTTAGTTCCTGCTTATTGGCTATGTGTTATAATGGTGTGCAACACAGATGAAACTTCAGACTTCAAAACCATGAAAACATCTGCAACATCGTATGGAGAGGGGTTTTGTCACTGTGGTCAGCTTGACTAATCGGAGTAACCTGTTATATTGTTATACTATTCATAAAGAAATAGGAACTAATTGTTTCAGCTAAACAAAATAAGTGACAGGCATTTGCTGACTCATTCCTCATGGCAATGCATTGACCAAGCTGCCTGGTTTAGAATTTAAACAATGCTTGACGGTTAACTATCAGCCGCCATCACTAGTGCATTCTCCATGTCAAAGCCTCTACTAATCAGAGTCCACCTGCCAACCAGTCAGCACTCTCTTCGCATACAGTATAAATTGTTGTTTTCCCCTACTGTTATTATTCTTGCGAAGTGTCCTGATGAGTGCGAGATGAAAAGCTTCATTGTGTGTCTTTTTTCAGCAGTACTCAGAACTAATTGTTATGCAAATGTATGTCTGGGGGTGCCACAGTTACTGCTGCACTGCATTTAGATGCCAAGCATCAACGTATCAGTCCCCCAGCCACGTGGACATCTGCAAGAAATACTTCAATCATTAGCCAGCATTTTGAGTCTAAAAGTGTGATTATTTTGAGTTTCTGGGAACCAGAAGACATAGCATGGTGGCAGCAGGTTCAAGCATTTTAAATGGATTTAAATTTGTTTACTAGCTGGGAGATGTGTGAGGACGACAGCAAAAACACAGACTAAATTTTTGAAAAATTCAGCACACATCTCCAACCAAAGTCAAATCATTGGATCCACTGATATAAGTTTCAAAGTTTGAGGTGGGAACCAGGTGATGCAGTTGACAATTTCTTTACAAGATTGAAAATGCAGCCAGAAAATGTAATTTCAAGGAAATAGATGAAAGACTGATGGATCAGCTCATATGGGGCTCTGTGCACCCTGAAGTACAGAAAGGTTTGATTGGAAAAGACAAGCTCACAATATCGCATACTGTAGACATTGCCAGAGCACATGAAGCCACAGGTAGACAGATGAAGATGTTGACTACCCAAACGTCAAGTCAAGAGGAAGTCAGCAGGGTTGATGCAGTGAAACAGCCTCAAAAGAATGCACATCAGACAGAGAGAAAGATGTGCAAGAGCTGTGGACAACCAGATGAGTCCACAGGCAGAAGTAAATGTCCTGCATATGGATCAAACTGCAGAACTTGTGGAAAGCCAAATCACTGGGAAAAGGTTCACAGAACAAAGAAAGAAGATGGTAAATGAGTTATCAGAAACAGAGCAACAGTGCAAATGAAAAGGGAAATAAACCAAAATATCCACAACCTGGAAGATGATGAGTTTGAGAACACAATAGGCATAGGAAACATACAACTGCATGAAATGGCTGGATGAGACAGTTCCCAGAGAAAAGAAATTCACACAACCAATCAGACCTGCAAGAAGATGATAAATAAGCCCACAACCATAAATCTGAAGTTGAAGCTTGATACTTGAAGCTTGGAATACAGGGTAACATCATCCCACTCAGATATTATCAGATCTTTCCTGAAAATTTGAAAATATCACAACACTATTGATCCAGTCAAGAAACCAATGATCCATCCCTCATGTAAGGTACCAATCGAACTAAAAGGAAAGCCTGAAAGAGAGCTTCAAGAGTTGGAAGCGAAGAAAATGATTGCCAGAATCACAGAGCCTACAGATTGGGTAAGCTCCATCGTGGTGAGAGAGAAGTCAAATGGATGGCTAAGAATTTGCCTGGATCTCAAAGATCTTAATCAAGCAATAAAGAGGATTCAATACTCTATTCCAAAGCTGGAAGAGATCACACTGGCAGAGGCAAAAGTTTTCAGCAAGCTTAATGTCAGAAGTGGCTACTGGGACATGAAGCTTGACGAGGAATCTTTGCTGTTGACAACATTCAATCCTTTGGCTGTTTTTACAACAATTAACAATGGTTTCATAGAAACATAGAAACATAGAAACTCGGAGCAGGAGTAGGGCATTTGGCCCTTCGAGCCTGCTCCACCATTCATTATGATCATGGCTGATCATCCAACTCAATAGCCTGCTACTGCTTTCTCCCCATATCCTTTGATCCCTTTTGCCCCAAGAGCTATATCTAACTCCTTCTTGAAAACATACAATGTTTTGGTCTCAACTACTTTCTGTGGTAGCGAATTCCACAGGCTCACCACTCTCTGGGTGAAGAAATGTCTCCTCATCTCAGTCCTAAATGGGCTACCCCATATCCTCAGACTGTGACCCCTGGTTCTGGACTCCCTCACCATCGGAAACATCCTTCATGCATCAACCCTGTCTAGTCCTGTTAGAATTTTATAGGTTTCTATGAGATTCCCCCTCATTCTTCTGAACTCAAGTGAATATAATCCTAGTCGACTCAATCTCTCCTCATATGTCAGTCCTGCCATCCCAGGAATCAGTTGGGTAAACCTTCGCTGCACTCCCTCTATAGCAAGTACATCCTTCCTCAGATAAGGAGACCAAAACTGCCACAATATTCCAGGTGTGGTCTCACCAAGGCCCTGTATAATTGCAGCAAGACATCCCTGTTCCTGTACTCGAATCCTCTGGTTATGAAGGCCTACATACCATTTGCCATCTTTACCGCCTGCTGCACCTGCATGCTTACTTTCGGGGACTGGTGTACAAGGACACCCAGGTCTCGTTGCACATTCCCCTCTCTCAATTTATAGCCATTCAGATAATAATCTGCCTTCCTGTTTTTGCTACCGAAATGGATAACCTCACATTTATCCACATACTGCACCTGCAATGCATTTGCCCACTCACTTAGCTTGTCCAAATCACACTGAAGCATCTCTGCATCCTCCTCATAGCTCACCCTCCCACCCAGCTTTGTGTCTTCTGCAAATTTGGAGATATTACGTTTAATTCCCTCATCTAAATCATTAGTATACATTGTGAATAACTGGGGTCCCAGCACCGATCCCTGCGGTACCCCACTAGTCACTGCTTGCCATTCGGAAAAAGACCCGTTTATTCCTACTCTTTGTTTCCTGTCTGCCAACCAGTTTTCTATCCATCTCAATACACTACCCCCAATCCCATGCGCTTTAATTTTACATGCCAATCTCTTATGTGGGACTTTGTCGAAAGCCTTCTGAAAGTCCAAATAAACCATCCCCCTCATCAACTCTACTAGTTACATCCTCGAAAAATTCCAGTAGATTTGTCAAGCATGATTTCCCTTTCATAAATCCATGCTGATTCTGTCCAATTCTGCCACTGTTTTCCATGTGTTCAGCTATTAAATCTTTTATAATGGACTCTAGAATTTTCCCCACTACCGACGTCAGGCTGACTGGTCTATAATTCCCTGTTTTCTCTCTGCCTCCCTTTTTAAATAGTGGGGTTACATTAGCTACCCTCCAATCTGTAGGAACTGTTCCAGAGTCTATAGAATCTCAGAAGATGACCATCAATGCATCCACTATTTCTAGGGCCACTTCCTTAAGTTCTCTGGGATGTAGATTATCAGGCCCTGGGGATTTGTCGGCCTTCAATCCCATCAATTTCATGGTCATCATTGGACTAAATTCCAGATTTTAATTGAACTCAAATTCCACCATCTGCCGGTGTCGGGATTTGAACCCAGGTCTCCAGAGTTGACAACCCTTTGGCAGGTTCAAATTCCTGCTACCTTATGGCCTTAGCGTGAGCCAAGATGTATTCCAACTGAAAGTAGATGAGACATACCTAGGATGTAGAGGAAATCCAGATTTATGGTGTACATGATAAAGATCATGATTCCCATCTGCATGAAGTTGTGGAGAGAACCAGGAATGCTGGATCAAACTAAGTGCAGTCAAATGCATTGTGAATGCAAAAGAATGCCAGTTCTTTGGAGTGGTGTACACACCTGACAGCTGGGTCCTGAAAAAGTCATATCAAGCTCCAAAAAACAAGGAAGAGTTGAGAAGTTTCCTTTCAGGTTTGATCCAGTACATGAGTTACTTCATACATCATATGCTAGATCAAACAGCAAACTATGAGAGCTGATTGAAAGAAGATGCTGAGTACTAGTGGCCAGAGGCACACAAAGTCAAAGAAGTGGTATGCAAGGAGACGAGTCTGCATTACTATGACAGAAAGAAATCTGTCACTCTGCAAGTGGACAATTCTGAGGGAGGCAATGGCATAGTGGTGTTGTCGCTAAACTTGTCACCCAGAGACCCAGGTTAAAATCTGGAATTAAAAAAAAGTCTAATGATAACCATGAAACCATTGTTGATTGTTGTCAAAA
Source organism: Cetorhinus maximus (assembly GCF_964194155.1). NCBI lineage: Eukaryota > Metazoa > Chordata > Chondrichthyes > Lamniformes > Cetorhinidae > Cetorhinus > Cetorhinus maximus. Next base: position 156,520,320 of record NC_135882.1, read on the forward strand.
CCCATCTGGTTCACTAATTTCCTGGAGGGAAGGAAATCTGCTGTCTATGCTGGCCTACCTGTGACTCCAGACCCACAGCAATGTGGTTGACTCTTAAATGCCCTCTGAACAATGGCAATTTGGGATGGGCAATAAGTGCTGGCCTATCCAACGAAGCCCACATTCCATGAATGAATAAAAAGAAAGGACTGGGAGTAGCCTGGGTACAAGAGGGAAAACCGATAGCATTGGCAACCAAAGCTTTAACCTCAGCAAAAACCAGACATGCCAACACAGAGGGAGAGCTTTTGGCAGTCATGTATGGATGTGAGAAATTCCATACTTATCTCTATGGGAGAAAGTTCATGGTGGAGAGTGATCATTGTCCACTGGAGCAGATCTACAAGAAAAATCTGTGCAGAACTCCAACAAGGCTGCAGAGGTTACTCTTGAGGCTTCAGAGTTATGATTTCACTCTGAAGTACAAGCCAGGAAGAGAAGTAGTGCTAGCAGGTGCCCTATCCCAGTTGTCGCCACACGAGATAAAAGATCTAGGTATAAAGATCCATCACCCAGTGAACGTGATACCAACAAAATTGAGTTAGATTAGAGATGAGACCAGCAAAGATGAAGATTTACAGATGCTGTCTCAGCAAGGGATGGCCTGGTAAGATCAAGCAAACACTGCCAGCGATACAGCAACATTGGTCTATCAGAGATGACATTTCACTAGAAGATGGTGTTCTGCTAGCTGGATCCAGAATAATCACACCCAAAACAAGGCAGAAAGAACTTCTCCAGAAGATGCATGAAGGCCACATGGGAATGGAGAATGTAAGGTCTGAGCACTTTCATTGTTGACAGGAATGGCAATGAGAATATAAGAGATTAGTGCTAGTGTTGAATTTAAATAAATAGCTCCCACCTGCAATTTGGAAATATCTTGGATGAAGAGCCTGACTATAAAGGCCCATCCAGTAGAAAAGAGGTCACTTTTACAAAGGTATTACAGAAAGGTTCTTCTTCTGAGAAGATATACATCAGAGAGTGCTCTGGTAAAGGGTTACTGCACTGTATTAGATCTAATTCAGGTGATAATCAGTCAATCAAGGTTGACAAAAAGGTGGTTTTCACTATGGTTAAAAGTTAATAATGTTCTGATTGACAGCAAGCATAATTTTTTCCCCATGATTTTCCCTCTTCTGAATATGTTGCAAGCTTTCTGGCATTTGCTCCACTCACGCTCTGATACTTCATTCAAGCAGATATGAGCTGTGACAGTGAGTAACATCAGGCTATTTGGCCTCATAAGGCATCACAGTTGAGGGTAATCTTGTCTTTACCCAATGTCCACACTTTCCAGCTGGGATTACTGGCTGGTGATGAGCACCAAAGATTCCAGGGCATTTCCTCCTTTTTTGTTACCCAGAGCCCTCCTCTTATTGCCGCCCAAGACCAGATAGTTAAAATCAGACTGAGTTGTGGGGGGGTACCTTCCACGTCTGAGTGAGAGGTGATCTTATCGAAACATATGTCACAGACAGAATTTATGGGTGGCATTTTCCATTCTGGAGACTAAGTGCGGTGGCGGGCGGGATTAGCAGCGAGTTACCTGCTGATCAGCGGGTTGGGTTCTCACGTCCGATCTTCCGCTTAAAACCTCATGACTTATGCATAGGCGAGTTGCTCGCTTAATCATGCGGCGGGACAGGCAGTGATACGTCACCTCATGGGGTTGCGGTTCCTGGTGCCATATTTAAGCGCCACCCAAACACACACATTACTCTGCCCAGCCCAGCCGTGCGGCTGGAAGTTCTGGAGATGGCCCCAAAGAACAAGAAGACTGCACCAAGGTTGAGCCACGGCTCCCTGGAGGCTTTCATTAGAGGTGTCCGCCAGCACCCGGAGGTTGTTTTTCGGAGGGTTAGATCCAGGAAGTCCACCGACCTCACCTCGCCGGTCTGGGTGGTGGTCGCGAAGGGGGTCAGCTCCGTGGGCAACCACCAGAGAAATGCCATCCAGCACAGGAAGAGGATAAATGATCTCCTCTGCACTGCCAGGGTCAGTCAACCTTCAGCTCACTCCAAGCTCACAATCTCATAATGGTGTTATGCACTCAAAGTGTCACATAGCTCAGGGATCTCATACAATATTACCAGGGGAGATATCAGCATTGAAAGCCTATTCACCAGCTGTCATCTATCATCCTGCACAAACAGAATCTTTAGTCCTTACTGGGAAAGGCTCAGCACACACAGGAGACATGCGTGCTTCCCAACCTCTGTTCCATCCCTTCTCATCACATTCCATCCATTTGTCTTCATACAGGCCAAGCTTGCCCACAGGAGGTAGAGATCCCAGACTGGAGGAGGGATGGCCAACATCCAGGAGCTCTCCAAATTTGAGGAAGATGCTGCTGAGTTGGCAGGGGAAGACAGAGGTGGCTCCGGTGGAGAAGGTGAGAACGGCCTGTCCCAGCCATCCAGTACGAATGAACCCTCCATGAGTTGATCACACCCTGACATTCACAGTGAGTGACATGCAATGTTGTATTCAGGGAATAGGTGACCATCAGACAGTCCAAGAGAAACAGGCAGGTAGTTCAGGAGTCCCCTGGGGTCCTGCTCACAAATCGGTATTCCATTTTGGAGGCTGATGAGGCCGCTGGTTCCTCCAGGGAGTGCAGACAGAGCCAAGCTTCTGGCACCACAAGCAGCCTGTCTGTACAGGAGGGGAGGAAGGGAGGAAGAGCAATAGTAATAGAGGATTCTATATTCAGGGGAACAGATAGGCACAACTGTGGCCGTCAACGTGACTCCAGGATGGTGTGTTTCCTCCCTGGTGCCAGGTTCCAGGATGTCACTGAATGGCTGCAGGGTACCCTGAAAGGGGAGGGTGATAAGGCAGATGTCATGATACATGTTGGTACCAATGACATAGGTAGAAAGAGGGATGAGGTCTTGCATCAAGAATTCAGGGAGTTAGGCAGCAGTAGGACCTCTCGGGTTGTAACCTCTGGGTTACTCCCAGTGCCACGTGCTAGTGAGCTCAGAAATAGGAGAATAGAGTAGATGACTGCGTGGCTTAAGAGTTGGTGCAGGAGGGAGGGTTTTAGATTCCTGGATCACTGGGACCATTTCTGGGGAAGGTGGGACCTGTACAAGCGGGATGGTCTACATCTGAACCAGAGCGGGACTAACATCCTTGTGGGCGGGTTTGCTAGTGCTGTTGGGAGGAGTTTAAATTAATTCGGCAGGGGGAGGGGACACAGAATGTTAGCAGAATAGGGACATGTCATAATACAGTAAAACAATCAAGTCAGAGGGAGTACAGCTGCATTAAGTTTCAAGGGAGTAAGGCAAGGCTGGATGGCCTCTACTTTAATGCCAGGAGTGTTACAGGTAAAACGGATGAGTTAAGGGTGAGGATTGACACGTGGAATTGTGATATGGTAGCCGTCACAGAGACGTGGTTGAGGGAGGAGCGGAATTGGAAGCTCAACATTCCTTGATATAGAATCTTCAGGCGAGACAGGGGAGGGGGTAAAAGAGGAGGATGCATTGCATTATTAGTTAAGGAGTCAGTTACTGCAGTAGGGAGAGATGATATCTTGGAGGGGACATTGAATGAAGCTTTGTGGGTAGAGCTTAGGAATAAAAAAGGGGCAGCCACATTGTTAGGTGTTTATTATAGACCCCCAGATAGTCAGCGGGAAATTGAGGAGCAAATATGTGCACAATTCGCGGAGGTATGTAAAAACAATAACAATAGGGTAATTATATTAGGTGATTTCAACTTTCCCAACATTAGTTGGGATAGACACAGTGTTAAGGGCTTGGGTGGAGTGGATTTCTTGAAATGTGTACTGGAGAACTTTTTAGGTCAATATGTAGAATTCCAACAAGGGACGGCGCAGTGCTGGACCTAATTCTGGGGGATGAAGCCGTACAGGTGGCTGAGGTGGTGGTGGGGGAGCATTTTAGTGATAGCGACCACAACATGGTACAATTTAAGCTTGTTATGGACAAAGAGATAGACGAGTTGCAAAAAAATGTTTTGGGTTGGGGGAAAGCGGATTTTAGTAAAATATAGCAGGATCTGGCCAAGGTAGACTGGGAACAGCTACTTGTGGGGAAATCTACAGAGGAGCAGTGGGGGGTGTACAAAAAGAAAATGGGGAGAGTACAGGCTCAATATGTTCCCTCTAGGGTGATAGGAAGGAGTAACAAGCCCAGAGAACCATGGATGACCAGAGATATTCAGGTTACGATGAGAAGGAAAAGAGAGGCTTTTAGCAGGCATAAGGGGGGCAAATCAGTGGAGGCATTAGTGGAGTACAGAAAATGCAGGGTGAAGCTTAAGAAAGCAATTAGGAGAGCAAAGAGGGGATATGAGAGAGCTCTGGCTGGTAAAAGTAGGGAAAATCCCAAGATATTCTATAAGTATATCAATGGGAAGAGGATAACTAGAGAAAGAGTAGGGCCTATTAGGGACCAAGGGGGCAATCTATGGGTGGAGCCAGAGGACATCGGTAGGGTGTTGAACGAATACTTCACATCCGTCTTCACCCAAGAGAATGAGGATGAAGGTATGGAACTCGGGGAGAGAGACTGCGAGGTTCTTGAGCAAATTGATATAGGGAGTGACAAGGTATTGGAGGTGGTGGCAGGCTTAAAAGTGGACAAATCTCCAGGCCCAGATGATTTGTGTCCCAGACTGCTGAGGGAGGCAAGGGAGGAGATTGCAGGGGCTCTGACCGAAATCTTTAATTCATCTCTGGCCACGGGGGAGGTGCCAGAGGACTGGAGAACAGCTAATGTGGTTCCGCTATTTAAGAAGGGTTGTAGAGGTAAGCCAGGGAACTACAGACCAGTGAGTCTCACGTCAGTGGTAGGGAAACTATTGGAGAAAATTTTGAAGGAGAGAATCTATCTCCACTTGGAGAGGCAAGGTTTGATCAGGGATAGTCAGCATGGCTTTGTCAGAGGGAGGTCATGCCTAACAAGTTTGATTGAATTTTTTGAGGAGGTGACCAGGTGTGTAGATGAGGGTAGTGCAGTTGATGTAGTTTATATAGATTTCAGCAAAGCCTTTGACAAGGTCCCACATGGGAGACTTATAAAGAAGGCAAAATGCACATGGGATACAGGGTAATTTGATAAGGTGGCTTCAAAATTGGCTTAGTTATAGGAGACAGAGGGTGATAACAGAAGGCTGATTTAGTGACTGGAAGCCAGTGTCCAGTGGCATACCACAGGGATCTGTGCTGGGTCTCCTATTATTTGTCATTTATATAAACTACATGGATGACTATGTGGAGGGTAGGATTAGTAAGTTTGCGGATGACACAAAGATTGGATGGGTAGTTAACAGTGAGGTTGAGTGTCTTGGGCTACAGGGAGATATAGACGGGATGGTCAAATGGGCAGATAAGTGGTAGATGGAATTTAACCCTGAAAAGTGTGAGGTGATACACTTTGGAAAGAGTAATTTGACAAGGAAGTATTCAATGAACGGTATGACACTAGGAAGTTCTGAGGAACAAAGGGACCTTGGCGTGTGTGTCCATAGATCTCTGAAGGCAGAGGGGCATGTTGGTGGGGTGGTGAAAAAGGCATATGGGACACCTGCCTTTATCAATCGAGCATAGATTACAAAAGTAGGGAGATCATGTTGGAGTTGTATAGAACCTTGGTGAGGCCACAGCTGGAGTGCTGTGTGCAGTTCTGGTCACCACATTATAGGAAGGATGTGATTGCACTGGAGGGGGTGCAGAGGAGCTTCACCAGGATATTGCCTGGGATGAAACATTTAAGTTATGAAGAGAGGTTGGATAGACTTGGGTTGTTTTCGTTGGAGCAGAGAAGACTGAGAGGCGACCTGATGGAGGTGTACAAGATTATGAGGGGCATGGTCAAGGTGGATAGGGAGCAGCTTTTCCCCTTAGTTGAAGGGTCGGTCACGAGGGGACATAAGTTCAAGGTGAGGGGCAGGAGGTTGGAGCGGGGGATGTGAGGAAAAACTTGTTTACCTGGAGGGTGGTGACAGTCTGGAATGCGCTGCCTGGGAGGGTGGTGGAGGTGGGTTGCCTCACATCCTTTAAAAAGTACCTGGATGAGCACTTGGCACGTCATAACATTCAAGGCTATGGGCCAAGTGCTGGTAAATGGGATTAGGTAGATAGGTCAGGTGTTTCTCACATGTCGGCGCCGACTCGATGGGCCGAAGGGCCTCTTCTGCACTGTGTGATTCTGTGGTTATGTTCATGAGCTAAATCTACCTTCTCTCCCTTGCATGTCCAGACAGACCAGCACAGGCAACATAAACCCCAGCCCCTGGGTCACCTCAGAGGATGATGATGAGGATCCATTCGAAGAACACCTGTCACCTGCAGGTCTCTGGTGCTTGGAGGACTGCTGGAGAACAGGCACCTGCTCAATCCGACTCAGATGATGAGCCTCTGGAAACGGCCGTCACAAGCATGTTGGAGAGGCAAAGACAGGCGGCAGAACATCAGGCAGAGTTGTGGGAGGCAGTCAACAGACTAGAGAGAAGGATGAAGGAGTCCGCCTGAGGTATGTCTGATGTTGTGGTTCCGACATGCGAGCGCCTCAAGGTCTCCATGGGAATGGTGGCAGCTGTCTTGGAGACCTTGGTCAAGCAGATTTTGCTGGATTTGCGCTCGGACATGCACTCCATCTCTCTGGACATAGGCGGCATCCATAAGCGGCTAGATGAAAGTGGGATGGGCATCTCGACCTCACTCCTGGTGCCCCTTCTCCTCAAGGAGTCAGGCAGGCACCCACAAGGAGGAGGGCCATCAGCTGGACACCCTGGGGCCATTCACCCAGGTAACTCTGAGTGTCCAGGCAATCCTAATCCCCTCTGCCTGTGACTCCATCACCTCCAGCTGCACAGGCCGAGGAGGGTGCACCTGGGCCCACAGCAGGAGACCCAATGCAGGCCGAAGCCCTCTAGGCCTCAGCTCTCCAGGGCATGCCTGCCAAGGTCATCACAGATAACAGGGAGTCACAGTGGCTGCCTCCATCTCTGCTGTGGATGTTAGGGATGCACCTAGACTTAGCGGTGGGATTAGAAAAATTAAGAAATGTTGATCTCACTATAGGGGCATGGGTGGTCGCCCACTGCATATGTAATGCATCTTTGTAAATACATTTGCTGCTCATGACAGTGGTCCCATCATTTGAATGCGTCATGCATATGCCTCTACATGCCCTCTTATTGCGAGGGTGACCCAAATTCCCACTCCATGAATGGTTGCCTTTGTGAGCCTCAGATTCATGTGACGTTTAGCCAGCTGATGTTAGGTACTCGTCTCTTATGTAATTTGAGGGATATGTGTCCTGCTGTTTCCTGAAAGTGTCTGTTTGAGTGTGGAACTTTTATTCCTCACAAGACACCATACAGTTATGCATGCTCATGTGCCTTGGAGGGTTACCAGTAATGGTGTCTCATCGGGAATGAGCTGTCATAATTATTTGTGCCAAAGCACAAGACCTGCAGCTATGATGGTATCTCCAGCCAAGTGCGCAGCTCTATTGCCACATGAAGTGCCTCATTCAGGTGGCACTGTCTGCATCAAGCCCTGGAGATGCAGGGTTTGCTCAGGTACATGCAACGGCTGCTGACCTTTCCGAAGAGTAGTGTCTGGTGGTACCTGAGGGTTGCAGGTCCAAGGCCCTATGTAGACCTTGCTCTCGATGTCACTGCTTGTAAAGGCCTTTCCAAGCACTGGCATGGCACTAAGGGACAGGAGATAAGTGCTTGGTTCCCTTTGCCTGGACCTTACCTCTGCTGGAACCACATGGTTATCAGTGTGTCACAGGCATGTCTTCTGCATTGTGCTGCTTCAAGGGCATCATCACGTGGAAGGTGACTGTCATCGGCCTCTTCAGATTCCTGTCCTTCCAGGTCCTCATCGTCTGAGGAGTTTTTAGCCTCCTCCATATCTCCCTCTGGAAAGTGATCTCCTTTTGAAACCCCAGATTGTGAAGCCCGCAACAGACCAAGATGATGCAGGACACCGTCCATGGAGAGTACTGCAGAGCCCCACCTGAGCGGTCCAAACATTGGAAGCGTATCTACAGCATGCCAGGATCTTGTCACACAGTGTGTCGCGTTGTATCTCTCCTCCGAGGCACTTTGAGGATGACGTACGGGTGTCATGAGCTATCATTTGAGTGGGTACACCTTATCACCCAGCAGCTAAATCTGTAAGCGCCACAGCCCTTTGAATATCTGTGGCACCTGGGAGTGACTCAGGATGTAGAAGTCATGGGAAATCCCAGGGTACCTGGCACAAACATGCATGATGTGCCTTTGATGATCGCAGACCAGTTGAACGTTGAGGAGTGGAACCCTTTCCTGTTAATGAAGATTGGGAGCTGCTGCCATGGAACTCTCACAGTAACATGTGTGGAATCAATTGCACCCTGCACTCTAGTGAAGCCTGAGATAGCTGCAAATCCAAGAAATCTAGCAGCCTGGCTGGTGTCATTGTAGTAATTATGGTTTTATTTAGTGTGTAATACACCTTTAAGAGTAATGCTTGTTAAGGAAGATCGCGTGATCTATAGTAGCCAATAGGAGTGTAGCATGGGCTACCTCAGCAGTCAGTAATATAGAGATAGAGTTTGAGTTGAAAGCACACATGTATTTGCTGCTGAGTACCTTGTAAATAGACTTAAAGTTTCCACCCAAAAAGTGTCTGCAGATCAGCTCCATCAATAGTACCAACTCAGCCACCACTTACAACAAACTGGCGACAAGGATAAAACAAGATTAAACAGAAGAAATCAAGTTGAAAAGAAATCGGCACTGTACCTCGCCCAGTGATAGCAAGGAGAAAGCTCCGTTAAAATTGAAGAAAATATCCCCTCTCAAAATGCCGCAATTCGGAAGAATTGAACCTTTTAAACCAGCCACAGACGATTGGTCTCATTACATAGAACGCCTCACATTTTTTTTTCAAGTGAACAAGATTACGGGGGGAAGAGAAGAGGTGACGATCCTCTTAAGTACACATGGGAATAAAACCTACGGTTTGATTCGAAATTTGACGGCACCCAGTGCCCCAGATTCGAAGAATTTTGCTGAATTGGTGAACCTCGTGAAGGGTCATTATCAACCAAAGCCCTCAGTAACAATGCAGATGTTCAAGTTTAATTCAAGAAATAGTGCCCCGGGTGAGACAATTGCATGCTACATGGCAAATCTGAAACAGCCAATGGAACATTGTGAATTAGGTCCGTCTCTAAACGACATGTTCAGAGATTGTTTAGTGAGTGGTGTGAATGAGGACACTATTAGCACTGGCCATGGAAAGCGCAGGAGGAAATTCAAAAGCAATACAGGGTGCGCAAAATGGTGCCGTCCTCCACATTGGGTGGGAAACTGAAAAGGGCGCGAAAATGCAAGACTCTGCCGAGAAGCGGGAAATTGGCCCCGCTAGCCGAAGAATAAGGTAAAATAACCTAGCGGTGAAATCAAATAATAATTTCAATAGAGGTGGAAACAAGCAGTCTTTTAACAATTGTCAGTTTAAAAAAATTGAATGCTATTATTGTCACAGAAATGGACATATAATGAGACAGTGTAAGGAAAGATTCAAGCAGGCTTGTAAACAAAAGAAGAAGCCCAATGAAATCTACAATATAGAAGAGCCTGAAACAACAAATTTAGGCATTTACCTATCCACCTATTTCTATTATTATTTTCAAATTTATTTCCATCCATTGTTTTATCTCCACCTTTTAGCCTATTTCGATCCCTTCCCCCCACCCCCACTAGGGCTGTCTATCACTTGCTCGTCCTGCTTTCTACCCTTAATGTCACCATTAGCACATTCCTTAGCTAATATCACCACCGTCAACACCTCTTTGTCCTTTTGTCTATGACATCTTTGGCATTCTCTTCTTTACCTCCACCTATCACTGGCCCTCTATCCAGCTCTACATGTCCCACCCCCCTCAACCAGCTTATATTTCACCTCATTTCTATATTTCCTTAGTTCTGATGAAGAGTCATATGGACTCGAAATGTTAACTGTGTTCCTCTCCGCAGATGCTGTCAGACCTGCTGAGTTTTTCCAGCTATTTTTGTTTTTGTTTCAGGCATTTACTTGTTGTTTAAACTGAAAGTTGGAAAGATAGAACCAATATTTGTCGTAGTGAAAGTAAATGGCAGACCTGTTAGAATGGAAGTGGACATGGAGCTTCCACTACAGTAATTGGGGAACATACCTTCAGATATCTGAATAATGGTGAACATTAATTAAGTTTAGAAGAAACAGCTGCCAAACTAAAAACATACATGGGTGAAAACATTCAAGTAAATGGCATAAGCAGAGTAACTGTCCATTATGGAAGCCAATCAGCAAAGCTGCCAGTGTTGGTATTGAGAGGCAGAGGACCAAGCCTTCTAGGGTGAAATTGGCTAAGGGAAATCAACCTTGAGTGGCCCGTGAGATTCTAAAAGGAAGCTGGAAGTGTTCCTGTTTTTAAAAAGGAGTGTGTAAGGACTCAACACCCTGAAGAAATGCAGACTGTCTTAAGCCAAAACCTGGAAGAACAACAGAAGGAACTCAAAGAAACCCTGCTTGATGACAGAGTTCCAGACAAGGTGAGCAACCTTCGAAAGGAAAAAGAAAATCTGCTGAAAGACCTTCACACACTACAAGATTCCCTCAGGTTAAAGTTTGTACCTCTGCAAAAGTATGAAGAGAAACAGAAAGAATTCAGCACTTCTCGGAACAAACTAAAGAAGTTGGCGGAGAAGACACAACAATGCTCAATTTTCCAGGAGGAAGCAAACAAATACAAAAAAGGGATGGAAGAGCTGAAGAACCAGCTAAATGAAGCCAAGCTGCAAGTAAAAGTTGCAGAATTTTCTAAGGATCAGACAGATGATGACATTTTGGGAGACTCAACCACTGAGCTCAGACAAGATGAGCTTGCATCTGAGGGAAGTCTGGCCAATAGTGAAGTCAAAAAGAAGGCCGAGATTAAAGTCTGCGATAGAAAGAAGAAGGTGGCACGTAGAAAGAAGATGCAGAAATACTAATAGGACTTTAATCCTGGCAGCATACGAATACACTTTTGTACATAGGCCTGGCAATAAAATCACAAACACCGATGCACTTAGTCATTTGCTCTTACAAGAAAATGATCAGCATGTCCCAGTTCCACAGGAACTTGTTTTACTGTTAAACTTAGATTCCTCACCGGTATGTGCTCAACAGGTCAGAGACCAGTCCTATCTCAAGTACAAGAACAAGTGCCACGGAAGTGCGTATCTGACGAAATGAAACCGTAATACAATAGAAGGCATGAAATAACCAGCCAGGATGGCATCTTATTGTGGGGAGCACGAGTGATGGTACCTCCAAAGGGAAGGGAGCTACTTTTAATTGAACTACACAGTGCTCATCTAGGAATTTCCCGAATGAAGACCATAGCACGCAGCTATCTATGGTGGCCTGGGATGGATGGCAAAATAGAGTGTAGTGAAGAATTGTGTGCAATGTCAGCAACTGCATGGGAGTGGCCAGGTAGACCCTGGTTGCAGCTATATATTGACTACATTGGATCTTTCTTGGGAACAATGTTTCTGCTCATTGTCGATGCCCATTCAAAACGGATGGACATATATGAGGTGAAATCACCAACATCGACCGCTACAATTGAGAAATTGTGACAAAGTTTTGCCATTAACGGACTACCAGACGTAGTCGTATCTGATAACGGCACAGCATTTACGAGTGCTGAGTTCAGCGGTTTATCAGCCTCAGCGGTATCACTCATAAAAACCTTCACCATACCACCCTTCCTCAAATGGATTGGCCGAAACGGCGGTTCAAACATTCAAGGCAGGCATGAAAAAGCTAACTGACGATTCCTTAGCAACCAAGCTAGCATGCTTTCTTTTTCATTAATAGGATCACCCCTCACACAACAACAGGCGTCACACCTATGGAGTTATTGTTGAAATGCTGTCCCAGGACGGGATTGAGCTTAATAATGCTGAATTTAGAGGGGATGGTGGAAAGACGTCAGGGAAGCCAGAAAACTAGACATGACTGGCACAGTTGTGAGAGGAAATTTACCATGGGGGAGACGGTATATGTTAAGAACTTCGGAGAAGGACCAAAGTGGTTACCGGGTGAAATAAGTGCTGGACTGGACTGGACTATAGTAATGACGGTTTTATTTAGTGCATAATGTACTTTTTAAGAATAATGCTTATTAAGGAAGATCACATGATCTATAGTAACCAATAGGAGTGTAGCATGGGCTACCTCTGTAATCAGTAATATAGAGATAGAGTTTGAATTGAAAGCACACATGTAGTTGCTGCTGAATGCCTTGTAAATAAACTTAAAGTTTCCACCCAAGAAGTGTCTGTGGATCAACTCTATCAATAGTACCAACTCGGCCACCACTCACTACAGTTATCCGCTGTGAAATTCACATAATGGTGAGTCTGACTGTAGAGCGCACCTGTCACATCGTTGAAACATTTATGTGTTGAGGACTGAGAGATACCACATAGGTCCCCTGTGGATCCTTGGAATGATCCGCTTTAAAGGAAATTGAGCGGCGGTCACTTTCAGGGGCACTGGCAGAGGATGGCTTCCCAGTCCATGGGACAGTAGATCTTCCCGCGGAATGAGGCAGATATGATCCACTAGATCTCTTAAAAAGCACAGATGTGCACGGCATTGTCTCTCACTCACCTCCAAGTAGGAAAGGTCTCTTTGGTAGACCCTTGGTCGTGCCAGCCTCCTCCATGGGATGCATCTGCCCATCTCATACTTTGGTTCTTCTTGGGTCTCCCCTCGACCAAGGACCTCAGGCTGGGGCTCCTCTCGAAGCTGAGCCAGGTGGTGCCAGGCACTGCTTCTCCTCCTCAATCTGCTGTAAGGAATGCAGCATTGAGGGCAACCTCCATCCTCCAATCCTCCTTTTTCCAGTGTAAGTCTTTAATTTGGTATTGGTTTCTTCTACGTTCAGCTTATGTTCTCCCTGATTCAGGTATTTAAAAGTATGCTCACCAATCACTGTAGTGGCTGCACCAGTATCCACCTCCATTCTGATAGTCTTCTCATTGACTCTCATGGTTACATAGATAGGCTCCATTCTTTCTACCTCTGAATTATAGAGTGAATAGAAATCAGCATCTATTACTTCAGGCTTTTCAACGCTGTTTATCTCATTGAGTTTTTGCTTTTATCTGAAAGTCTGCCTGATTCTATCTTTACAATGTCTGATGAGGTGTTCATTTCGATGGCAGAAGAAACATTCGAGCTTTTTAAACTGTGATTCATTACAACGGTTGTCTGCTTCCAACTCTGTTACTATTATGCCATGTTTTTGCTGCTAAGTTATCCCTATTAATTTGTTTGCTAGTGATGGCTGTTTCCCGCCTTGGAGTAAAGCTCTGCACTTTCGCACTCTTTTTGGTTGAGGCTTCCCACCCAACATGGAGGACAGCGCCATTTTGCACTCCTCATATGGCTTCTGAGTCTCACACTGCAACTTCCATTGCCAGAGCCATTTCCAATGCCTTCTGAAAATCTAACTTTGATTCAACCAGTAATCTCTTCTGAATCACATTTTTGTTTATACCACACACCAAACCATCTCTAGGCATATCACTGATAGATGCACCAAACTCGCAACATTCAGTTAATTGCTTCAGTCTTGCCACATAACAAGCAACTGTCTGCCCACAGCTCTATTTTTTGAGATAAATTTAAACCATTGTATCGTCACCGATGGTGACTGTATTGACCAATCGCTACACAATGTGGACTTGGGTAACAGAAGTCTAGAGCTGGAGGTGTTTGAAGAAGCACACATGGTGTTAATGGTCTGTTCTTAGTTCCAATAAACTACCAGTGTTTGTTCAGTTAATACGTCTCTCTGCCTATATTGCTTCACGCACCAATGTTAATATCAAGGGCGCAGCTAGTGTTCGCTGGACAAAGTGAACCTGATAACAAAAAAATATAAAAACAAAGTTCAATAAACCACCAAAACTTTTCGAGTCTGGGGCACTGAGCGCCAACAGATTTCGAATTAGTCCATATATCTTACTCCCACACACAGACAGGAGTGTCATGAAGCTGTTAATGTATATAATATTTTGGAAAATATTTTTCTTTTAGAATAGAGGTTTAGTCTGCGAGTATGTCTTAATTGGATTAAAGCCAGCTAGTCTGGGTGCTTTGATATGTACTAGTTTTGATATGTAAGAGAGATAATGTGTATTCAAGAAGTGGGGTGAAAACTTGACACCTTTCTAGCAGCTACCAAGCAATATGTTTATATTACTATTAAATTTGGTACAATGAATGGGGTTTCATTTTTAAAAGGTAAAGTTCAAAGAGACTTGTGAGATAATGAGAATTTGAATCCAATCAGTGGTGGTAGGTATAACTTAAGTAGTTTTCAGGTGTGCAGAGCAGAGGCAACGTAAGATCAAAAGGCAGCTGCAAGCCTCCAACTGACTCCACAGTGAAAAGAACCTCATTTTGAATTCAAAAGGTGAAAATGCTTTGCCTGGTGTTTGGTTAAGTCTGTGGGTTGCTGTTGCCTTAATGGAGATTAGTTTGGGAATTTATTAAAAGCTATGATAGTAGTAATTTGTAGCCATGTGTATGTATTTTAGCCGGTGTAATTTAATAGAATGTTTCAATTAGTTTAATGTAAAGCCTCGAGAACTGATGTCCTGATTTCTGAATTTAAGGTTGTATCTCAAACATAACACTTAAAATTATAGGTTATGACAGTTGTTTAAAGTTTCCATCTGGGATTTTTAAATAACTCCGCTTTACCAACTGAATCGGTCATAACCATGCGGGGCTTGTCCAGGATAAATTATATTTCTAATTCCTCGATTGGTTAGGAATTGGTGGATCTTAAAGCTTACGAGTATGAGAGAGGCTCTTTGAATTCAGGAATTGGTGAGGTATTTTAGAAGTAGTGAGACTGCGAGATGGCTTTGGCAATTGCTAAGACTTGTCTGGGAGTAGAAGAGATAACTCTGAGTGGGTTGGAGAGATTAACCAAAAGCAAGAATTGGTGGATAAGTTACAATTGGTGTTACCTGCAGGAGCTAGGAAATCTGATGTAGTTAAAAGTAGAGCACAGCATCTACAGTTGGAAGTGAAACCTGACACTAGTAAGTCACAGCTGGAGGTAGTGAGGCTTCAGTTGCAAATGAAGAAGCTTGAAATAGAAGCAAAGAATAGGGAAATGGCTTTGAAAAGGGAATTAGAAATTGCAAAGGCGAAGGAGGAGGAAAGAGAAAGAGAGAGAGAGAGAGAAAGAGAATTCCAACTGAAAATGTTGGCAGTTAGAAAAGAGATGTCAGTAGGTGAGGAAGGATTTATCTCTAGAGTAGAACCCAGGGGGGATATGTTTAAAGTCGTACAAGCTCTTCCATTGTTTGAGGAATCACATGTTGAAGTATTCTTTATTTAATTTGAGAAGCTAGCAAAACAGGCGAAATGGCCACAGGAAAACTGGACATTATTATTACAATCTAAGTTATTAGGTAGGGGGCTTGAGGTATATGCTTCGCTTTCAGAAGAAATATCGGTGAATTATGATATGGTGAAAAAAGCTATTTTGAGCGCATATGAATTGGTTCCTGAAGCATACAGGCAGAAATTTAGGAATATGAGAAAACAGCCTGGGCAAACTTATATTGAGTTTGAAAGAGTAAAACAAAGTAATTTTGACCGGTGGATACGGGCGTTAAAAATAGAGACAACCTATGCAGCTCTTAGGGAAGTCATTCTTTTGGAAGAATTTAAAGATTCAATCCATTCAGTAGTGAGAACTTATGTGGAGGAACAGAGGGTTGATTCTGTAAAACAAGCAGCAGGGATAGCTGATGATTATGAGTTTGTTCATAGAGCTAAACCTTTTTCCCGTCACCCTTTCAAATTGGAAAAGGAGGAAAAGTGGGAAGGTGTAAGGAAGGCAAGTAGTCAGGGAAAAGAAGGAGTAGCTGGAAGTTCTCAGGAAGTTTTTTTCTCAGAACAAAAAGGAAGGTGCTGAAGTGACATTCAAAAATTGAGGTGCTTTCATTGTAATAAAGTGGGGCACACGAAGTCAGTGTGTTGGAGGTTTCAGGAAAGATCTGTAGGAATTATTGGGATACAGAAAAGCTCTGGAAGTAAAAGTACTGTGGGTTCTGAGATTCAGGCACAGGATAAACCAATGGTTTGTGTACAGGTGAAACAAGGAGAATCAGTGATAGGTAAAGAAGTGGGAATGTGTTCACAGTTTACTCAAGAGAATTCTGAGGATCAGGTTGCAGAAATTTTTAAAGACTTTGCATGTGAAGGGAAAGTCTTTCCATGTGTGCAGGGTGGAGTAGGTAAAGATGTAAGGTATTAAGAGACACAGGGGCTAGTCAATCCTTAATGTTGTGGGATAGTGATATTTGTTGTTCAGGGGGAGTGCTTCAGGAGAAGGTAATAATAAGAGGGGTTCAAGGAGATGCTAATCTATTCTGTTGTGGAAGGCAAATTTAAAGAGCAGATGGAAGAATGGTGAGGTTATAGTTGGAGTGGTGGAAAAATTGCCCATTTAGGTGTTCAATTTATCCTGGGTAATGATATAATGGATCGCAAATGTGGGCGATGCCTGTGGTAGTTGAGCAGCCTGTAGAAGTGTTTTCAACAGAAGTGCTACAGAAGGATTGTTTCCTGATTGTCTTATAACGAGATCAAAAGCCCATCGGGAAGAACAAAATAAACAAGGTAAGCAGGCAGCTCAAAAGCAAGAATGAGGTGTCGAAATCCAATTAACTGGCACTGTATTTGATAACATTGCTCAGGATGAAGGAATGCAGGATAGTTCAGTTGAAGTGTTTAACTCAAAGAAGTTAGTGGAGTTACAGAAAAATGATTTGCAATTAAAACAGTTATTTCAGAAAGCTTTTTCAGAAACCGAAGCAAAATGTATTCCAGTATGTTATTATCTTCGAGGGAATATTTTAATGAGAAAGTGGAGGTCAGATCTTGTCTCAGCAAATGAAAGCTGGAGGGAGGTGCATCAGATTGTTATCCCATTAGGTTATAGAAATGAGATTCTGAGGATTGCTCATGAAATTCCAATGGGGGCACATTTAGGAATTAGGAAAACACAGGAAATGATACAGAGGTTTTTTTTTTGGCCAGGATTGCATAAGGATGTAGTCAAATTCTGTAGAACCTGTCATATATGTCAAGAAACAGGAAAATTACAAGCAGTGATTAAGCCAGCGCCTTTAATTCCAATACCAGCATTTGAAGAACCTTTTACCAGGGTCATGATTGATTGTGTAGGACACCTCCCTAAGACTAAAAGTGGAAATCAGTATTTATTGACAATAATGGATGTGTCTACCAGGTTTCCTGAAGTGATACCTTTAAGAAATATTACAACTAAGAAGATTGTGGAGGACTTAATTAAATTTTTCACAAGATATGGTTTACTTAAAAAAAGTACAATTAGACCAGGGGTCAAATTTCATCTCACAGCTGTTTAAGGAAGTAATGAACAGTTTGGGGATAAAACAGTTTAAGTCAACAGCTTATCATCCAGTCACAAGGAGCTTTGGAAAGATGGCATCAAAATTTAAAAACTATAATAAGAGTGTACTGTCAGGATTATCCACAGGATTGGGATATGGGAATTCCACTTTTGTTATTTGCTATTAGAGATGCTCCTAATGCATTGACTGGTTTAGTCCTTTTGAATTAGTTTATGGTCATGAGGTAAGGAGACCACTGAAATTAATTCATGAGAAATTGGTGGGTCAAAATTCAGAAACTACTCTCTTGGATTACGTACCAAATTTCAGGGAAAGATTGAACAGAGCTTGTGAGTTGGCTAGGGAACATTTAAAGATCTCACAGCAAGTGATGAAATTGAAAGCAGATAAGAAGGCTAAAATTCACAGCTTTGTTTCTGGAGAGAAAGTATTGGTTTTGTTACCAGTATTAGGGGATTCATTAAATGCAAGATTTAGTGGACTTTACAAGATTGAAAAGAAATTGAGTGAAGTAAATTATTTAATAAATACTCCGGATAGAAGAAAGAAGCAAAGGGTGTGTCATGTAAATATGTTTAAAAAGTACTTTGACAGGGAAGAGGGACATAAAGAAGTGTTAGTGATAGTGGATGATTGAGAAAGAGGTAGAAGTGCAGGACTCTGAAATTGATTTTCCTCTAATCTAATTGGATAATGAGGGAGTGCTTGAAAATTTAATTGAAATATTGAGTTACCTCCCAAGCAAGTGTCAAAGTGATTTGGAAAAGTTATTGCAGTCACACAAACCTATTTGTGAAAATAAGTTGGGAAAGACACATTTAGCTTTACATGATGTATGTATAGAAACCTCATCTTCAATAAGGCAACAACCTTATAGATTAAATCCGGCAAAGTTATCACAAGTACAAAAAAGAAATTGATTTCATTCTTCAAAATAATATCATTGACTCTAGTTGCAGTAACTGGATTTCGACTGTTGTACTGGTACCGAAACCAGATGGAACACAAAGGCCAGAATTTTCCCATTGGCAATTTGGGGGTGGGGCCCGCTCATCGACGGGAAAATGACGTAGCACCCCCAACGTCATCCCGGTCCCTTTGAATTTTCAGGAAGGCGGATGGACCGCGAAATCAGCTGTCCGCCCGCCGACCTGTCAATGGCCAATTGAGGCCATTGACAGGGTAATTAAAGTAATTAAAGGCCCTGCCCATCCAAGCATAAGGCTGGCTGGCAGGCCAGGAGCCCCAACGGGCTTCCGATAATACATGAAACCTCATCCCGAAACTTTAATAAATGTAATGTGATATTTATTAACATGTCCCATCTCATGTGACATTGTCACATGAGGGGGACATGTTAATAATATTTTAATAATAATATTTTTATTTCTCTATTTTTTTTTGTACACTGTCACTAATCTCCCTGAGACAGGGCTTTGTCTCAGGGAGCAGTGCGCTCTTTTGCGCACATGCGCGAAAGAGCGCACTTTGATAGCTGGGGATTTTCTCCCCCCCTGCACAGGAAGTGCATAGCGCTTCCTGTCGGGTAGGCCGCTGGGCGGGCCTTAATTGGCCCGCCCACTCAAAATGGCGGCAGGCCCCGTGGCGGTGGCGGGGGTCGGCTGTCTGCCCGCCGCCACGCCGGTGGGGCCCGCACGCCCACCAAGGGCAAAATTCTGCCCAAAGACTCTGTGGACTATCGAAAAGTGAATGTGGTGACAAAAGCGGATTCATATCCCATACCATGGTTGGAAGATTGCATTGAGAAAGTGGGACAATCGAAATTTATCACAAAGATTGACTTGCTAAAAGGACATTGGCAGGTACCATTGTCGGAGAGAGCAAAGGAGATATCAGCTTTCGTAATGCCAAGTGGACTATATCAGTTTAAAGTCATGCAATTAGGTATGAGGAATGCACCTGCGACATTTCAGAGACTGACAAATAAAATAATTGCGGGTCTAAACAATTGTGCGGTTTATATTGATGATCTAATTGTTTTCACTCCGATGTGGGAGGAGCATTTACAGCATCTGGAAGAATTATTTACTTGACTACAAGAAGCTAATTTGGTGAGGAACTTGGCTAAAAGTGAATTTGCAAAAGTGCAAGTTACATATCTAGGCCATACCATTGGACATGGTAAGGTGGCTCCGAGAGATGTGAAAAGCAAGGCTATCACGGATTTCCCAGTGCCTACAACAAAATGAGAAGTTTTGAGATTTCTGGTTTTAACCAGAAATTTGTACCAAATTTTAGCCAAGTGGTTGCTCCACTGACTGAACTATTAAAAAAGAACAAGGAGTTTCAATGGACACTGGAGTGTCAGAAGTCATTCAATAGTTTGAAACCTGTATTAACTGCAACACCAGTTTTGGCAGTACCCAATTATGCCAAGCAATTCAAGTTGGCTGTTGACGCAAGTGATATAGGCATTGGGGTTGTACTGTTACAAGAAGATGACACTGGAATTGAAAAGCCGATAGGGTATTTTTCACGGAAGCTGAATGTACATCAAAGAAGATATTCTACGATTGGAAAAGAGACTTTGAGTTTGGTGTTAGCATTGCAGCATTTTGAAAATTATGTTGTAAACAATTCGTCAGAAACAATCGCTTATACAGACCATAAACCTTTGAAGTTTTTGGACAAATTTCGTGACAAAATCTGGGGTCTATTGTTACAACCATTCAACCTACATATTATACATATTGCTGGAAGAGAAAATCTGTTCGCAGATGCATTATCAAGAGTTGAAGCATAAAGGACGATGGGACATTTTTAAAAAAAACCTGGACACTGAACTGAAGTGATTTCTGTTGATACCAAGGACTTGTGTATATTATATATATATCTGGTAATGTAATAGTGTAATAAGTATAGGAGATGGTGTGAGATGGGTTATTAAAATGAAGCCGTCTTTTAGAATTACGACGGTTTATTTTCTGATAAGGAGGGGGATGTCATGAAGCTATTAATGTATGTGATATTTTGGAAAATATTTTTCTTTTAGAATGGAGGTTTAATCTGTGGGGAGTCTTAATTGGATTAAAACCGTTAGTCTGGGTGCTTTGATATGTACTAGTTTTGATATGTAAGAGAGATAGTGTGCATTTGCAATTTTTGAATAGAGCATTCAAGAAGTGGGGTGAAAACTTGATGCATTTCTAACAGCTACCAAGCAATGTGTTTCTATTACTAATAAAATTGGTACAATGAATGGGGTTTCGTTGTTAAAAGGTAAAGTTCAAAGAGACTGGTGAGACAATGAGAATTTGAATTCAATCAGTAATGGTAGGCTTAACTTCAGTAGTTTTCGGGTGTGCAGGCAGGGGCAATGTAAGATCAAAAGGCAGCTGGAAACCTCCAACTGGCTGCACAGTGAAAAGAACCTCATTTTGAATTCATAAGGTGAAAATGCTTTGCCTGGTATTTGGTTAAGTCTGTGGGTTGCTGTTACCTTAATGGAGATTAGTTTGGGAATTTGTTAAAAGCTATGATAGTAATAATTTGTAGCCATGTGTATATATTTAACCTGTGTAATTTAATAGAATTTTTCAATTAGTTTAATGTAAAGCCTCGAGAATTGATGGCCTGATTTTTGAATTTAAGGTTGCATCTCAAACATAACACTTAAAATTATAGGTTATGACAGTTGTTTAAAGATTTCATCTGGGATGTTTAAATTGGTCATAACAAGGAGGATTGCACGCCTCTTCTCCTTCCCTGCAACGTTGTTCACCTGGAAGAAGAACCCAAGGTGTTCAACATAGTGAGACCAGTTGTCCAAGGTTGGATCGAAAGGCTCCACTCTTCCAAATTGCAGCATTCTCTGAGGGGATTACTTCATCACTCAGAAGGAAATTTTCTTTCACTTACGACAACCATGCGAGGTATGGCCCGAACATCATATCTTCCGATTTCCTTCTTTCTTCCTCGTTTTTTACCTAATTTTTCTTCCCATGGCTTTTCGTGCTTTTACTCTTATCGCCAGTTTGTTGGATCCAGTGCCTTTGGTTTGTTGGGGCTAAAGGATCCAGGTTGCATGCTTGTTTCAGGGTGACTGAGTTGGTACAGAAACAGAGGGCATCCGGAGATCGTTGTTAGAATGTACATATGCTGTTTATTTACAAACTAAACTCAGCAGCTACACTTGTATGCTCACAACTTAAGACTCTGTCTTCTCTCTTCAGTGTCTAACTCAAGGCGCCCTCACACAGAGGTAGCCTGTGCTACTCTGCTATTGGGTATTAAGATCATGTGACCTTACATCACAATACTTGTCTTAAAGGTATATTGCATATCAGGTTACTACAATACTTTAACTGGACTGGAGTCTTGTAAAAGCAGAAGATCCTCAGTAAGCTGCAGCTTTCTTGAAGTTGAATTGCCAGGAGGTTGGCCCTCAGGTGAACTTGAAGTTGGAACATGTTGGAGGCAGGGAGTCCTTCTCCCACTTTCAAAGTATAACTCTTTATTACCTTGGCTGTGCAGTTGTCTTGCAGCTGGTTTGATGGATATCTGATGATGTTTCTGATGGTATCTGTCCCAAAACAGCTTCTGCTGCTATTTTAAAAAAGCAGGTAACAAACATGACTGCCTTACCCATGTGACCTGTTACAAGTCCAAAGTCCATTTCCAAATAACATGGTGCGTTAGGCCGGTGATCATCCTAAATGGTGGCTTTTCACACCCGGGGAGTTTCAGACATCTAAGATCTTTATGTTTGGGATAAGGAGACATCACAATACAATGAAAGGTTGATGAGATCCATTTCATATTCGTCTAACACTCGTTGAGTTTTGATGCCTCTTTTGTCCACAGGGATGCAGAAAGACGAGTCAACTGGTATGTTATAGTCTTTTTGTTGATGGTGCATCCTTAATAAAGGGCTTTGTGAATTTCACAAGTGGCTGTGATTGTCCATATTTTAATTAGGCATTTGCATGAGTTTCAGGACTGTCTGGAGCTGAATACTGCCAAGCCACATGATATGCTACAGCCATCTTAAAAAGCTTTTGGTGTTCACTTTTTAAAATATAGCTTTAAAGTTTGTGATATCTTCATGCCTGTACTGGGCATGACACATATAAGATCAGGGTTTATTAAGGATATCCTCCATCGTGTTGTGTGGCACTACCACAGTGCTAAATAGGATAGATTTCGAACAGATATAGCTCAAGACTGGGCATCCATGAGGCGCTGTGGGCCATCAGCAGCAGCAGAATTGTACTCGAACACAATCTGTAACCTCATGGCCTGGCATATCCCTCATGGTACCATTACCATCAAGCCAGGGGATTAACACTGGTTCAATGAAGAGTGCAGGAGGGCATGCCAGGAGCAACACCAGGCATACCTAAAAATGAAGTGTCAACCTGGTGAAACTATAACACAGGGCCACTTGCATGTGAAAAAACATAAGCAGCAAGTGATTGACAGGGCTAAGCGATCCAACAACCAACGGATCAGATCTAAGCTCTGCAGTCCTGCCACATCCAGTCGTGAATGGTGGTGGACAATTAAACAACTCACTGGAAGAGGAGGCTCCACAAATATCCCCTCCTCAATGATGGGGGAGGCCAGCACAGCAGTGCAAAAGGTAAGGCTGAAGAATTTGCTACAATCTTCAGCCAGAAGCGCCGAGTAGACGATCCATCTCGGCCTCCTCCTGAGGCCCCAGCTTCACAGATGCCAGTCTTCAGCCAATTCGATTCACTCCACGTGATATCAAGAAATTGCTGAAGACACTGGATACAGCAAAGACTATGGGCCCTGACAATATTCCGGCAATAATACTGAAGACTTGTGCTCCGGAACTTGCTGCGCCCCTAGCCTAGCTGTTCCAGCACAGGTACAATGCTGGCATCTACCTGGCTAGGTGGAAAATTGCCCAGGTATGTCCTGTACACAAAAAGTAGGACAAATCCAACCCGGCCAATTACCACCCCATCAGTCTACTCTCCATCATCAGTAAAGTAATGGAAGGAGCCATCAACAGTGCTATCACGCGGCACATGCATAGCAATAACCTGCTCACTGGCGCCCAGTTTGGGTTCCTCCAGGGCTACACAGCTCCTGACCTCATTCCAGCCTTGGTTCAAACATGGACAAAAGAGCTGAACTCCTGAGGTGAGGTGAGAGTGACTGCCCTTGACATCAAGGCCGCATTTGACTGAGTGTGGCATCAAGAAGCCCTAGCAAAACAGCAATCAATGGGAATTAGAGGGGAAAACTCTCCGCTGGCTGGAGCCATACCTAGCACAAAGGAAGATGGTTGTGGTTGTTGGAGATCAGTCATCTCAGCTCCAGGACATCACTGCAGGAGTTCCTCAGGGTAGTTTCCTCAGCCCAACCATCTTCAACTGCTTCATCAATGACCTTCCTTCCATCATAAGGTCAGAGGTAAGGATGTTTGCTGATGATTGCACAATGTTCAGCACCAGTTGCGACTCCTCAGGTACTGAAGCAGTCTATGTCCAAATGCAGCAAGACCTGGACAATATCCAGGCTTGGGCTGACAAGTGGCAAATAACATTCACACCACAGTGTTAGGCAATGACCATCTCCAACAAGAGAGAATCCAACCATCGCCCCCTGATGTTCAATGGCATTACCATCACTGAATCCCCCACTATCAACATCCTGGGTGTTATCATTGACCAGAAACTGAACTGGACTAGCCATATGAGTACTGTGGCTACTAAAGCAGGTCAGAGGCTAGGCATACATTTTGCTTCTGATTCCGAATAAGCTTTCTGATATAACCGTTTTAATTGCAAATGCTTTTGCTGCAACTCCATTAACTGCCTTGAGTGAAACACTTCAGCTGAATTGTCCTTTCCTGTGTCTTTCTGAACAATGTTACCAAACACAGTACCTACTAATTGGACTTCAACACCTCCTTCCTGCCATTGATCTGCCTGTCCGTCTTGTTTTTCTTGCTTCAACCTGTTTGCCTGTGATCTCGTTATCACACAATCTGGAAACAATCCAGGATGTTCCTCTTGTAACACCTCTGTTGAACACACTTCTACAGGTTGTTCAACAACCTTAGGCATCACCCACATTTGTGATCCAGCTATATCATTACCCAGAATAAATTGAACCCCTGCAATGGGCAATTTTTGCACCGCCCCAACAGTTACGTCACCAGTTTTCCACTTACTTCTTAAATTTACCTTCCATAAGGGAATAGATTTAGCATCTCCATGAACCTCACTTATTATCAGTTGTTCCTGCCACACTCCCTTTGAACAACAAATATCACTATCCCACAACATTAAGGATTGACTAGCCCCCGTGTCTCTTAAAATGTTAACATCTTTACCTACTCCACACTGTGCGGATGGAAAGACTTTCCCTTCACACACAAAATCTTTAAACATTTCTGCAACCTGTTCCTCAAAATTCTCTTGGGTAAACTGTGAACACATTCCCACTTCTTTACCTATGGCTGATTCTCTGTTTTACTTGTACACAAACCACTTGTTTTTCCTGTGCCTGAACCTCAGAACCCACAGTACTTTTGCTTCCAGAAATTTTCTGCACCCCAATAATTCCAACAGATTTTCCTGCAATTTCAAACACACTGACTTCGTGTGCCCCACTTTATTACAATGAAAACATCTCAACTTTTGAATGTCACTTCTACCCACAGCACCTTCCTTTATATTCTGAGAAAAAACTTCCTGGGAATTTCCAGCCACTCCTTCTGTTCCCTTCCTTTCACTTTCCCACTTTCCATCCTTTTCAGATTTAAAAGTGTGATGGAAAAAAAGATTTAGCTCCACGAACTAACTCATAATCATCAGCTATCTCTGCTGCTTGTCTTACAGAATCAACCCTCTGTTCCTCCACATGAGTTCTCACTACCGAAGGGATTGAACCTTTAAATTCTTCCAAAAGAATTACTTCTCTAAGAGTTGCATATGTTGTCTCTATTTTTAATGCCCGTATCCACCAATCAATATTACTTTGTTTTACTCTCTCAAACACATTATAAGTTTGCCCAGACTGTTTTGTCATATTCCTAAATTTCTGCCTGAATGTTTCAGGAACCAACTCATATGCACTCAAAATAGCCTTTTTCAACACATCATAATTCATCAATGCTTCTTCTGATAGTGAAGCATATACTTCATGTGTTCTACCCACCAACCTAGACTTTAATAATAATGTCCAGTTCTCCTGTGGCCATTTCATCTGTTTAGCTATCTTCTCAAATGAAACAAAGAATGCTTCAATATCTTTTCCCTCAAACTTTGGAAGAGCTTGTACAAATTTAAACATGGATTTAACCCCACTGGGTTTTACTCTGGAGACAAGTCCTTTCTTATCTCCTGGCGTCTCTTTATTAAATGCAAACATTTTCAGTTGGAATTCTCTCTCTCTCTGTTTTACTCTTTCCTCCTCTATTTTCACAATTTCTAACCCCCTTTCCTGTTATCTTTCTCTCTCCTGCCTTTCTGCCTCTTCCCTTTTGAATGCCCTTTCTCTTCCAATTCAATCATTTTCATTTGCAACTAAATTTGAGCCCATTCCAATGAACTACCCCTTGGAGAACTCTGTCTCTCAGGTATTCCCTCCAATTTCAAATGCAGTGATATCACTTCAATTATGTCTGATTTCCTAGCCCCCGCAGATAACCCCAATTGTAATTTATCTGCCAACTCTGTTAACTTACTCTTGGATACTTTTTGTAACCCAATCAGAGTTATATCAGTGGTCGTGTGTGGTGTCGTCCGGTATGCGAACATGAACCATGACAATCTGGTGCTGATGGAATCCCTGTCCAGCTTTTTCATCCTGGACTTAAAAGTTTGGACTGCCCACTCAGCCAAACCATTAGAGGCAGAGTGGTAAGGCGAGGTTTTGATGTGAGTTATTCCATTGAGGGTCGTAAACCTGTGGAACTCTCCGTTGGTAAATGTAGTCCCGTTATCTGACATGAGCACCTCCGGTAACCCATGCACTGCAAAACTCTGTCGCAAGCGGTCTATGGTGGCAGGAGACGTGGGTGACCGGACTTCATAGACATCCATCCACTTGGACTGGGCATCTATTAGTGAAAGAACATCATGCCCAAGACAGGCCCCACTTAGTGTGGAGGCGCACCCATGGTCGCCCCAGCCATTCCCAGGGGTGCAATGGAGCTAAGGGGGGTGGGTAGCTTTTGTTCCTATTGACATTGAAGACAACTTTTGACTAGGGTTTCGATGTCTGCGTCCATCCCTGGCCACCACAAGTAGCTGCGCACGAGCATCTTCACTAATGCTAGGGTGAGCTCTCTGTAATTTGTCCAGTAATGGCCTTCACCCTCTCGGGGACATGATAACCCTTGCTCCCCAGAGCAACATGCTGTCCTGGCAGGTGAGCTCGTATCTGCGATTGAAATAAGGCTTCATGTCAACAGACTTTGGCTCTCCTGACCATCCATTCAAGACTTGCTCCTGGACGTGAGATAAAAGTGGATCTGGGCTTGTCCACTCAGGGATTTGTTTGGCCTGGACAGGGGAGGAATCAAAAATATTTAGTACTAAGACAAGTTCCTGGGGAATTAGAACCTTCATGTTGTTATCTGGCAGGGGGAGGCGGCTCAGTATGTCAGCATGTGTGATCTGGCTTCCCGATCAGTGAATAAAAGTGTACCTGTAAGCAGCCAATACCAGTGCCCACCTCTGGATGTGAGCAGATGCAATGGGGGTATCGTCTTATCTTCTCCAAATAATCCCAGCAGAGGCTTGTTGTCGGATATAATGTGAAAATGGTGACTGTGAAAGTATTGATTGAATTCCCGAACACAAAACACAACAGACAAACCCTCCTTCTCAATTTGAGAATATCATCGGTCTGCAGCACTGAGCTTGTGAGATGTATAACCAATGGGTCATTCTGAGCCATCCGCCATCCGACGTGAAAGTACATCCCCTACTCCATAAGGGGATGTGTCGCAAGTTAAAGTAAATTCTTTCTTTGGGTCAAAGTGGACCAGTAGGTCCAATGATCGTAACAACTGCTTTACCTCCTGGTGTGGAGCTTGCCAAATCCATTTGTGGTTGTTCTTAAGCAATGGGTATAATGGAGCCAGTGCAGTTGATAGATTTAGGAGAAATCGCCCACAGTAGTTTATCATGCCTAAGAAGGCCTTTAGTTCTGTAGTGTTCTTCGGTGTTAGTGCCTTGTGAATAGCCTTGACCTTTTCTCCCATGGGATGCAGGCCCTGCAAGTCAACTTTAAGGCCCAAGTAAACTACCTCCTTGGCCTGGAAAATACATTTCCTTCATTTCAAGTGTACCCCCGTTTGTGAGAAGTGTTTCAGCACCTCCTCCAAATTAGCTAAGTGTTCTTCGTCAGTTCATCCAGTGACTGAGACATCATCCAGACAAACAGCGATGTGGGGCGATTGGTCGATACAGTCACATGGTCAGTTAACTGCATTCTTTTAAAGGTACATAGCAGTCCACTTTACCACAGAGTCAAAGGGTATAGGGAGTAGATGGAATGCGGAGTTTAGGGCACAATCAGATCAGCCATTATGGCAAAGTGGAGTGCTTTGTAACTTTAAGAGAATGTAGTTAACTGACCATGAGACTATATCGACCAATCGTTATACAGCAGGGGCTACTTGGGTAACAGGAGGTCTAGAGCTGGAGGTGATTGAAGAAGTGTACATGTGTTAGTGAACAAACAATGTTTGTTCAGTTAATCGGTCGCTCTGCCTATATTTTTTCAAGCACCAACTAATGTGTGAATATCAACTGTGTAATTCACGTTCGCTGGACAAAGCAAACCGGATAACCTAAAACATAAAAGCTGTGATCTTATCAAATGTCAGAACAGGCTTGAGGGGCCGAATGGCCTATTCCTGCTCTTAATTTATATGCGCATATGAATGGCTCAGCTATTTACTAGATTAAGTCACTGATACATGGAAAGGAGTGGGAGAAACATTTCTAATTAATGCTCAGAAACAGTCGGTGGACTCTTGCCAGAGTAAAATATTCAATACTTGCCTAAAGGAACAGGAATAGGAGCTTACCAGGAGATTGAACACCTAAACCTACGTTTAATAAGTCCCCAGTGGAAATAAGATATGAGTAGTTTTGCTCCTTTGACAATTAAGGAAAGGGTAGGAAGTAGGAACCTCAACATGTAGCCACGTTGTCCTATGAGTGTTGACAACTGGTTTCAAATATATTCAGAAATTCCGACTTCATGTGGGAAACCTTACTGGGGCATAAAAATGTAGTAATTTAGTTCCCTGCTTCCAGTCTTCTCCTCCTCCTTTTCTGAAGATGCTGACACATGTTGGGACACAGTTTTGCAAGTGTTTGCCCTCCTTTGCTACTTCACCTAAAAAACATTTCTTCATGTGGGAGTCTAGAAAGCGGAATCACTTTAATTTTAAGCAGTCACATTTCTCTGCAATGTGATCTCAGTCATGTGCTCAGCAGCGGGTGTCCACAGAACTTATTCGAATCACCTGATCTCACATTATACTGTAACGTCCACTTTTTGCCTGGTAGATGTGGCTGGTACCAGTCACAACACCGCCCCAGGTTCTCTCCTCTTGAACTCTCAGTCCCCCCTGCTCTCTTTCTCTCTGTTTCCTATTCTTCCTCTGCCCTCCCTCTGTTCCCTGATCCCTTCCTTTCTCTGGCTGCTCCTTGTTCAACACCTGCTCATTTTTTTTTTTTAGTTTCCCACCTTCCCTAGTTCTCCTTTCTGCACCAGCTCTCCCTTTGCACTCGCCTCTCCTCCCTGTTCTCCCTCTGTCCTTCCCTGACCCCTTCGTCTTTTTCCACTTTCTTGTCATGCGCTGGTGTGACCCAATCAAAGTGTTAACTTTCGGTTCACTATGGAGTAATAGGGGCTGAAGGGCAACACGTAAAGAAATGTAATGTTAATGAACATGCTGACTGTTACAAGCTCTGCCTATTGTAATTAATCCGCAGAAGCTTCTGACACAGATTCCCAACTAGGACAAAGAGTATCTGTCCTAAAGTGCTGGGTGTATATCCTTCGGCCCAATGAATTGGCATTTGAAGCTGTGCTGATGAGCTGCCCCGATGAAGTTGGGTACTAATAGCACACTGGCATTAGAATCTGTTTGAAATCTCCAATCTTCACACTGAAAGCAGAGAAACCAGGCCCTGAAGTTCTACACCTTCGGACACTTAAAGGGAAAGCCAACAGAATTAAATCAATTATCATGTATATCCCATGTGATCAATGCTTTGAGGAACCTTCTCATGCAGATCACATACGAATTTGCATGTTGGTTGAGAAGTAGACCTCCTAGGTATGGCATGTGGTTCACACAGTGTGGGTCACAAGAATGCACATTTATAGGGGTTAACTTTGGCATTACCCACCTGGCTGAAGCTGGGAGGGGCTAGTTAAAAATGAGCAGGTTACTTACCTACTGTTGGCGATGTTAACCAGCATGGATTTGCAGCCAGGAGACGTGCCCACTCAAATCAAATAGGAATTGCATAACTTTACACAAATTGGGGTCCTAATTTATTTTTTAACATGGGATCTGAATTGGGAAGACACCACAGCATTCCCTCAAGTAGAGTCAGGTCTGCAGCTGCTCTGAAGATAGAAGAGGCCAAGAATTGCCCGATCTATGCCCACCAGCATCCCCTCTTCACATCCATTGTGGGCAAGCATTGAACTGACAATATTGAAGCCTAGGAGCTAAAATAGTTCAGGGCTTTAATTTAGGCCAGTGAGTGTATTTTCCACTTACCCTGCCTCCCACCAGCTCAAAAACTGCTCTGGGTTATAGTAGACCCTGCACCTTGATGAAGGGAATAATTTGGAAAGACTTTAGCTGCTCTTCCTGTAATTAGTCTGGGTTGCCAACTCTGGTTACATGTGTTCCAGGAGGCTTCATCACATGACCTCTCATCCAATGTTCCTTATAAAATGCGCGGCCTTGACCAGAAAGCCCCCGAACAGGCTGTGTACAAGTTGGCCCCTTTGAGCTAAATGGGCCGTGAATTTCCCCCTACCAAAAAAACTGGAGAGTGTGTTGCTCCTGAGTCCGTCCTCCTTGACTAGTCAAACAGGCTTTTTCCTCATCCCCAGTATTGTAATGAAAATTAAAACAATACAATTCTTTTAATACCCCTATGATTTTTCTCCCAGGTTGCTCGGCACAGTGTCCGGGAGAATCTTGGATTGCTAGAGACTCAGGGCAACACTGTGAGGGGTAGGGGAGAGGGGGTGTGGTTGGCAACCCTGTAACTGTTTCTCATTGTTAAGGTATGTGTAATTGGTGACAGATGTCTCCAATTACTTAAAGGGAGCAGTATGCAGAAAAGTGATTTCTGAGCTATTTCCTTAAATGACCTTGCAGCGTTCAATTTGAAGAAAGTAGAAACAATACATGCCAACCATCCACCTTTGATATGGACAACAGTGCCCTGGGGCACTGTGTGCTTTTCATTGGCCATTTGTTCAAAAAATTAGCGTGGATTAGGGTTTGACCCTAAGCACTGCTATTGAGCGTGTAACCTTCTGGCACTCCTGCTGTGGCCGAATGCATGGTGCAGGGTGAGAGATCAGGAATTCCTGCCTACCATACGTACCCATAGAACAGGAGCACCAGGAGGCCAGATATCAATAGTGGGATTTGGGGAAAGGGGAAGTGCTCCCAAAGTCAAGTGAGGACACAAGAGAAAGGGATGAAAGGGAGGGAATCCATTTTTGTGCTGGGGAGAGACTGGGACTAATGCTTTGAGCAGGGAGAAAGGAGAAGCTAGAAGCAAGGACTAGTGGCTCAACAACAACAATCACAATTTATATTTATATAGTGCCTTTAATGTAACGAAACATCCCAAGATGTTTCACAGGAGCATCATTAAAAAAAAGTATGTCACTGAGCCACATAAGGAGATATAAGATCAGATGACCAAAAGCTTGGTCAAAGAGGTAGGTTTGAAGAAGTGTCTTAAAGGAATAGAATGAGGTATGGAGTCAACATGGATTTATGAAAGGGAAATCATGTTTGGCTAACCTGTCGGAGTTCTTTGAGGATATTACTAGCAGAACAGATAAAGGAGAACCAGTGGATGTGCTGTATTTGGATTTTCAGAAGGCTTTCAATAAGGTCCCACATAGGAGGGTAAGCAAAATTAGAGCTCATGGGGTTGGGGGATTGGATTACTGGCATGGATTGAGGATTAGTTAATGGACAGAAAACAGAGTAGGGATAAACGGATCATTCTCATGTTGGCAGGCTGTGGCTATTGGGGTACCACAAGTAGCAGTGCTTGGGCCCCAGCTATTCCTAATCTATATCAATGATTTGGATGTGGGGACCAAATTTAATATTTTCAAGTTTGCTGATGACACAAAACTTGGTGGGAATGTGAGTTGTGAGGAGGATGCAAAGATGCTTCAAGGAGATTTAGACAGCCTAAGTGAGTGGGAAAGAACATGGCAGATGGAATATAATGTGGAAAAATATGAAGTTATCCGCTTTGGTAGGAAAGACAGAAATGCAGATTATTTCTTAAATGGGGAAGATTGGGAAGTGTTGATGTCCAAAGGGACCTGAGTGTCCTTCTTCATAAGTCAATGACAGCTAACATGCAGCTGCACAAACAATTAAGAAGTTAAATAGTATGTTAACCTTTATTGCAAGGCGATTTGAGTATAGGGATAAGGAAGTCTTGCTGCAATTGTATAGAGCCTTAGTGAGATCACACCTGAGTATTGTGTGTAGTTTTGGTCTCCTTACCTAAGGAAGGATGTCCTTGCCATAGAGGGAGGGCAATGAAGGTTCACCAGACTAATCCCGGAGATGGCAGGATTGTCCTATGAGGAGGGATTGAGGAAACTGGGCCTATATTCTCAAGAGTTTAGAAGAATGAGAGGTGATCTCTCATTTTTACAGGGCTCGACAGGGTAGATGAGGAATGTTGTTTCCCCTGGTTGAGGATCTAGAACTAGGGGACACAGACGCCAAATAAAAGGTAGGCCATTTAGGACCAAGATGAGGAGGAATTTCTTCACTCAGAGGGTGGTGAATCTTTGGAATTCTCTACCCCAGGGGGGTGTGGAGGCTCAGTCATTGAGCATGTTCAAAGCAGAAGTTGATAGATTTCTAGATACCAATGACATAAAGGGATGTAGGGATGGTGCAGGAAAATGACATTGAAGTAGAAGATCACTCTTGAAAACAAGGGTGAGAACTTTAAAATAAAGATGTTGTTTGACTGGGAGCCAATGTAGGTCAATGAGTACAAAGATGATAGGGACTTTCTGTGAGTTAAGGCAAGTACAGAAGCTTATTGTTTTAAAAAAGGCACACTTTCAGATACAGCACATATTAGATGTCAGATGCTGATACAATATGCATACCCAGACATTTAAAAACACATTTTATTTTTTAATATCCTGCGGTGGGGAGTGGTCTAGTCAAAGACAATTGGTGGGTGGGATTCGGGGAAACAGGGAACAGGAGGAAGACGTCTGCATTTGCCAACCTGCAGGAATCTGGGCTACAAGGCTGCGGCCAGTTTATACTGGCAGGTGTCCATGTTGACATTGTTGAACGAGACCCGTTCCAGAGCCTACTGTAAATTAATCTGTGACAATATTACTGATAATAATGATGAAAGACATGTTGTTGTACGATAGCCCTGCCTGGTTTGGCAGCTGAGCCAAAACAAAGGTTTTGAAATGTATATTCAAATGTTAAAACAGTGAAAATGATTGACTGAGTGGCCATGGCCTTTCACTGTCTGACATATTAAAGTAACAGTCTAAGAAATTTGGGCCAGCGGGTGGGGGAAGGGGGGGTGGGGTGGGGGTGGGGGAAGGGGGGGTTGGGGGTGGTGGGGGGGGGAACGGCGAGGGGTAGGGAGGGGGGTGGTGTAGGGGGTAGATTTACAGGCCATGATTCCTGAGTGTGACTGGTGAAGTTCGAGGCCTCCCTCTTACTGGGCGTCGTGCTTCCCATGAAGCAGCTGATCTTTGGAAAGCAATGGGCCGCTCGCCCAATGAAGTTGCCTTTGGACTTCAGTCTGCTGCAACTCGAGAAGCAGCCTCAGGTAAGTGAAGAAGGGGTGGGGGGGACCGCGGGTGAGTCAATTTGTAGCCCGGGGAAAGTGATCGGTGACTGGGGCACAGGTGGGTGGATCAGTAGCTAGGATGGGGGATCCTTAGCTGAGGTGGAGGAGGTTGTGGGCAGAGGGGTGGTAGAGAATCAGGCTGGAAGAGGGCGATTTGTAACTGTAGGGGAAGTGGAAGAGTGTGGGGAGTGGGCTGACATTCAGCTCACTATATTTTAAAAGCGTAACTGTTTGATTGCAGCTGAAGAGCCCCTTTAAGGGCTGCCTGTTAGGTCACAGTAGCCCTGGTTTCCCGGAGTGCACACTGCTGGCACGGGCTGCCTTAGGGTAAAACAGAGGGGGCCTTAAACAGGCATTGGGCCCCTCATTTGCAAATGCAAAAGGCCTAATGCCTGTTTCCATCATGGGCACTTCACACTGAGATTTTGACCTTTACCAATATGGCGGTGGCATCCTGCCAGCTCATAACAAAACATGGATGCTGTGTGGCCTAATTTCTAGGCCATAGTTCTCTATATGGACTGTCATTGCCAGGTGATGGAGGCAGAACCATTGGAGGAAAGTTTAACCCATAAGAATGGGTGGGTCAGGGTCAGATGAGACGTAAAAATTTTAAATATGTCAAATCCAACCCCAACTTGCCTCCAACCTTGTGGGTTTAATGAAGGCTGGACAGGAACAGGAAGCCAACCGCTCCCAGGAGGTGAGTTGGAAGTTTATATATTATGATGAGGCAGCGTGCCACACATTGATGTAAAAGGAAAATACTGCAGATGCTGGAAATCCAAAAGTAAAACAGAAAACGCTGGAAAAACTCAGCAGGTCTGGCAGCATCTGTGGAGAAAGAAAAACAGAGTTAATGGCTGGGATTTTCTGGTCTTGCCTGCAGCAGGAATTGACGCAGGCAGGACAGAAAATTAACCTTGGGCGGGAATTTTACCCGCAGGCAGGACCAGAAAATCCTGGCCAACGTTTTGAGTCCAATGTGACCCTTCTTTGGAACACATTGCCTCGCATTGAACCTGTTTTACAGGTGCAGTCAAGGCCTGGGAGGCTACGACAGCTGTGAGGAAATGGTAAGTGGCTAATTCATAGCACTGTTGGTGGAACAGGTGGAGCCAGAGTGTTTCTTCCTGGCCCCACCCCCTAATCTACCTGCTACGAACATATGAACATACGAATTAGGAGTAGACCACTTGGCCCCTTGAGCCAGCTCTGCCATTCAATAAAGTCATGGCTGATCTGATTGTAACTTCAACCCCACATGCCTGCCTACCCCCGATAACCTTTCACCCCATTGTTAATCAAGAATCTTTCAAGCTCTGCCTTAAAAATATTCAAAGACTCTGCTTCCCCTGTCTTTTGAGGAAAAGAGTTCCAAAAACTCACAACCCTCTGAGACAAAATATTTCTCCTCATCTCTGTCTTAAATGACTGGCCCCTTATTTTTAAACAGTGGCCCAGTTCTAGGTTCTCCCACAAGAGGAAACATCCTCTCCACATCCATCCTGTCAAGACCCCTCAGGATCTGAAGAAACGTTAACTCTGTGTCTCTCTCCACTGATGCTGCCAGACCTGCTGAGTTTTTCCAGCACTTTCTGTTTTTGTTTCAGATTTCCAGCATCTGCAGTATTTTGCTTTTATCCCCTCATAATCTTAAAGGTTTCAATCAAGTCACCTCTCACTCTTCTAAACTCCAGTGGATACAAGCCTGACCTGTCCAATCTTTCCTCATTAGACAACTGTCCATTCCTGGTATTAGTCTAGTAAACCTTCTCTGAACTGCTTCTAACGCAATTACATCTTTCCTTAAATAAGGAGACCAATACTGTACACAACACTCCAGATGTGGTCTCACCGGTGCCCTGTAGAACTGAAGCATAAGCTCCCTACTCTTGTAATCCATTCCCCTCACAATAAATGAGAACATTCTATTAGCTTTCCTAATTACTTGCTGTACCTACATACTAACCTTTCGTGATTCATGCACTAGGACACCCAGATCCTTCTGAATCTCAGAACTCTGCAATCTCTCACCATTTAGATAATATCTTTCCTT
The DNA here is from genome assembly GCF_964194155.1 of Cetorhinus maximus. Classification (NCBI taxonomy): domain Eukaryota; kingdom Metazoa; phylum Chordata; class Chondrichthyes; order Lamniformes; family Cetorhinidae; genus Cetorhinus; species Cetorhinus maximus. The sequence goes on from NC_135882.1 coordinate 156,556,020, forward strand.
TTTATTCTTCCTGCCAAAATGGACAATTTCACATTTGCCCACATTATAGTCCATTTGCCAAGTCTTTGCCCACTCACTTAACCTACCTATGTCCCTTTGTAGCCTCCTAATGTCCTCCTCACAACTTACTTTCCTACTTATCTTTGTGTTGTCAGCAAATTTAGAAACCATTGGGGGTAATATACTGGCATGGATTGAGAATTAGTTGATGGACAGAAAACAGAGTAGAGACAAACGGATCATTCTCATGTTGGCAGGCTGTGACTAGTGGGGTATCACAAGTCCCTTCATCCAAGTCATTTATATAAATTGTAAAAAGTTGAGGTCCCAGCACTGATCCCTGTGGCACACCATGGGTCACATCCTGCCAACCAGAAAAACACCCTACTCTCTGCTTCCTGTTAGCCAGCCAAATTTCTATCCATACCAATATGTTACACCCTATACCAAGAGCTTTCATTTTCTGCAATAACCTTTGATGTGACACTTTATCAAATGCCCTTTGGACATCTGACGACAGTACATCCACTGGTTCCCCTTTATCCACAGCACACGTGACTCCCTGCTACCTGTGGCTACCCTGCCATAGGACTCCATTTGTCACTGTCATCGAAATTGCACCCCGCCCCTTCACCCCCACCATCAACATTGAAATCCCACCACAAACCGCCCCAACCCCCCACCCCCGCCAGGGGTCAGGGGTCAGATTTCCCATTCAGCCTCGCACAAAAAAATCCTGTCAAAATCGGGACCATTAAGTCTGGAAATGCAAGTAAGGAAGAACGCACACAACATATAATCTGTGCAGAACTCGTGGAAAGGATCCATTTATGGAGTAAATTTAATTGCATGGACATGATAAAAGGAACACTGTGTGCAAACACAGTTGAGGGCTCTTTTAACAAACAGAGGTTAAACTGAAATCTATCTTCCAGAAACACAATATTAATAGCCATCTCTTGCATTGGGGATCTCTTTAGTCACACCTGTCAGCTGCTTTGCTGGAGCGTCATAGACCTGTTCCTATCTGCTAACATCTGTATTTCAGCTTATTCTCTTGTAGTACCTCGTTTCCTCTGGCTGCTTCTATTGTCTGACCCCTCCAAGTCTGTAATTGGATATTATTGGCCTTAAATGTAACTTTATTAAAGGCAACATTTTATAGTTTGGACCAAGCCTGATGATTATTGTTGCCACCTCCTTTGTTCAAGAGTAACTAAAATGAATAGTAGCTGTGTGATCACAGAAGTAATATGTCCTGAATGTATTATTATGTTTCGTAGTATGGTACAGCACAGAAAGAGGCCAAATGACTTATTGAGTCTGCACTGACACTATAAAGTCACTTTTGGAACCTGAAGGAACGCTGCTTAATTAAGATCCTGTCAGTGATTGTTTTGTTTTTACTCCCTGAACGTGAATTAATTTCATTAATGGAATTTCATTGGCTTTGCATGTACACATTGTACTGCATGTTGAGCTGATGAAATCACTCGCTTAAACTATTACCCAATGAAATGAATGAGGTGGCTGTTCAATTGATCACATTTATACTGAACTCAGGACACTCTGAGGATCTTTTTGCTTCCTCGAAGGACTCTGGGAATAAGCTTCAGAGGATGAATGATTTTCAGCTCCAGGGAAGACTGTCACAGCTGTATCATCGAGTGTTGTATCAAAGACTGAAAAGGCATCGAAGATCTGAGATTTCAATGAACTCAGATGACGAAGGAAAGAATGACCAACTTCCTGTAAGATTCTCAGGAAAAGAAGAAGAGATGATTTCCCAATGAAATTTCGGGATGCAGTGGTAAGAGAGCCACACTTTTCTCTGTATGAGATCAATGCAAAGTACTCCGGATACGGGAACAAAAACAGAAAATGCTGGAAAAACCCAGCAGGTCTAGCCGCATCTGTGGAGAGAGAAACAGAGTTGACGTTTCAAGCTCTTATGACCTTTCTTCAGAGCTAAAGAGAAGTAGAAATGTGATGAAATTTATACTGTTTAAGGGGGTGGAGTGAACAGATGAAGCTGGAAAGAAGGTCAGTGATAGGTGGGGACAAAGGAGAGATTGACAAAGATGTCATGAACAAAAGGACAAAGGGAGTGTTAATGGGAGTGGTAAGGGCTAAAGAAGATGCTGATAGTGGCAAAAGGGTAAGAAGGCAGAACGTGGTAATGGAAGAACAAGGGTAAGCACTGTGAAATGAACATGAACAAGTGATAGATGGTCCTTGTGGGGATGGGGTGGGGGGAGGGGGTGGTGGATGGGAAAAAAAGAATAGAAAATGGAATAAAAGGGGGGATAAAAAAGGGGATAAAGCAATGAATAAATGAACAAAAATAAAAATAAATAAATAAATATTTTAAAAAATTAAAATAAGTGGATAAAAAATAAAAATGAATTTTTGAAAAAAGGATAAAAAAGGGGTGAAGATAGAGGAGAGAGTTCATGGTCTGAAGTTGTTGAACTCAATGTTCAGTCCGGAAGGCTGTAAAGTGCCTAGTCGGAAGTTGAGGTGCTGTTCCTCCAGTTTGCGTTGGGCTTCACTGGAACATTGCAACAGGCCAAGAAAGGACATGTGGGCATGAGAGCAGGGTGGTGTGTTGAGATGGCAAGCGACAGGAAGGTCTGGGTCATGTTTGCGGACAAGCTGAAGGTGTTGCGCAAAATGGTCACCCCCAGTCTGCGTTTGGTCTCTCCAATGTAGAGGAGACCGCATTGGGAGTGGCGAATGCAGTAGACAACGAAGGTTCACCAGACTTGTTCCGGGGATGAAGAGAGATTGGGCAAACTTGACCTGTATTTTCTAGAGTTTTGAAGAATGAGAGGTGATCTCATTGAAACCTACAAAATACTTAAAGGGATAGACAGGGTAGATGCAGGTAAGATGTTTCCCCTGGCTGGGGAGTCTAGAACAAGGGGGCACAATTTCAAAATAAGGTGGGAGCCACTTAGGACTGAAATGAGGAGAAATTTCTTTACTCAGGGGGTTGTGAATCTTTGGAATTCTCTACCCCAGAGGGCCGTGGAAGCTCAGTCATTGAATATGGCTAAGGTAGAGATTGATAGATTTCTGATTAACAATAACATAAAGGGTTATGGTGCTGGTGTGGATAAAAGGCATTGACCTTTTCGATCAGTCTTGATCGTATTGAATGGTGGAGCAGGCTTGACGGGCTGAATGGCCTTCTCCTGTTCCTATGTTCCTATGAAAGATGACTTGGCTAAGTTGAAATCTTTTACCGTGGTGTTGGTGGACGAGAGGAGTGGCGTGGTGAACAAATCAGGTCAGGAAGAGCAAAAAGTTAATGACCTGAATAACAAGCTGAAGCAGGAACAAAGTAAAACAATACAGGTAACAGAGAAATTGATAGAAGAAAGCAGGAAGCTTCTGAAATTGAAATCGGAGATGGAGGAGAAAGTATTCACTCTTCTCAATGAAAGAGATGAAATGAAGGTGAATCTCAAAGATGAAGAGCTAACGTCAAGTGATCTAAACTTTACAGCTGGCCTGTCAAAGAAGAGCTTGACCGTGTAGAAGAGGCGGAAGGTGATGCACTCCGAAATAAAGCCCAATAAGAACTGGAGAAGCTTTCAGGAGACACTCGGCTGGGCGATAACAAAATTAAAGAACTCACGGTGGAAATAGAGCAATTGAAGTCTCGATTGAAGCAGTTGGAGGTGACCTGATGAAGGCTGAGGGTGAGTATGACCAGTTTGAGTGGAAGTTCAAGAGCGAACAAGACAAGGCGAACCTCCAGAGCCAACAGCTGGAAGAAACCAAAAAACACATGAGCAAAGGCAAGGGAATGGGGAAAAGCGAAACCCTGAACCAGGAGGCTGAGGCTCGGAATTGCTTACGAGTTCAAGAGGCCAGAGCTCGAGAGCTGGTGACAGAGGTGTAGGCACTGAGGGAAAAAGTTCGTGAAGTGATGAACAAAGAAGACCAGCTTTTCCAGCTGCAGGCCGATTATTCAGTTCTCCGGAAAAAATTCCAACAAGAGGAGAACAAAAACAAAGACATAGACCAAGGGCTTGTGAGCTTGATGAAGGAGCTGGAGCTCTCTGAACAGTATAGTTGGGCACTCAGGCCGTACATGAACAGTAGAAGAATGATAGATGTCCCAGTGACATCCATTGCTGTACAGGCCGACTTTCCAACCAATGACATGGGAGAGGGAGATAATCCTGCTGTACTTATACGGAAATCAGTACAAGAAGAAAACCATCCAATGAGCAATCTCCAGCAAGAGGGGCTTAAGAAACCCCTGGAGCGACCCTCACTGTTGGAGCGGTATCCACCAGCTGCAAACGAGTTAAATCTCAGGAGATTCTGGATTCCCTGAATGAAGAAGGAGGAAAGCGGACAACGCAACGGGCCTGAGAAATCCGTCCAAGTGAACGGTAAACCCGGCTGAGCTAGGGAGGTGATACTGTCACAGAAACAAGGACAACCACTGCACATTTGGGTTACTCCTAACATGAGACTAGACCGGCCACTCTCTGAATCACCAGCCCATCTGGTGAAGACTTTGTCTCCAGACACGATTTGAGAGCTTGATGCGGCTGAAGCGACGGGGAGGGAGAGGAAGAGTGCGGGGAGGGAAGGAGGGTTTGCAGTGCCGGAGTGGGGGTGGTGGGGGCAAAAATGAAGCTGAGCACAGGGCCCCACTGCATTCAGCCCAACTGGTCTATGCCAGTGCTGCATTGATGGAGGTACTGTCCTTTGGATGAGAAATTGCCAGGATTTTCCCCTCGGCGATTTGGGGGCAGGGCCCGCTCGCTGACGGGAAAATGACGTGGGATGACATTGGGCGGAATCCCCTCTCGGTCCCTTTAAATTTTTAGGAATGTGGGCGGACAGTGAAATCAGCTGTCCGCCCGCCGACCTGTCAATGGCCAATTGACGCCATTGACAGGCTAGTTAAGATAATGATAAACCTGCCTGTCCAAGCTTAAGGCTGGCGGGCAGGCCAGGAGCCCCAGCGGGCTCCAGATTATTCATGAAACTTCATCCACTGGCGGGATGAAGTTTCATGTCCGTTTTTAAAAAATGTAATAAACTTTAAGTGTTTATTATTAACATGTCCCATCTTGTGTGACATTGTCACATGAGGGGGACATGTTAATAATTTTAATATTTTTCTATTTTCACACTTTACTTACCTCTCACTAATCTCCCTGAGACAGGACTTTGCCTCAGGGAGCAGTGTGTTCTTTCACACGCATGCGCGAAAGAGCACACTTTGACAGATGGGGAATCCCCCCCGCCGCCACCGCACAGGAAGAGCATTGCGCTCCCTGTCGGGCAGGCCGCTGGGCAGGCCTCAATTGGCCCGCCCACTCAAAATGGCGGTGGGCCCCGTTTTGGTAGCAGGTGTCGGCTGTCCGCCCACTGTCGAGCCGGTGGGGTCCGCACGCCATCCGAGGGCAAAATTCTGCCCATTAAATGGAGTCCTTGTCTACCCACTCAGGTAGATGTGAAAGGTTTCCTGACACTATTCTGAAGAGGAACAGGGAAGTTATCCCTTGTGTCCAGCCTAATATTTATCCCTCAATCAACATCAACTAAACAGATTGGTCTGAATCTTTTGGTTGGCGTGTGGGGGGCGAGCCCCGCTTGCTGACGTGTAAAATGGCGCACGGTGACACCGGGCGTGCGTCCCGATGTCACTGCACATCATTCCGATTTTCAGTTCGGTGGGTGAGCTCCGGAGTTGGCTGCACACCTGCCGAACTGTCAAAGGCCTATTAAGGCCATTTAAATGGTAATTAAATTGATTAACTGAGCTGCCCATCTAACCTTAAGGTTGGCGGGGGGGCAGGCGAAGAGCCCAGGCGGCCTTCGCACTTGTCATGGAACCTCATCCATGGGCGGGATGAGGTTTCATGAAGGGTTTATAAATATCACAAAAATGTTTATTAAAATTCATCGACATGTCCCAGTTCATGTGACACTGTCACATGAGGAGACATGTCTGAATAATTTTTTTCTCCTTTATTTTAATTTTTCATGTCCAAAGTAATCTCCCTCAGGCAGCTCCGTGCTTCAGGGAGATTTCTGCGCTCTTTCACACGCAGGCGTGAAAGAGCGCAGGCCCCGACTCTCCCTCCTCCCCACCACCCACACAGGGCGCACTCAGCGCTTTCCGGTGCGCGTCACGCTGGGCGGGCCTTAACTGGCCCACCCACATAAAATGGTGGCGTGCAGCTGATCGCGTGTGGCGATCGGCTGCGTGCCCGCCCGCGCCCGCTCCCGCACAGCACCCCCCGATGGGGAGAAAGTTCTCCCCGTTATCTGGTCATTATCACATTGCTGTGCAGAAATTAGCTGTCACGTTTCCTGTATGATAACAGTGACTACACTTCGAAAGTACTTCACTATGTGTAAAATGCTTTGGGATGTCCTGAGGTCATGAAAGGTGCCATATAAATGTAAGTCTTTTTTGTAAACTCTGTGCTACTGCACTTTTACCCAGCCTGCCATATGGGGAGGCCGTTTACTCAATTATCGCAGATTATCAAATGGCAATATTGAGCACTGATGACCACCAAGGTTCCCACTAATTTCCCATCACTGCACACAGCCTGTTTGTTTTACTGTGGTCCCTTTAAGGTTGCCATGCAACTGCGGTAAAGGGACTGTTGCTTGTGCGTGGCCTGTTTGTCTCCTGTGTGGCACATTCCCGGTTGCTATGAACCTGCTCAGATTAGATGGAACGTTGATCACCACCCTCCCTAAAGCTTTCCCTAATGCACCCCCACTCCCAAATAGTACACAAACAGCATGGAGTAGGCAGGGTGTGCCAGGTCTCCCCCCTGCCACACACTCCGGTGTACAATTTGGGGACAAGCCAGCCCCGCTTCTCTGGCTCGCCGAGCAGGCATTTAAAGACCATTGGGCCCTTAACTGGCTTGAGGTGAGACTTCTGTCCCCGCCTGGGGGAGGAAGTCCTGCTGCTAAGAGCTGTCAGTCAACCAAATGTCAGCGCCACCAGGAGAGGTGGCCATTTCTGGCACTGCTTCCAGTCCCCAACAGCAAATGTCGATGAGTGCGAAGGAGAGTTTAGGGAGGGGCTATTGCCAGGGTCAGGTTGGCAGGCCAGGTGATTAGGGGGTGAGAGGGTTGTGGGTCCAGGGTGGACAGGGCAAGGTGGGAGAGGAAACACGGGAGGTTCGGCGGTGGAGGGGGGGTGGTGGGGGGTGGGGAGTGGACCTTGTAGGGGCTTCCGATGCACCCAGAAGACCTGTAAATGTGGTACTCCCCCTCCCTTGCTTGCCACCAGCCTGGACAGTGAAAACTGCCACTTAGTGCCAGCCTCTGTCCGCTGCAGAGCAGCGGTGAGAAGAGGCCTTTATGTGGCCATTAATTCGGGTGGGTGGGTAGACGCCAGGAATGGCACCATGGCACTGAGCCCAATTTTTACGTCTCCTTCCCCCCCGCCCCCCCCACACCTGCCAGTCTGCCTCAGGATGTGGGGTAAAATTCAGCCCGTAGAACAATTTATGGCACGGAAGGAGGCCATTCGCCCCATTGAGTCTATGCTGGAATTGCTAAAAGACGGGATAATAGATTAGAAAGGATTTTCGGTGGTACTAGCATTCATAAAATGTTCCCTGTTGCTATGAGGCATTAATCCATTTAACCTATCCTCTGCTAAAATCACTAACAATATTTTCTGGGCGATTATTTTTAAGCTGACGACTTCCTTCTGGAGTGATTTTTTTCCAAGTTCAGCCTGACTCTAAGTGAATCATAAACACATGGCCTTGGTTTGGGATTTAGTTTATTCTTTCCCTTTCCTCGCAGAGCTTTCACATTTTTGGATATTCCATAAAACTGCTCTAACCTCCCCCTCTCCCTCATAAACTACCAGTGCAGGCCCAGGAGCCCTGGTGCAATCCCAGCCCTCCACTCAAGAGTTCAGCTGGGGCTCTGGGTGTTGTTTCCAAAGTGTCCAGCTTCCTGACCCAGAGCAGAAAGGAAATCTGTTGTTTAACCCCGAGAAGGAAAATGTGTGACTGACGAGCATATGGTGACTAGACAGAGAACCAGGAAGCAGTCTGAAATAAAATGTTGCTGTACTAATACATTAAAAAAAAAGTTGCTTCTAAACTTTAAGTCCTTACTGCGTGGTACTTTGGGAACTGCAGAAAGGAATTGTGACCCAGAAAGCTACGTCGGTAACCATTGTATCTTTCTTCACAAGCAGAGAAGGTTACTAAGAAGAGATTTGACTTAAAATCATGGACGGTTATGATAAAGTAAGGAGAAATTATTATCCAATGGCAGGAGGGTTAGTAACTGGGGGCACACTGATTTACAGGTGGTTGGCAAAGGAAGCAGAGGCGACATGAGGAAATTTATTTTCACAAAGTGTTTTGCTGTGAGCAGGAATGAGCTGTCTGTAAGAATGATGGAAGCAGATTCAGTCGTTACTTTCAAAAGGGAATTGGATAAATAAGTGAAAGAAAAACAAACTGTACAGGGCTATGGGGAAGAGCAGGGGAGTAGGATTAATTGGATAGCTCCACCAAAGGGCCAGCACAGACATGATGGGCCAAAAGGCCTCCTTCTGTATTGTATTATGCAATGAATCTGCAATAAAAGCCCTGATGTAACGATACGGACTAAAGGATTGGCCGCAACGTTCAGAATTGGTCTGGACAACCACCACAATTGCATATGTAGTGGCTTTACCCAGATGGTAGCTTCACCAGGCTCTCTGAAGGTGGTTTTGCTTGGGATATGTTCTTCAGTATTTAACACTAGGTCCGGGATTTTCCGGTTCCGCCCGTTGCGGAAATGGCAATGAGCAGAGGAGGGGAAATTTGGGGGACGAGCGAAAGGTCCATTGGCTCCTGGCAGGAATTTTGGTCCCGTGGTGGGCGGGACTGGAAAGGCCTGGCCTTGGGTTTCAGAAAGGTGGGGAGAGGCAGCCTGGAGAAGTGGGTGGGGGTGTTGGGTGGAGTGAAGGCCTTAATAACCAAATAAGTATTACCAGTGAAGTATTGGGGGTGGGGGTGGGGGGAGAGGATTGTTCATTAGAACGGACATATCAACGCAGTGTATTACCCGGGGCCGTGGACGGAGGGAGGACGGAGGAGAATGGCTTTCCAGGGCATCCTGCCAAAATTAAAAACAGGATGTCTTTTAAATATTTTCAGCTAGGTTTCCTGGTTGACAGTCGGCCTGATTGACAGGCTGGCTGCCTGCCAGGCAGGAAAGTCTGTGGCAAGGCCACAGCTGAGGGGAGGAGAGGAGGGAGTGAAGCGATTAAGCGATCACGGCGGGGGAGAGGGAGAAATCATAGGGGAGAGATTGAGGTCGAGCTATTCATTTCCTTGGTGGGTTGTTCAGGTGCAGGTCGGTGGGGAGATTATGGAGGCGGATGTCACAGTCGTGGAGGTTTGGGGCAGTTGGAGAGGAGACTGGTGGGGGGATGGTGGGAGGATTTGGAGATTGTGGGAAGGCTGTGGTGGGGGGTGGTGGTGGGGTAGCTGACAGTCAGGGATGGAGTGAGGGAGTTGGAGATTGGGGTGGGACTGTCAGAGATCGTAGAGGGTGGTCAGTGGAGCCTGTGAAGAGATAACGCTGGAGGAAATGGTTCTGTTCCTCCTAGCCCACAAGCGATGCTGTAAAAGCATTTATCACATGGACACACCCCTGCTTTTATTTAGCAGATTCCCTGAGCCCTTTGTATTCCTGGCTCCTTAGGCACTTTATTGACAGATCTGCCATGTGAGGGTGGATTTGTTGCCTCTGCCTTCAACTCACCTCTGTTAAAATGCAAAGTGGACAGGTTGGAGGGGGTGCTGCCGTTGGGCTTGTGATGTTTAGTAAATTGCAAATATCCCATTTGCCCCTGACTCAACCGTTGTCCCATCGTTTAGGAATATTTCTTTAAAAAATACTGCACGTGCTCCTAGAATCCTCCAAATGATAAATGCTTTAGGAATGCACTTAACATTTTTATATAAATAGTCTGAGGGCTGTATTATCGCTGACTGTGCATTAGGCCAAAATACAGATGGGATTTGGTGCCTTTGTGCAAATTTGCAAAATTCCTTTTCGTTTGCTGAGTAGGGGAGAGTGGAGTGTATGTAATTAATATAAATTGCTTGCAGTTGATGGTACAAGAACGAACAGGCATTCGTGTAGCACCTTATCGTTTTCTCTTTACAGCTGGAAGCACTTCTCATTCGATTAGTTATTTTGTGAAGCGTGATCACCGTTGTTAAGTAAGCAAATGCAGCTGCCAATTTGCTCATTCTGTAAAGGTTCTGTAAACATCAGGCAAGATAAATAACTGATTGCTCCGTTTCTGGTATTTTTGCTTGAGGAAGGAATATCAGCCAAAATGTTGGTGAACCCATGGCCACCTTTCACTGAAATCTCTTCCATCTGTCTTACGTGGTTGTTGGGGATGGGGGCGGGTGGGGGTGGTGGGAGGTGGTGGGGCGTGAAGGGACTTCTGACTGTTTAATGGTGCCGCCTCAGACAATGCAGCACTCTGTCAGTACTGCACTGGAGTGTCAGCCTAGATTGTGGGTGTAAGTATTGTAAGCAAAAAGATAAATGGAGTTCAAATTCCTGCAACGCAAGGCACAATTCTTTGCGTGCTACAGGGAAAATTTTGCCAGAGCTTCTGTGTGGCAAATTTTCTGACATTGAACTGACCTTGCGAAACTTCCTCATATTTCTTTCTTTAAAAAGTGAACTCAATTCCTCCTGAACAAAGTTTTAGATCCGTTTCTGATTGTATTGATATACTGCAACCTCAAAACTGTTAAAAAGTATTTAAAGAATACCCGCTGGTTGAGTGCACATTGCCCCTGTTTTCAGTATTTGTTGGTAGGGCAGAATGATTCTGCCTCTCAGCCTCATTTTCCTATTGATGCTTATTTGAGGGATGGGGTGCAAATCAGTGTTGGTAAAAATTACTGTTGCGCTAAACATAGTTAGGACCCTGGGTTCAGCTAATCCTGCTGACCATGACAGTCATTCAGGGATGATCAGCTTGGCAATGCTTTAGGGTGTGCTTGGCCATGTTTTTGGAATGGTTTTGTTATTTTTCATGCAAATAAAATGATGATTTTCCTTAAAAAGTATGCAAATTGTTGGCAACGTATTATTATATTCACAATCTGCAATGGCAAGCTGGGTTTCATGAAGATTTATAGAAGTACTGAGGGGCCCAGCTGCTGACAGACAACCCCAGAAAATTGCACACGTCTTGCCTTGCGTGGATTATCAGCTCGCCTACAAGCATTTGCGCTGGATGAGTTTCGTCATGGTCAATATGCACTTGAAGGAAAACCACCTCCCAACATCTCTCTGATGGTTGCATGTGCCTTTCAGAGAAAAAGACTTACATTTGTATAGTGTCTTTCATGACCTTGGGATGTCCCAGATGCTTTACAGCTAATTAAGTACTTTTTGAATTGTTGGCACTATTGTAATGTAGAGAACACGGCAGCCAATTTGAGCACAAGCAATCTCTTAGAAATACCAATATGATAATGACCAGCTATTCTTTTGTTTTGTGATGTTGTTTTGAGGTCAGTGCACTGGCTGGAACTCCTTTGACTTTCTTTAGAATAGTGCCATGGGGAGCTTTTACATCCAACTGAGCAGAGCAGACAGGGCCTTAGCTGAACATCTCACCTGAAAGACGGCATCTCCAACAGTTACAGCACTCCTTCTGTACTGCATTGGGGCGTTAACATATTTTTGGGCTCAGCTCTCTGGAGTGGGACTTGAAACCACAACCTTCTGATTCAGATGAACCACTCTGTACCTGGAAATTGCAACCATGGTCCTCTGTTGTTGCAGGACCCTGATTTGCATATTTAAGTAACCACCCACAAGAAATAAGCATGCGTGCTCTTACAGATGCAAACTATTGTATCAGGCTGGCTTTGGGCATCACTGGGGTGGCCGAGGGAGTCCACATTCCCCTGACTTTTAACTGCCAGCTGCCTATTATATTGGTGAGAAACGGGTCTACTGGATGTTTCTGGCGTGAGTGTCTGCGTTAATTTCATTCGATTTTGTTGCCACACTGGTCAGTTAGGGAGTACTTGCCCGAGATTGCTGCTGGGACAAACACATTGCTGAGGCAGAATGCTCTTCCATTTAGTTGTGCTAAGCCAGACCTGGGAATGTTTGAAATTGGGAGTGGACGGAGTTAGCAGATCAGCAGAATTATTACTCGTTTTGCATGCAAATAAAACAATGATTTTCCTTAAAAAGTTTGCAAGTTGTTGGCTGTAGCATTATTGCGTTCATCGTCTGCAACAACAAGCTGGGTTTAAAGCTGGAACTCATAAAGAAAATTCACTGGCTGGTGCCAGTGTGAGGCCTGTGCGAAATCCGTCAGTGGGCCTCACCTGCATGTGACCAGCGAGCGGCAGATATTGGGCGGAGTCGGCCCAGATTTGCACTAAGTGCAGTAGTAGGCGGGAAAAAGGGCGTTTTGCCCGCCAGCTGCAGTATCGGCTTTTTGTGCCATATCACCCCGTTCCCGCCTCATTAATTATGCAGCCACAGGAAACACGCCGTCTTGTTGGTGGGTGGCCTCCGATTTGCCCGCCACACCATCACCTCGCTGCCTCCTCAAGCAGGGCGACATATTTAAACTTCTGCCGCGTGCACACTTCTCAACGCTTGCAGCCCAGGACTGCTCCTGCGAAGACATGGCCCCAAAAGCCTGCTGCGATGTCCTCTACCCCTGCTCTGGCCGCAGGAGGCCCATCAGTCTCACCACTCTGGCTTAGGAGCCGGTGGCAGAGGTGGTTAGTGCCAATGCTGCACACAAGAGGTCGGCCATCCAGTGCAGAAAATGGATGAATGATCTCATCTGTGCCACCAGGGTAAGGCAACCATCTTATCACAACGATCTTATCACTCTAAAATGACACACTCAAGTTCATCATACATTCATTGGCATCTCACTCACTGCCAGCTCAAGGGACAACACCCCTCACTCTCTCACACACAGCCTCACATCTCCACCTGGCTTCATCTCCTCTGGAGACTGCCTCCTCAGCCCTCACAACCTTGAGGTCACTTGTACAGATCAACAGGCCCTGGGGTACCCCCTTCCCCAGTACAGCTCTCACCCTGCAGCCTCTCCCCTTGCCAGAGGCCATTTCTCTCCCTTCCCCATGCAAACCCTAGCTCTGCAGCTGTTGAAAAGCCACCGCCGCCTTATGGCTGGTCTGTTAGGTAGAGACAAAGAACAAAGAACAAAGAAAAGTACAGCACAGGAACAGGCTCTTCGGCCCTCCAAGCCTGCGCCGATCATATTGCCCGTCAACTAAAACATTTTGCACTTCCAGGGTCCGTATCCCTCTATTCCCATCCTATTCATGTATTTGTCAAGCTGCCTCTTAAACACCACTATCGTACTTGCTTCCACCACCTCCTCTGGCAGCGAATTCCAGACACTCACTACCCTCTGCGTAAAAAACTTGCCCCGCACATCACCTTTATAGTTTTCTCCTTTCACCTTAAATCTATGTCCCCTAGTAATTGACTCTTCCACCCTGGGAAAAAGCTTCTGACTATCTACTCTGTCCATGCCACTCATAATTTTGTAAACTTCTATCAAGTCGCCCCTCAATCTCCGTCGCTCTAGTGAGAACAATCCGAGTTTCTCCAACCTCTCCTCATAACTAATAACCTCCAGACCAGGCAGCATCCTGGTAAACCTCCGCTGCACCCTCTCCAACGCCTCCATATCCTTCTGGTAATGTGGTGACCAGAATTGCACGCAATACCTTTATTTACCTTCTGTACCAGTCTGCCATGAGGGACCTTGTCAAAGGCCTTACTGAAATCCATGGATATAACATCCACTGCCCTTCCATCATCGATCATCTTTGTCACTTCCTCAAAAAACTCGATCAAGTTAGTGAGACACGACCTCCCCTTCACAAAACCATGCTGCCTCTCACTAATACGCCCATTTGCTTCCAAATGGTAGTAAATCCTGTCACGAAGAATCTTCTCCAATAATTTCCCTACCACTGACGTAAGGCTCACTGGCCTGTAATTTCCTAGATTATCCCTGCTACCCTTCTTAAACAATGGAACAACATTGGCCATTCTCCAGTCCTCTGGGACCTCACCCGTAGCCAGTGAGGATACAAAGATTTCTGTCAAGGCCCCAGCAATCTCCTCCCTTGCCTCCCTCAGTACTCTGGGGTAGATCCCATCTGGCCCTGGGGACTTATCCACCTTAATATTCTTCAAGACTCCTAACACCTCTTTTTTGATCTCAACATGATCCAGGCTATCTACACACTCTTCCCTAGACAAATCGACTGCTAAGTACTTCTTTTTGGTGAATACTGATGAGAAATATTTATTTAGTATCTCTCCCATTTCTTCTGGCTCCACACACAGATTCCCACCTCTGTCCCTGCGTGGGCTTACCCTTTCCCTGGCTACCCTCTTGCTTTTTACATATGTATAAAAGGTCTTGGGATTTTCCTTAATCCTGGTTGCCAGTGACTTTTCATGACCCTTTTAGCCCTCCTGACTCCTTGCTTAAGTTTCTTCCTACTTTCTTTGTATTCTCCACGGGCTTCAACTGTTCCCAGCCTTCTAGCCCTTACGAATGCTTCACTTTTCTTTTTGACTAATCTCACAACATCCTTCATTATCCAAGGTTCCTGAAACTTGCCATGCTTATCCTTCATCCCAGCAGGAACATGCCGGTCCTGAATTCTTATCAACTGACGTTTGAAAGCCCCCCACATGTCAGTTGTTGATTTGCCCTCAAATATCCGCCTCCAGTCTAGATTCCTCAGTTCCTGCCTAATATTGTTATAATTGGCCTTTCCCCAATTAAGCACCTTAACCCGAGGACTCCTGTTATCCTTATCCAGCAGTACCTTGAAACTTACTGAATTATGGTCACTTTTCCCGAAATGCACCCCTACTGAATCTTCGACCACCTGGCCGGGTTCATTCCCTAATACCAGGTCCAGTATTGCCCCTTCCCTAGTTGGACTATCTACATATTGTCTCAGGAAGCCCTCCTGGATGCACCTTACAAATTCTGCACCATCCAAATCCCTAGCACTAAGTGATTCCCAGTCAATATAGGGAAAGTTAAAATCACCCCCACAACAACCCTATCGCTTTTACATCTTTCCAAAATCTGCCTACATAACTGTTCCTCAATCTCCCGATGGCAGTTGGGAGGCTTATAGTAAACCCCCAACATTGTGATTGCACCCTTCCTATTCCGGAGCTCTACCCATATTGCCTCGCTGCATGAGCCCACCGAAGTGTCCTCCTGTCGTACAGCTGTGATATTCCCTTAACCAGCAGTGCAACTCCCCCACCTCTTCTACATCCCTCTCTATCCTGCCTGAAACATCTAAATCCTGGAATGTTTATCTGCCAATCCTGTCCATCCTTCAACCAAGTCTCTGTAATAGCAATAACATGGTAGTCTCAAGTACTAATCCAAGCTCTAAGCTCATCTGCCTTGCCTGTTATACTTCTCGCATTGAAACAAATACATTTCAGACCCCCAGTCCCACTGTGTTCAGTAATTTCTCCCTGCCTGGCCTTCCTCTTAGTCCTACTGGCCATATTCACTGGTTCCCAGTCATTTATTTCACCTGCTGACCTATTGCTCTGGTTCCCACCCCCCCTGCCATACTAGTTTAAACCCTCCCGAGTGACAATAGCAAACCTCGCAGTCAGGATATTGGTGCCCCTCCAGTTTAGATGCAACCCATCCTTCTTGTACAGATCCCACCTGCCTCGGAAGAGATCCCACTGATCCAGATATCGGAAACCCTCCCTCCTACACCATCTGTTCAGCCACGTGTTCAGCTGCACTATCTTCCTATTTCTAGTCTCACTGGCACTGGCACGTGGCACAGGGAGTAATCCTGAGATTACAACCCTAGAGGTCCTGTTTTTTAACTTTCTGCCTAACTCCCTGAACTCCCGCTGCAGGACCTCGTCACTCTTCCTGCCTATGTCGTTAGTACCAATGTGTACCACGACCTCTGGCTGTTCTCCCTCCCCCTTCAGAATGTCCCGTACCCGATCAGAGCCTGCCCATGAGCCCCTCTAAAAGTGATGTGGTGCTGCCTGCAAAGCCTGGCGCTGTTGACAATGAGTGCTGCCTGAAGCAAACAAACCTCGAAGCCCTGAGCAAAGTGCAGCTCGCCAGGTGCATGTCGCTTATGTACAGTTGTGAAACCCATCGGAGTGCAATCACGCCAATTTGCCCGGATGATCCAGCCTGGGGGATGATTCTGGCGAGCAGGGCTTATAATGAGATGCTAGAGTATTGAAATCAGGTTGCTGACATGCGGTGGTGGGAAATGCGGCCCACCGTTGATGGGTGGAGCGGACGATCACAAACTGGTTTAACGATGCCGTGAAATTGATTTTTGGCCTTCTTCCCATATTGCTTCCCCCCTCCACCCGCCTCTCCTGCTATGACGCCCGATGCTAATGGGGCCGGAGATTACCGGCTATTGTCTGTACCCATGGAGGTCACCGATTGGAGCTGTTTGTGACACTGGCAGCAGCCCTCGGTTAGGTCGTTGGGAATTGGAGAGGGCTGAGTGAGCGAACACGTACACATTCAAGCTAGAATCCGTGGGAGCAGATAGCTAAGCATTGCCTTCATTTCAAACTTACGTAAGCTTCAAAGGGCATCTTTCACACCCAAAATATCAGCTGTGTGTTTCAGTACGTCACTACTCTCCAAATATTATTTTAGGAATTTCATTTTCCTTTTTCTAGTCTATACAAGACTATCGACACAAAAAAGCCCAGGCATAGTAAAGTACAGGTCACCACCGTTCTGAGAAATCTAATTTTTCAGTAATACTCTAACTTTTCTTTCTGCTCACTGACTCTCTGTGTATTTCCAGCATATGTGGGGTTTCTCTTTCAGATTTACAATTGAATGCACACAGTAATTCACCATCTATCATCAAAACACAGGAAAGCCCCCAACATAGCCCCTATCACACATTCCACTCTGAGGGGAAGTTTCCCCTTTGCTCGTGGGCTCATCACTGTGGAAATTCCAGGTGATAATTCTATCTTCTCTTTCATCCTGTGAACTGAGTCCACAAAAGGACCAAGTTTCTCCAGTCTTTTTCCTCTTAACTCAGGCCCCTGACAGATGAGTTCAGCCTTCTGGCTGTTCTCTGCACTGACTCCAGTCCTTTATGCTTATCTTGCTTCTGGGAGACCAGAACCAGACGCAGCAAGGTGGACACGATGAGATACTGCGAGAGGAGGATAAAGTCCAATCACTTTCTATGCTGGCTTACATTCTAATATTTTGACTATCAAGTTCAATGTTTAAGGAACATAGGGCATTGGAGCAGGGGTACAGTAGCATAGGGATTATGTTGCTGGACCAGTAATCCAGAGGCCCAGACAAATGGTCTGGAGACATGGGGCCCACCATGGCAGCTGTGGAATTTAATGTCGATTAATTAAATAAAATCTGCAACAACAAGCTAGTATCAGTAATGGTGACATGAAACTACCAGATTGCCATAAAAATCTATCTAGTTCACTATTGTCCTTTAGGGAAGAAAATCTGCCATCCCTACTTAGCTTGGCCTTTATGTGACCTCAGTCTCATAGGTGGGTTGACCTCTTAACTGCTCTCTGAAACGACCTAGCAAGCCCTTCAGTTGTACTCAAAGGCAATTGGGGATGGAGAATAAATACTGGTCTTGCTGGTGACACCCACATCCTGAATGAATAACAATAAAGTAGACCATATGGCCCCTCAAACCTGCTCTGCCATTTGGTAATATCGTGGCTGATCTTCTGCTTCAACGCTGCTTTATGCCATATGCTTTGCGTCGGTTAGACATATTTAGTGTCACTCTACTAAAACTCCTGAGTCCCTCGCATCCTCATCCATAGCTATTCCAACAGCATTCATGGAGCTTCATTTAGTTTTCCTTCCTATGTGTTGCACTTTACACTTACCTATGTTACAGTTTATCTGTCACTGATCTGAAGTCTTGTTCAGTTCATTACAATTTCTGAGCTACCTCTTCTCATTGTTTTACCCTTCTTCTAGTTTGGTAGCACTGCAAATTTGACCACCCTGCACTCCTCATCAGAATCCATTTGTGTGAAGTCGAAACTAGCAGTGGCTCCAGTGCTAAATGCTGAGGCAGCTTGCTCAATACTGTTCCTCCAGCTCAGCCTCTCTGTTTCAGTCCCTGCTAGCACTCCTTCACCCACTCCCTTACTTGGAGCAGCCCAGGGATCCAACTGCAGGAGGTAGGTAGGTAGGGAGATCACAGAGGGTGATACAGAGCATGCGGGCAGGGGGAGCAGGGTGAGGAAAGTGAGACTGTGAAGTTCCTGTGCTAAGGATCAGCAGACATCTGACTTGGGTCTTAGAGTCTTTGAATCCTGATGTCATGAGTCTTCCTTTTCTATGAAGGCTGAGCATCAGACCTGTTGAAGGCAGCTTACAATCAAACCCATCCAATAGGAAGAGTCCATGAATGGTATTTCTGCATCATAATTTGCAACACTTAAAACCAACCTGGAGACGACAGTCCAGGCAGATCTGAATGCAGCAGTTCTTGGAGTAGATTAAGTTTCCTCGATCTTTGTAACTCTCACTGCTGCCTGGGTGTGGTTGGGTGACCGGTTATGAGAGGGCTACCCCTTCCTGCTTGGACAGAATTGGCAACTAGGGGGTGTTACTAATTGCCAATTCTGTTCAATTGGATCTATTTCTTCCACAAACATTGTTTGATCCATTCTATCATGGACTATCTTATATTGTGCAATCACTTGGGTGTGACATTTCTGACAGTTCTCATGACACATGACTCAGTCATCTCTTTCTGCAGCTAACCTTATGAACGTCAGCTATATTCCCAATCAAATATTCAAACAGGTTCTCTTATAAAGGTGTCATCAATCAATTTACCTCCCAGCCTGTTTCACATATCCATTAGACTGTGTGAGCAACAGTTATCATTGGCTGCTCAGAGAGTACACTTTTTATATGAATTGCCCTCATTGACCCAACTGAGGACATTAACTAGCTCTTGGTATCCAGTAAAGGCCAGCATGGTAGTTGCATGACTGAATTTTGTTCACGTCCAAACGATAGGCTTTTCAGTTCCTGCTGTTATGATTGAGGACTTTAACTATTCTAATGACGCCCCCCCCCTCCGCCGATTATCTTCCTTTTTGTGGGGAGGTGAATGATCTCTTTGGAATTGGGTCCAAGATTGAAATGTCTGGAAATGGAAGTTTGGAAGTAAGCCAAGCCTCCAAGCCAGACTCAGTAACCAAATACCTGGAACAGGCAGGTCTGCTATATTCCAGGGCAGTGTTAATGATTCAAAAGCAAGATACTGCAGATGCTGGAAATCTGAAATAAGAACATAAAATGCTGGGAAAACACAGCAGGTCGGGCAGCACCTGTGGAGAGAAACAGAGTCAATGTGTCAGGTCAATGACCTTTCAACTCTTTCAAGTACATTCACAGTTCTTGGTTTTCCGGGAGTGGGAAACTCTTTCGAGTTATCAACAGTCACAGATTGCAACTCTTTCGAGTACAATCACAGTTCTTGGTTTCCGGGAGTGGGACGTGAACCCACAACCCTCTGATTCAAAGGCGAGGGTGCTATGAACTGAGCCACAGCTGACACCTCAGTTAATGACCTTTCATCAGAACTCCATCAGAACTGTTGATGATTGACTAACGCACTAATTGAACCTGTCACTGGGGATTGCGAGTCTTCTCACTCCACAAAGCAATGCCCTAATGGTCATACTAGCTGGACAAGCAGTGGAAAGTGTAAAAGTACTTTGTGCTGATTAGCTGCACAGCTTTGGCTGTTTAAACTGTGACAGCACTGTTAGTCAGGTTGGGGCTTCCAAACTAGTCAACTAGTACCTAAGTTTTCTGCTCATGTGGTACTAGTGTTATGAATGTGAGACTTTATAGGGAGTTATGTTTTAAACTGTCTCTTTTAATTTGAGATAGGATGGGGGATGATGAAATCATATCGATCTCTGCCCGGAGACAGGCCCATGTGATTTGGCTGCCATGGGGACAGAGGCCCAGGTTGAAACCCATAACAATTCAATTGCCGGTTTTCACATCTTGGCACAAAAAAAGAGGGGCAGCTAATCTTGCTGGACACAATCAGATTCAGAGACACTGGAGAGGGAGATACAGAGAGAGAGAGAGAGAGAGGAGAGAGAGAGATGCTGCTGTGAGAAGCAGAAGGGAAAAGACTGTTGTTGTGTTAGCCCTAAGCAGAATGCTGGTAGGAATTGATTCTCTGTTAAAAGTGATGGAACTTGTGCAGGTTTAAGAATCAAGAAGTCGCCAGAGGGTGCCTTGCTGCTGGAAGTGCTGGAAGACTAAGTGAAGTGACTTGCACTAGAATCTGGACACTGGAGTCCTCGCCCTGATGTGCCAGGGAGAATGGAGCCTGCTGGAAAAGTCAGGAGAGGTTTAAACCTGAATCTACAAGGCTGCATATCTTCTGAGAGCAGGGCGAAATGTATAAGTGGGTCATGAATTATTTTTGGTTGTGTTAATTAGTTAATGACGAAGAACCTTTCCTGTGGTTTGGTGTGTTAGTTGCCTATTAAATAATGGTTAGACTAATGTTGAGTTTAGTTTGTTTGCTACAGTAAAAGTCTTAACATGTTAAATCTTGTGCAATGTTTTTGGTTGGTTTCTGGAAAATTCATATCTCTTTTTAAAAGTTCTTGGTCTTTACGGGAATGTAACATAAGAAAGTCTGGAACTGATGGCTGGTCTTTGATAAGTTAGCTGAGTTTAGCCAGAAAGCTAATGGGGGATGTCATCCAATGAGGTTTAGTTTCTTTAGTCTGGAAACATGGAAAATCATCCAGTGTTTCAGGTCTTGACTGCTATCCAGTTACCCTCGCTGGAAACAGTGGATGTCATATGGGACTAAGACATGATCTGATGTGGTTATGCTCTCCATCACAGTTGAATCCGCAATGTCCCATTAGCTGGTTAACCTTACCAACTCCGAGTGGGGAACCTGCACTCTCTCCAATACAAGCATTTTATTTTTGAAATTTAATGCATTTTTATTGCGTTGGATCAATGTCTACATGAGATAAATGCTTAATGAAAACGTTCTGCATGAGCTCGTTTGCTTGGAGGTAAATATTTTTGTATGACTATTTCAATCTGTTTGACATTTATTAATTCAAGTGTGCCACTGACATATCCAATAATACCAAAACTGTTTCCTTTAGGTCAATTTAGAGTTTAACGACTGCATATGAAAACTCTCTCAGGATCATTTATTATCAAATTCCATTACCAGACTTCTTGCAAGAGAGGGCCACAATGTTTATACCTTCTGCTTTAATTCTTTCTCCCCTGACAGTTCAAAGCAACTTTCTTCGGTTAGGTTTCAAGAAATGCCCAGTAATGTGATTTCTTCTCAGTCACCAGAAAGCTGAACCTGACACCAACAGTCCAGGCTGTATCATTTAAATACCACTCTGCCCTGAATGGGTGAGCTTTGTGAACACTATTAGTTGCAGGCCAATCATTATTGTTATGAGTAATGCAGCCCGACATGTGCAATTAATGATCTAATTGTGTCATATATATTACTATGTTATCCTGTGCAACTGTAACAAGGGTTATTAGAGATTACTTAGCCACCTCATCCTTTCAATAATTAGTGGCCAAATTGCTTTATTGCTGGAGGAATTCCTGATGCACTGTATCAGATACTGACCTCTACAACGCTGAGCATTGTAGCCGCAAGGTCAGTGCTCCACAATACTATAACTGCTGTGCTACCCTGAGAGATGATAGCCTCTCTAAGCCAAACCTGCATGTTCTCTTCGTGTAGCGTCCTTGTTGTCCGAGGGCTGCTAATCATCACTTATGCCAGAGTATCACTATGGGGAAAGATGGGGCATAGTCCTCAAGAACTGCCTTAGCCAATATTGAACTGACCGTGTTGCTGTTATTCTGCACCACACTCTAACTGTCTAGCTAACTCATCACCCTCCCAACGTTCCTTCTCAGTGCAAGATGTTGATGCCGATCGCATGCCATTTGCTTGTACTTCTCTTTCCCACACTCTGTTGTTACTTGGAATTCTAGGGAAATTTTTCCACACCCATGCATTGGTTGTGCAAGCATGGGGTAGAGGAGGTTAGTGGTTTTTGGGGGGGTGGGGGGTGGCGGAAAATCAGTGGAAATGCACCAGGCCGTGCTGGGGAAGCGGGAGGCTTGTGCTAGCTTTGATCTGTGCAAATCCTGTTACACAATACAGGAAACGTGTTACTGAGGATGGTGGCCTCCCTGCCTTGCGTTTAGGTCTCCTCTTTCACCACTGACTGTCAACTGTGGGACTCCATGGACACATGTCCATACAAAGCAGATGCTCTTTAAACCCTGACCTGCACAAACCACATTCATAAAGATATAAGTGACAGGAAGATATCCTTTTGGGCATTTGGAGTTACTTATTGCTGCCTTACTGTACTTTTCCATGTGTGGTAGGTCAGGTCTCAGTTAAATGCTGATTTTGACTTCTTTTAATAATTCTTCACGTCTTTCTGGTGAGTTGGCATCTGTCTAGAACTATCTCTCCTCGTAGGGTAGGTATTCCTTTGGGAATTCCACTTCCCTCAGGAAATGAGAGCACGAGCAGGAATTCTACTGGTATAAACAACACAAGCGAGTCTGTACCAACCTCCAGTGTAAGCAATAAGCTGGGGAAGCAAATTAAAACTTTCTTAGCGTGGAGTTCATGGGTGGGCTCAGATCCCAATATCATTTTGCAAACCCTGCTGCCAGTATTGGCCTCTGTAGGAATCTTGTGCTGCAGTAGATGTTATCTGTATCTGTCTCAAGATGAAATGTACAATGCGGTTTTAATATTTTTCAATTCACGTTTGATTAAAATTAAGATAAAAATTGCAAACAAAGCACTGGGGTTCATTTCTCGAGCTAAAGAAAAGAAGAACGAGAGATTTGTATTTATCTGGCGATTTACACAAGTACCAGACTTCTCAAGAGTAACAGAATTCAAAAGTTATGATCAAGTTAAATAGAAACTATAGAACCTAGAACCTAGGCCTATACTTGGTAGAGTTTAGAAGGATGAGAGGAGATCTAATTGAGGTATATAAGATGCTAAAGGGGATAGACAAAGTAGACGTGGAGCGGATGTTTCCCCTTGTGGGGCATTCTAGAATGAGAGGCCATAGTTTTAGGCTAAGGGGTGGTAGATTTAAATCAGAGATGAGGAGGAATTACTTTTCTCAAAGGGTCGTGAATCTGTGGAATTCACTACCTCAGAGTGCATTGGATGACGGGACGCTGAATAAATTTAAGGATGAGATAGACAGATTTTTAATTAGTAACGAGTTGAAAGGTTATGGGGAGAGGGCGGGAAATTGGAGTTGAGGCTGAAATGAGATCAGCCATGATCATATTGAATGGCAGGGCAGGCTCAAGGGGCTGAATTGCCTACTCCTGCTCCTAGTTCTTATGTTCTTATGTAGAATCTTGGTTAGAGCAAATTTTTTTTCATTCACGGGATGTGGGCTTTGCTGGCTGGGCCAGCATTTATTGCCCCAGGTGGTGGTGTTCCCATCTATCTGCTGCACTTGTCCTTTTAGATGGTAGTTGTCGTGGATTTGGAAGGTGCTGCCTAAGGAGCCTTGGTGAATTCCTGCAGTGCATCTTGTAGATGGTACACACTGCTGCCACTGTGCATCGGTGCTGGAGTGAGTGAATGTTTGAGGGTGAGCTGCCAATCAATCAGGCTGCTTTGTCCTGGATGATGTCAAGCTTCATGAGTGTTGTGGGAGCTGCACTCATCCAGGTGTTTGGGGAGTATTCCATCACAATCCTGACTTGTGCCTTGTGGATGGTGAACAGGCTTTGGAGAGTCAGGAGGTGAGTTACTTGCCATAGGATTCTTAGCCTCTGACCTGTTCTTGTAGCCACAGTATTTACATGGTTAGTCCAGTTAGTTTCTGGTTAATGGTTACCCCTAGAATGTTGATAATGGGGGATTCAGTGATGGTAACGCCAATGACCGTCAAGGGGTGATGGTTAGAGTCTCTCTTGTTGGAGATGGTCATTGCCTGGCACTTGTGTGGTGCAAATGTTACTTGCCACTTGTCAGCCCAAGCCTGGATATTGCCTAGGTTTGCTGCATATGGACATGGACTGCTTCAGTATCTGAGGAGTCGTGAATGGTGCTGAACGTTGTGCAATCATCAGCAAACATCCCCACTTCTGACTTTATGATAGCAGGAAGGTCATTGATGAAGCAGCTGAAGATCGTTGGGCTGAGGACTTTAGACTGAGAAACTCCTGTGGTGATGCCCCGGAACTGAGATGATTGACCTCCAACAACCATAACCATCTTCCTTTGTGCTAGGCATGACTCCAAACAGTGGAGAGTTTCCCCCCTGATTTCCATTGACTCCAGTTTTGCGAGGGCTCCTTGATGCCACACTCGGTCACTCTCACCTCACCTCGGGAGTTCAGCTCTTTTGTCCACGTTTGAACCAAGGTTGCAATGAGGTCAGGAGCTGAGTGGCCCTGGCGGAACCCAAACTGGGCATCAGTGAGCAGGTTATTGCTAAGCAAGTGCCACTTGATAGCACTGTTGATGACGCCTTCCATTACTCTACTGATGATCGAGAGTAGACTGATGGGGCGGTAATTGGACGAGTTGGATTCGTCCTGCTTTTTATGTACAGGACAAACCTGAGCAATTTTCCACAGAGCCAGGTAGATGCCAGGTAGTTGTAGCTGTACCGGAACAGCTTGGCTAGGGGCACGGCAAGTTCTGGAGCACAAGTCTTTAGTACTATTGTCGGAATATTGTCAGGTCCCATAACCTTTTTCCAGTGCCTTCAGCTCTTCCTTGATATCATGTGGAGTGAACCACATTGGCTGAAGACTCGCATCTGTGTTGCTGTGGACCTCTGGAGGAGGCCGAGATGGATCATCCACTCGGCACTTCTGGCTGAAGATTGTAGCAAATGCTTCGGCCTTATCTTTTTCATAAATGTGCTGGGCTCTTCCCATCATTGAGGATGGGGATATTTGTGGAGCCTCCTCCTCCAGTGAGTTGTTTAATTATCCACCACTATTCACAACTGGATGTGGCAGGACTGCAGACCTTAGATCTGATCCATTGGTTGTGGGATCACTTAGCTCTGCCTATCACTTGCTGCTTATGCTGTTTGGCATGCAAGTATAGCTTCATCAGGTTGGCACCTCATTTTTAGGCATGCCTGGTGTTGCTCCTGGCATGCGCTTCTGCACTCTTCATTGAATCAGGGTTGATCACCTGGCTTGATGGTAATGATAGAGTGGGGGATATGCCAGGCCATGAGGTTACAGGTTGTGTTTGATTGGAATTCTGCTGCTGCTGTTGGTCCACTGCACCTCATGGATGCCCAGTCTTGAGTTGCTAGATCTGTTTGAAATCAATCCCATTTAGCACAGTGGTAGCACCACACAACACGATGGAGGCAATGTGAAGGCGGGACTTTGTCTCCACACTGACTGTGCAGTGGTCACTCCTACCAATATGGTCATGGACAGATGCATCTGCGACAGGCAGGTTGGTGAGTTTTCTGTCTTGGGTAAATGAGTTTGTTGGCCAACCGAACTCGAACTGCACGCCTTCCTATGTTCTCCTCCATTGTTGCTTGCAATCAATGATGGGAAGAGACTGATGTAAGAATAAACAGTGATGATTTATTGAGACATAGGGCAGAGTACCAGATCATACGTGCTCACTCAGAAACTTCCAGAACTAGACTTACAGTTCCCAGTTGCCTGCACTGTGCAGTGATTCATCAGTGATGTCACATGATCAGTACACTTGCATTTTCTTAAAGGGACAGCATACCTCACTTTACCACAGTGACGATGAGGTCAAGTATGTTTTTCCCTCTTGTTGGCTCCCTCACCACCTGTCACAGACCCAGTCCAGCAGCTATGTCCTTCAGGACTCGGCCAGCTCGATCTGTAGTGCTGCTACCAAGCCACTCTTGGTGATGGGCATTCAAGTCCCCCCACCCACAGTTAATTCTGTGTCCTTGCCACCCTTGGTGCTTCCTCCAAGTGGTATACAACATGGAGGAGCGCTGATTCATCAGCTGAGAGAGGGCAGTATTTAAGAGTACTGTGCACAGTTCAACTCTTCATGTTATTAGAAGGATGTCAAAATACTGGAAGAAGTGAAAAATCTTTTACCAGGATGACACCAGAATGGAGAGATACAACTATCAGGAAAAGTTGACCAGGTTGGGACTCTTTCATCTAAAAGAGAGAAGACTGCAAAGTGAGCTGATAGAGGTCTTCAAAATTATGCAGGGTTTAAATGGGTAGGTGTAGAGAAGATGGACCTGGTTTTAACCCCTGTCAAGTGAATGGGCTTTGAGTGAGTTGAAACACCCCAACCCAATGTTTCCACTGGGTGACTCCAAAACTAGGGACCATAAATATAAGATAGTCACTAATAAATCCAACAAGGAATTCTGGGGAAATCTTTCTGCTCAGAGAGTGGTGTGAATGTGGAACTTGCTACTACATGGGGTCATTGAGGTGACTATTTAAAGGGAAGCTAGACGAACAAATGACGGAGAAAAGGAATGAAGGAAATGTCTCCTTTTTCACCACTGACTGTCGGAAGTAGAACGTGGAACGCCGCTCTGTGAGTGATGAAAGGCCTCCAATACCTTACCCAGTGCCTGACTGTGCAGATCTTCAGGTAATTTAACTGTAGCAGGTTTCAATTTCTGTCTTAATTTTGCTTCCATGGTTTTAGTAGCACACGTCTGTCCACAAGGCTGATGCAAGAAGGCACAATTGCTTGGAAAGTGCTGCTAAAGATAATAACCAACAAATACTGAACACCTCTGTTAAAACAGTGGATAGAGGAATGGCATGTGAAAGAAAAGAAAATTCATAGGAACGCCTTAAGCATGTGCCCATTATTGAAACCACAGCAGTAATTTCTAGGTAGTTGACACAACTGGGTCACAACGTTCAGAAACATGTTTCCCCACTGTAACAATAACCACACAGACAAGAGAAAGTGTTAACATTTCTCAGAGTGCGCTGGAATGTGAGGTCAAATTTCTTTGCGCACAACTTGCCCCTAAAATGGCAAAGTAAAAATATTATGGTCTTGACTCATGATCTGTCGGCCCGAGTTGCTTCGAGTTGTCACTGCCAGAGCCATAAAGCACTCCAAACAAGTGACCTAAATGTGCGCAGTTTGGGAATTGATGCTTCCAATATTTGATGTCAAGCCATTTCAGTTTAGTGTGCAACACAAGAATGTTGAAAAACCGGTTGACTTTACTTACAAGTTAATGTTTAACCTTTTAGAAAAAAAACTAGCGTGAGTGTTTGCAGATCAGTGTATTTTCCACCACATGTGGGATTAGTTATGGATGAAATGGGAAGAAGGAAAATGCTCTGTAATTACACCAGAACAATGCGATGGTAGATGGGAATGAGTTCAAAGACTGAGAACTGCATTCCTGACCACCAATCACTATCTAAGATGTACCCAATTCCGTGGCATTGTGGTTTAAACCATTGAAGAGTCTGTCATTTTGTATTGAAGGCTGCACCTTGCTCATGAAAGAAACATCGACAAAACTTTGATGTGGGGATGATTCCTCTTGTTTCTTTGTGAAACAACACCACAGAATTTCACCACACATGAGACCATTCGTCCAACACACGTGTGCTGGCTCTCTGCAAGAATTATTCATTCAGTCTCTTCCTTCTGCTAATTCTCCCTATACTCTGTTAAATATTTGATTTAAAAAAATATTTATCTATTTCCCTTTTAAAGCTTATAATGAATTTGACAGAAAAGCATAAGAGATGGGTGCAGGAGTAGGCCATTCGGCCCTCAAGCCTGCTGCACCATTCAATAAAATCATGGCTGATCTGATCTTGTCCTCAACTTCTTTCTTGCCTGTTCCCCAAAACCCTTGACCTTATACCGCACAAAAATCTAACTCATGAGCCTCACCCCCCCATGGTCCCCTTCTACCATCAAGAGTCAAAGAAGCAGCAATTATCAAAAATTTTATTCACATTTGTCCAAAGCCTTTGTGATCTTTTAATGTATGTTAAATGCACATCTGTGAAGCTGAGACGAGATCAGTCGTGTTCCTCTCCATGGATTCCACTTAGTTACAGGGCGGGCTAAACACAGACCAGCTCCATTCTTTCTTGTGGGTTTTGCTACTTTGTTTGAAGGACATCTGTAGGCTTTTGAAAAAATATAATCTGTTAATCGCTCCAGACTGTGACCTGTTGGCATGAAGAGGTTCAAAATCTGTCTCAGCCATCATAACCGCTGAGTCTACTCCGACACCAGCTACATTGCCATCCCCCTTCAAAATAACCTTTGGCCTGGGATCTAATGAAGATACTAGGGCGCCATATTGATAGCAGCCACTGACCCCTCCTCCCCATGGTGTTGCCACTCAATAGAGCTGCCAGCCTCTGATTGGCTACAACCAGGTCCTTGAACCTGCGGAAAGCCTGACGCTGTCCAGTTATGGCGGGCCTTCCCTAAAAGAGACAACACAGGGCTCTCGCCGGCCCTCCAGCTGGCAGGCGATGTCCCCATTGCCTTCATTAAATACCGTCCCTACAGTACTGTGTAGAGGTTTGGTTTCTTTACTTAGGCAGGGATATACTTGCATTGAAGGCAGCTCAGAGAAGGTTCACTACGCTGATACCTGGGATGCAGGGGTTGTATTATGAGGAAAGGTTGAGCAAGTTGGGCCTATACCCATTGGAGTTTAGAAGAATGAGAGGTGATCTTATTTAAACATACAAGATTCTGAGGGGGCTTGTCAGGGTAGATGTTGGGTTTCCTCTCATGGGAGAATCTAGAACTAGGGGGGCACAGTTTAAAAATAAGGGATCTCCCATTTAAGAAGGAATTTCTTCTCTTGGTGAGTCGTTAGTTTTTGGAATTCTTTCCCTTAGAGAAAAGTAGAGGTAGGGTTGCCAACCCTCCAGAATTGGCCTGGAGTTTCCAGGAATTAAAGGTCAATCTCCATGAGACAGCTCCGCGCAACCTTGGAGGAAAATCATCGGGAGATTAAAAGAAGATTTTTTAAAAATCATTTTCTTTGACCATTTCTCTTTACCAGGTATAAAAGTATTGAAAACGAGGAGAAGAAAATGTGGTTTGGCTGACAGTCAAGCATCATCCAATTGGCTAATGAGTCTTTTTGCTTTCCAAATGGTGTAAGAAGGCAGTACGTCACAAGGGTGGAAGTGCTGGCTGACTAATGGCTGGAATTTGGGGGCAAATCAGATGATGAAACCTCCAGGAATACGTTTAATCACTGTTGGCAACCCTAAGTGGAAACTGAATCATTGTCCAACGGCCTTGATTATATTTAGATTTTTGATCGACAAAGGAGTTAAGGGTTAAGGGAAACAGACAGGGAAATGGAATTAAGGCCACGGTCAGATCAGCCATGATCTTATGGAATAGTGGAGCTGGTTCGATGGGCTGAGTGGCCTAATCCTGCTCCTATTTCTTAGGATCTCATGTCCTAAAAGGCCAGCCCCTTATCCTGAGGCTGTGTCCCTTAGTTCTACATCCTCCAGCTTCTTAGCAGCCTAACTCTGTAAGAGTTTTATATGTTCCAATGAGATGGATGAGTAGATCTGGGGAGTTCAGGGACCTGGAGATCCAAACAATCTTAACAGTTGGGTCTCATTCACCTAGATTTTACAGAGCCCCAGCCAGGTTCACTACCTGACTGACAGGTGGGAAGAGGAATTTAGCATTCGGAGGCCATAGCCAGGGGCCTTTGGCAATCCCTCCTGAAAGGTTAGTTGGGTGGGGAGGGGGTGGGGGTGGGGGTCGGGGGGGGTGGGGGGATGGGATTCTAGAGGATCCTTCTGACCCACGTGGAAACCTGAAATTGAGTTTTTCATCTGACCTGCCTTGGCTACGTCCAGTCTGCGACCCATTTTTTGGCAAGTTTGGCTTGACGGGGAAACTGTCCCTGCTCCCCTACTCAGATCTTTGAATAATATTGAATATCGTGTCCCCTATGACATTGTGTCCCACTCGCCTGCTCCGGCAACGGGAGGTGTTGGGATGAGAGAGTAAGTAACACTTCAATTTTAACTGTGCCCCCCACCAGATTTCTGCTAGCTGTTGGCGGTGGGGGGGCTTGTGGGGGGCTGGGGGGGTTGCTGGGGGGGGGGGTTAAAATTGTGCTTTGTACCTTATCTACGTTTTCGATTTCTCTCATTATGTCTCATTTTGCCCCCTGCTTATCTCACTTCTTCCATTAAAAAAAACCTACTGTTCTCCACCCAACATTTAATCAGTTTTACACGCAGCAGACACCTGAACAAAGCGGGCACTTGTTTTTTTAACGTGAGTTTAGACAGCCAACTATCCAACCATGGAGGCAACAAAGCCGGGCCTGGTCCTGTCCTCACCCTATATCCAAATCTGCACATTTCTTACCAGGGTCACTGCGCAACAAACAATGGGAAAACCCTGGCTGATTTTTTTTTTCTCCTCACTAACTGTGGTAAACTAAGGTCAACAGCAACACCGGCAGGCTGAGCTCCACTAACTGAGAAATGAACTCGGGAGCTTGTCATTTAATACAATGGACGGTAAGAAGTAAACTGAAAGCAACATGTTAGACAGAAACTGATGCAATTCTCAATTTAGTGTTTCTGTTGCAGTGGAAAGTTAAGTGGCAGTCAGCGTGGTGGCAATTGAATGTAGTTTTTGGAGTTTGTTTTTCCCAGCAGATCATACCCTGACAGAAAATTCCCCAATATAGTGACTCAAGAATAGAACATGAGATCATTAGGGACAGAAATAGGCCATTCGGCACCTCGAGCCTGTTCCGCCATCCAGTTAGATGATGGTTGATCAGCACTTCAATTCCATTTACCTGCCTTTCCTCCATATCACTTGATAACTTTACTAAAAAAAAAACCTATTTCAGATTTGAAAGCTCCAGAGAGTTGCCAACCCTCCAGGATTGTCCTGGAGTCTCCAGGAATTAAAGATTAGTCACCTGGACACTGGTCCGAGCAAACCCAGGGAGAAAACTCAAGGGCTTTAAACAAAACAAAATAACGCTGCGATAAAAGCAAAATACTGCGGATACTGGAAATCTGAAACAAAAACAGAAAATGCTGTAAAAACTCAGTAGGTCTAACATGTGTGGAGAGAGAAAAAAACCAGAGTTAATGTTTCGAGTCCGTATGACTCTTCTTCAGGGCTAAAGAGAAGTAAAAATGTGATGAAATTTATACTGTTAAGGAGGGTTGGAGCAGGTGAAGCTGAATAGAAGGTCAGTGAAAGGTGGAGGCAAAGGAGAGATTGCCAGGGATGTCATGGGCAAAGGGGTGTTAGTGGTAGCGGTACTGGCTAAAGGAGAAGCTGATGGTGGCATTAAGGTCAGAAAGCAGAGTGTGGTAATAGCAGGACCAGGGTAAGCACACCGGAAAGAACAACATGAACAAGTGACAGGCGGACATTATGGGGCGGGGTGGGGGGAGGGGAAGGTGGTGGGAAAAAGATTGAGAATAGGACAAAAGGTGGAGATGAAACAATGAATAAAAATGAAAAGCAATAAAAATAAGTGGATAAAAAATAAAAATGAAAAAAATGAAAAAATAAAAATGAAAATGAATATTGAAAAAAGGGGATAAGAAAGGGGGTGAGGATAGTCTGAAGTTGTTGAACTCTATGTTAAGTCCGGAAGGCTGTAAAGTGTCTAGTCGGAAGTTGAGGTGCTGTTCCTCCAGTTTGCGTTGGGCTTCACTGGAACAATGCAGCAGGCCAAGGACGGGCATGTGAGCATGAGAGCAGGGTGGAATGTTGAAATGGCAAGCGACAGGGAGGTCTGGGTCATGCTTGTGGACAGACCGAAGGTGTTCTGCAAAGCGATCACCTAGTCTGCGTTTGGTCTCTCCAATGTGGAGGACACATTTGAAATAATTGACAAAAAAAGCAAAAGTGATATGAAAGAAAGCTTTTTCACACAGCAAGTGATTACGGTCTGGAATGCCATGCCTGAGAGTGTGGTGGAGGCAGGTTCAATCGAGGCATTCAAGAGGGAATTAGATGATTGAAACATTGAAACATAGAAGATCCTGAGGGGACTTGATAAGGCAGACACCCAGAGGATGTTTCCTCTTGTGGGGGAGACTAAAACTAGCAGATGTAATTTAAAAATAAGAGTGAGGAGAAACTTTTTCTCCCAAAGGCTCATTGGTGTGTGGAATTCTCTTCTTCAGAAAGGGTTGAGGCTGAGACTTTGAATTTTTTTAAGGCAAAGTTAGACAGATTTTTGTTAGGTGAGGGAGTCAAGGGTTAAGGGGTGCAGACAGGAATGTGGAGCTGAGACCACAACCAGATCAGCCATGATGTTATTAAATGGTGGAGCAGGTTCGAAGGGCCAAATGGCCTACTCCCGCTCCTATGTCCCTGTGATTATCTGAAAAGAAACAAACTGCAGGATTGCAGGAAGAAGGCAGGAGAATGGCACTAGGTGAAATGCTCATTAGGAGAGCCGGTGCAGACATATTGGACTGAACGGCCTCCTTCTGCACTGTAACAATCCTGTAATTCTCTGACCCAAACAAATGGAAAGGAGGAAATTGCTTTAAAGATAAAAGGGGTGGTACTGGTTAAACGAAGCAAAATTTTTGACATAAGCTAGAGAACACAGGCTGAAGATGAGTGAACTTGGAGCAAGGCTAAGTGTCAGTTTGGTCTAAGTGTCACAAAGGCAAGAAATGCCATCACTGAGCCAAACTGACACTTAGCCTTGCTCCAAGTTCACTCATCTTCAGCCTGTGTTCTCTAGCTTATGTGATGGCATTTCTTGCCTTTGTGTCAGAGAGGCCTGGATTCACATACCAACCTGGAGGCGTAAGCACACAATCTAGATTGGTACTTCAAAACAGCACAAATAGAATGCTGCTTTGTTGGAGGTGCTGTCTTTACGATGTGATGATCAATACTCTCTGCCTTCTCAAGTGGATTCAAAAGCAGACTTTGGTCTGAAATAGCTGGATTGTATGGTAAAAACAGATGACGATCCTCTCTCGCTCTACTATCAGTTTGCAGGCTGCATTTTTTTGTATCAATGTGACCAGGTTTTACACGGCAAGGTACAAATGGAACGTTGATCTATCTCGGCTGCTTTGCAGATGAACCATGACGATAGTTTATCAGGACACAGAGATGTAATGGTTGGTGATTTGGTGATTCTGAGCAGAATATCATATGCAGCTGATTAGCAACTCAGGAAGTGGTGAGATCAGGAAATGGATTTAGGCTTCATTTGATGCCAGTTCTCTTGGTTCCACTTTCTGCTCATATTCTGTCAAACTTGAGTAGAGCCTTGCAGAGGCACAACTGACTCTATTGCATAGGTGCCCAAACCTATTTCCCCTGATGATACATCCCAAATGAATCATGTCATCCTGATCATGAATAATCAATGAAATGTCTAATCTAACCAGTGAAACTGAGTCCCATTTGTGGACCTGTTTTGTAATGTTTGAATTTCGAAGGCTTGGCTATTTGGGTGGATAAATCCTGAATCAGAATACCAAGATCTGAAAGTGTCACCACTTGAGATATAATGCCAATGAATGGGAATGTGAAGATAAACTTTATATGTGGCTCTCAAAGCTCTGTATGCAATCTGCAAAGACAGGAAGCATGTCTAACTGCCTTGTTTTGGAATGTTTGACTTTTTTTTATTCGTTCATGAGCTGTGGACGTCACCGATTAGACCAACATTTATTGCCTGTCTCTAATTGTCCTTGTTCAGAGAGCATTTTTTAAAGAGTGAATCACATTGCTGTGGGTCTGGAGTCACATGTAGGCCAGACCAGGTAAGGACAGCAGATTTCCTTCCCTAAAGGTATATTAGTGAACCAGATGGGCTTTTACATCAATTGGCAATGATTTTGTGGTCATTATTAGACTTTCAATTCCAGATTTTTATTGAATTCAAATTTCACCATCTGCCGTGGTGGGATTCAAACCCGGGTCCCCAGAGCATTACCCTGGGCCTCTGCATTACCAGTCCAGTGACAATACCGCTACCACCTCCCCCCATTTATCATTGGGAGGAGGGCTACTTGGAATTAAAAAATGAAGGACATGTATTTACTGCCTCTTGCGGTCTCCGAGTTTTACAGCCACTGTTTTTGAAGTGTAGCCACCATTGGAATGTAGGAAACATGGCACACAATTTGTATATAAAGAACAAAGAAAAGTACAGCACAGGAACAGGCCCTTCGGCCCTCCAAGCCTGCGCCGATCATATTGCCTGTCAAACTAAGACATTTTGCACTTCCGGGGTCCGTATCCCTCTATTCCCATCCTATTCATGTATTTGTCAAACTGCCTCTTAAACACCA
Organism: Cetorhinus maximus; assembly: GCF_964194155.1. Lineage (NCBI taxonomy): Eukaryota > Metazoa > Chordata > Chondrichthyes > Lamniformes > Cetorhinidae > Cetorhinus > Cetorhinus maximus. The sequence continues at coordinate 156,590,533 of NC_135882.1, forward strand.
CTATTGTACCTGCTTCCACCACCTCCTCTGGCAGCAAATTCCAGACACTCACTACCCTCTGCGTAAAAAACTTGCCCCGCACAACTCCTCTAAAGTTTTCTCCTCTCACCTTAAATCTATGTCCCCTAGTAATTGACTCTTCCACCCTGGGAAAAAGCTTCTGACTATCTAGTCTGTCCATGCCACTCATAATTTTGAAAACTTCTATCAAGTCGCCCCTCAATCTCCGTCGCTCCAGTGAGAACAATCCGAGTTTCTCTAACCTTTCCTCATAGCTAATAACCTCCAGACCATGCAGCTTCCTGGTAAACCTCCTCTGCACCCTCTCCAACACCTCCATTTCCTTCTGATAATGTGGCGACCAGAATTGCACGCAATATTCCAAGTGTGGCCTAACCAAGGTTCTATACAGCTGCAGCATGACTTCCCAGCTTTTATACTCAATACCCCTGCTGATGAAGGCAAGCATGCCATATGCCTCCCTGACTACTTTATCCACCTGCGTTGCCACTTTCATTGACCTGTGGACCTGTACACCCAGATCCCTCTGCCCGTTGATGCACTTAAGGGTTCTGCCATTTACTGTAATAATTCCTACCTGTATTAGACCTTCCAAAATGCATTACCTCGCATTTGTCCAGATTAAACTCCATCAACCATTTCTCCGCCCAAGTCTCCAATCGATCTATATCCCGTTGTATCCTTTGACAATCCTTTTCACTATCTGCAACTCCTCCAACCTTAGTGTCGTCTGCAAACTTACTAATTAGCCCAGTTACATTTTCCTCCAAATCATTTACGTATATTACAAACAGCAAAGGTTCCAGCACTGATCCCTGCGGAACACCACTAGTCATAGCTCTCCATTCAGAAAAGCACCCTTCCACTGCTACCTTCTGTCTTCTATGACCCAGCCAATTCCGTATACAACAAACATCAAATGTCATAATGACGAGATACTGTAACCTGCTTTAGCGATGTTGCTTAATGGATAAATATTATCCAGGACAACTGGGAGAACTCCCCTGCTCTTCATTGGAATTGTGCCATGGGATTGTTTATCTCCACCTCGATATAATGACTCATTTGAATGGTGGTACCTCTGGCAAGTACTGCACTGAAGTTCCAGCCTTTGTTCTGGTCTCCGGACGGCAAAATGTACTCTCCAACTTCTGACTCTGAGGCGAGAGTGCTATCAGTTGAGCAATGGCTGGCAGGTAATATGTTGAAAATGCTACGATGGGTTAAATCTAGCTCCCAAGAGGTTAAGTCACAGGATTGCAGGCTGAGGGACCTAAACAGACTTTAAACAGGATGTCTGAATGAATGTGCTTCAGGCAATGAAAGTTAATTTGGACAATTCAATGATTATTCTCATCTATTCTGGTTGAGATGATTTAATTCATTTATAGGCTGAGCAGGGCCACTTTCCAGACAACCATCTTGGGGTCAGAGTTGACAAAAAGGGAGGAAAAAAAAACCCACATTCGTCTCTCGATTTTTTTTTTCTTAATTCATAGGATGTGGGCGTCATTGGCTCGGCTAACATTTGTTACCCATCCCTAATTGTCCTTGAACTGAGTGGCTTGCTAGGCCATTTCAGAGGGCAGTTAAGAATCAACCACATTGTTGTGGGTCTGGAGTCACATGTAGGGCAGACCAGGCAGGTTTCCTTCCCAACAGGAAGGACATTAGTGAACCAGATAGCACTTTACAACAATCAATAATAGTTGTCATGGTCACCATTACTGAGACTAGCTTTATATTCCTGATTTATTAATTGAATTTAAATTCCACCCGCTGCCATGGTGGGATTTAAACCCACGTCAGCAGAGACTTAGCCTGGGCCTCTGGATTACTGGTTAAGTGACATTACCACTATGCCACCATCTCCCTCCTACATGTGCCATGGAATGATATGTTGTTGCTTTGGTACACTGACTATAGTGTAGTAAGTTGTGAGTGATGTGGTACTCTAGATGCACATATATATCTACACATTGCAATACAGTTCCATCACTTTTGAATAATATAACAATAAAACAGTTACTTTGGACAGTTACACTGCAATTACTTTGTGCTCAAATCTGTAGAAAAAACACAACTGAAGGCTTGTGTTAAATACCCTCTTACACTTGGCGACTGTTGTGTATTAATATGGTGTGACAGGGAGTTCAGCACTAAAACTGTGAGTACATAATGTAGATTACATAGAATTCACAACACAGAAACAGGCCATTTGGTCTAAATGCTGGTGTTTATGTTCCACACCAGCCTCCCCCCAACAGTTCACCTCACCCTATCAACATTTCCTACTTTTCCTTTCTCCCTTTTCAATATCTAGCTAGCCTTTAGTATAATGGATCTTTATTAACTATTTTGGGGACAGACAGTGCAAGTGGTTTAACTCATGTCTCTATAATCCCAACATCAGGAAGAGGAAATGTTTCACACTCTGGCCCTGATTGTTACTCCGGTGTCGGGTGCACAGAGACAGGAGAATTCCCAGCTCTCTGAACCTGACCTTTAAAAGTGGCAGCCTGCTGTTTGGGTTTTTGTTCTGGGGTGGGGTTGGACTGGATTGGAAGGTAACCCATCACCCCTGGAACAAGGTCAGAGGCTGCTGAGTGCGGAGGTGGGCTGAGGGGAAGGTCTATCTCTGTGTTCCGGCACTTTGTTTAAGTTATTTAAAAAAAGATCAAAGCAAGAACCAGCCCTCACCCCTTACCCCCCTACACACTTCCCATGCCCTATCCATGCCATCCTATACCACCTAATGCCACTACCCGCCACGCATTGCCCTTCATACCCCCTGAGCCAAGGCATCTCATAACCCTTATGGTAACCCATTCCCCATTACCTCTGTGGCCCCTCAAAAGCTTTATGCCCTTCACATCGTCATGGTTCTTTACAGCCCCTATGTCAACTTTGTGCCAATCCATGACCCCCCCATCCTCCACCCCCACCCCCACCCCCACCGCCATCCCCACCCACAGACAGCCTCTCCGTCGTGGCGAAAATCTGGGCCTCTAAGTGCAGTGGGTGACTGCAGAATTAGCAAATGGGATGGTGGTTAAAAAAGCTCCAAATTCCCAAATAAAAACGTTGGAAAGAGTATTATTAAGAGATCTTCCGAAGGTCCGTCATTTGGAATTCAGCACCGTAGGTTCGAATGTGAACAGCGTTTTAATTGAAATATGAAAAATCTTGGTCAAAGGACCCTACAATTTCTGTAAGACATATGAAAGTAATTTATAACCTGGGAAAGAAAGACCCCATGCATCTGAAACAAATCACGTAAGCAATTATTCGCATATACAGCAGAAACATTTTCTAGCCATTCATCTTGCGTTGGTTCATTGAAGTAATTGTTGCACTGTACAAGATTTGTAGTTACAGATGCTTGAACCATTGCCAAAACATTGTCTACGATAATGGCACAACCGTATCATAACCTTGATTTATTTTGGCTTCATATGAATGCTACTTATGTTTAACCACCCATGTTGAGGTCACCTTATCTTCTCCAGTGAACAAAACAACAGGTACTTATATTAAGAATGCACTGAATAATGATTGTCCACATTTGGTCGCAATCTGTGATTCAGAGATATACTGATTCCAGGTTCAACACAAGTTGCTATTTGGTCAACTGCTCAATCGGAACACAGTTTGTCATTACTGACAGGCTAGGAAGTAATGCTCTTAAACCTACTTTAGTCATGGGCTGTTATGCTCCCATATTGCATTTACGTTCGATTTTTCTTTACTTTTTTCAAGTTTTCCCTCCCAATTACTCATTAATCTTCTTCCTTTGAAGTAAACATGTTATATAGGTGCAGGTCATTGGTGGCAATGGGATTCCAATAGGTCAAACATTATTGTTAATGTAGATTATATATCAATATTATACATCTTAATGCTTTTTAGGAATAACTCTTTTTTTGCCTCTATGCAACTCTCTCATCCTGAGGTGTTTGTGAATCATGTGATGGGTACTTATTGGTTTACTTTCTGTAACCTATTGATTCCCAATATGAATCCTCTGTCGAAGAGCACAGACCTCTGGTATACTGTTACTCTACTTCACTGAAGGACAGATCACATTTTCTCAGTAGCACTAAGAATTGTACTCTACCAACAGAATATGATGATTGCAAAAGGCACTGAGTTCCTTATGGTGAAACAATCCTGCTTAGGAGACTAAACTAACTGTCTAAATAAAACGAGGATTTGTTGAAAGGGACTAGAAACACACTTTGATCAACTTGGATGCCTAAGTTATAGGACAGTGAGAATGTTTATGAACAGCAAAATTGTTAGCTCAAGGAAGTCACTCACTTTTGGAAAGATTTCAATCACACCTACCTATTCCATACGAACATATGAATTAGGAGCAGGAGTAGGCCATTGGGCCCCTCAAGCCTGCTCCACCATTCAATAAGGTCATGGGCTGATCTGTTTGTAACCTCTACTCCACATTCCTACTCCTGATAACCTTTGACGATCCCATTGTTAGTCAAAAATCTATCTAACTCTGCCTTAAAAATATTCATTGACCCTACCTCCATCGCTATCTGGGGAAATGAGTTCCAAAGATTCACGGTCAGATTATCACAAAATTACAGCATCTTTACAGTGCAGAAGGAGGCCAATTGGCCCATTGAGTCTGCACTGGCTCCCTGAACGAGCCTCGTCCCACCCCCTACCTTATTCCCATAACCTTGCATATTCTCTCTTTTCAGGTAGCAATCCAATTCCCTTTTAGTTACCTCGATCAAACCTGCCTCCACCTCCCTTTCAGGAAGTTTGTTCCAGACTCCAACCACCCTCTGGTTGAAAAAAAATTTCCTCACAATCACATTTACTCCTTTTGCCAATTATTTTGAATCTGAGAGAAAAAATTTCTATTCATCTTACTGAATGGGAGACCCGTTAATTTTAGCTGAGTCGCCGAGTTCTAGTTTCTCCCACAAGAGGCAACATCCTTTCAGCATCTACCCTGTCAGGTCCCCTCAGGATCTTATATGTTTCAGTAAGACCACAACTCAATCTTCTAAACTCCAACTCCAAACAGGCCCAGCCTGTCCAACCTTTCTTCATAAGATAATCATCCCCTGCCCTCCATCCCAGGTACCAGCTCAGTGAACCTTCTCTGAACTGCTTCCAACACATTTATACCCTTTTTCAAATAAGGAGACCAAAACTGTACACAGTTACTCCAGGTGTGGCCTCACCAACACCCTGTACAACTGTAGCAAAACGTCCCCACTTTTATATTCCAATTGGCTCTGATTGTGGCCAACATAACTTTTAGACTATTCAAAACCAACTCGAATGTTTGAAAGAGAAAACCCACTTGATGCGAATGCGTTAACTTTTCAAACTTTCGCTGACATTTTTTCATGGATCAGATTTTTGTTTTGAATTATTGCCAATTTTGCCTTTTCTCGAGAATTGAAAATTAATAACTTGCGTTCAGGCAGCCTTGGAAGTTTTACACATTCACCGCTTCTATACTCTCCATGTGAAGTAATACGCAGGAAATAAAAAGTGCCTATGCTCTCTGAACCCTAGGTCAAGGGTCAGTGCTTGAAGTTGATGAGATCAAGGGTATTTTGGATCACATCTTAATTAACATAACACGAGAAAATATGCAATAAAGAAAAACCAGGCAGGTCATCGAAGCATATCTAAATGTACTGTTGGAGAATCTCCTTGAGAAACTGAATCCATTTTTACTCAAAGTCTTCAAAGTGATCACTGAAGCTGTTTGTAAAAAATAAAAATGTTGTCATGTTGTTTCTTCTCTGCACCCGCAGTAAGCATTTGCGTAGGCAGGTTATCAATTGACGAAAACTAAAATGCAACACTGCAGATAAGCTGACGAGATGATGGCGTGATGAAGATAGCTCAATTAATTATAGTGACAACATGAGTGCTTCTCCCTCAATGGCCACAAATGTGGAAACAGTTTGAATGAAGCTTCTCAGGTTCCTTTGTCTCTTTCATAACTGTGATAGCATTGATAGAAAAACAGTAGCTGTAGTCTGAGGTATATAGGAACTTTGGCTCCTTCAGCCTGTTCTGTGCCATTCAATGCTATCATGGCTGATCTATAACTTCATCTACCCACCTTTGCCCCATATCCCTTAACACATCTGGTTAACAAAAATCTTTCAGTCTCAGTTTTAAATTTTACATTGGATTACTTAGGTTACATGGCACAGAAACAGGCCATTTGGTTCAACCAGTCCATATTGGTGTTTGTGGTCAACTTGAGCCTCCTCCCATCTTTTCACATCTAAATTTACCATGGTAACCCTCTGTTCCCTTCTCCTTCAATGTGCTTGTTTAGTTCCTGCTTAAATGCACCTAAACTATTCATTTCAACTACTCCCTCGTGAGTCCCACATTCTCACCACTCTGGGTGAAGAAGATTCTTCTGAATTCCCTAATGATTTACTGGTGACTATCTTATATTGATGGCCTCTAGTTATGCTCTTCACCCCAAGAGAAAATATTCTCTCTATAGCTAGCCACTCTTCCAAAATCTTTCATAATTTCTAGGGCCTCTGTTAGGTCACCTCTCAGCATCAGTATTGATTGATCCTGCATCAAGTGCCATTTGTGGGAGAGAGTTCCAAACTGCAATCACCCTTTGCATGAAGAAGCGTTTCCTAATTTCACCGCCTATAAAGCCTGGTTGTCAGGGAGATGGCAGTGTAGTGGTAACGTCACTGGACGAGTAATTCAGGGGCCCAGTCTAGTGCTCTGGGTTCTCACAACAGCTGGTGGAATATAGATTCACTTAAAAATCTGGAATATAAAAGCTAGTCTCAGTAATGAGGACCACGACACTATCGTTGATTGTTGTAAAAGCCTCTCTGGTTCACTAATGACCTTTCGGGGAAGGAAATCTGCTGTTGCTACCTGGTCTGGCCTACACGTGAATCCAGACCCACAGCAATTTATGGTTGACTCTTAACTGCCCTCTGAAATGGTCAAGCAAGCCACTAAGGGCAATTAGGGATGGGCAACAAATGCTTGTCTTGACAGTAATGCCCACATGCCCTGAGGAAGAATAAAGAAAAAAAATGTTTTTTGATTATGTTCTCTAATCCTAGAGTTCTCAGCAAGCAGTGTATCGTTGGATTCTCAGCACTGAGGCTCATCGCTGGTTTTTAGTTGCCTTGATGATTCTTGTTGGGATACTGCTCAGTAGGCACTAACAGACCTTTCATGCCTCACCTAGATGCACATATCAACCTGGGTAAGCTTGTGTCACCAGGCTATTCCACTGCAGCAAGCATCACACTCAAGCAACCAACAGATAGAAAATCGGGTAGAAAGCAGAATCAGGAACCTTACATGCAGTGATGAGTTTGCTCAAAAGACATAAAAACATAATAAATAGGACGAGGAATAGATTATACAGTCCCTCAAGGCCGCTCCGCCATTCTGTAAGATCATGGCTGATCTTTTTCTTATTCTTGCATGGGATGTGGGCATTGCTGGCAAAGCCAACATTGGATGCCCATCCTTGACTGATAACTATCCTTGAACTGAGTGGCTTGCTAGATCATTTCAGGGGGCAGCTGAGAGTCAACCACATTGCTGTGGATCTGGAGTCACATGTAGTCCAGGCCAGGTAGCCTTTTGAGTCCAAACCAAATAAACTAAATTGACAAATCCGAGGACAAATTAAAAGGCAAGCCCCTTAAAGGGAAACTGCAAAGACAAAGACAAAATTTAAAGGAAACTTATGAACATTAAATCAAAATGTGATTAAAGGGGTCAATAAAACACCCCAGTCCCCACCGAGCACAGAAGAAATCGGACATTAGCAAACCAGATGGGTTTTTACAATAATCAATGATAGCTTCATGGTCACCATTACTGGGATTAAATTCCACCACCTACTATGGTGGGATTTGAACCCATGCCCCCAGAGCAATAGTCTGCACCTCTAGATTACTAGACTTGTACTATTACCACTCCACCACAATCCCCTACCTCAATTCCACTTTCCCACTCAATCCCCATATCCTTTGATTCCCATACAGTCCAAACATCTATCTATTTCAACCTTTAATATACTCAACGATTCAACACAGACCCTGGGCGGAATTGCCCAGGTTTGTACTAAGTGTGGTAGCGGGCAGGAAAAAGAATGTTTTACCTGCCGGTCACAATGGTGGCTTTTCACATCGTTTCGTTCCCAATCCTGCCTCGTGGGTCGTGCATTCCTGGGAAACACACCGAGTCCCTGCTGGGCGGCCTCCGATTCGCCCGCCATGCCATCACCTCGTCACTTCCTCACGCCGAACGCCATATTTAAAGTGTAGGCGTGCACACATCTCTCAGCGCTTCCAGCTCACGACTACTGCACAGGAGACATGGCCCCGAAAGGCAAGAAGACTGCATTCCCCCGATTCAGTGATGCATCCCTGGAACACCTTTTGGACGCCGTGGAGGCTCACCATGATGTCCTGTACCCCGCTCTGACCGCAGGATGGGCAGCAACACCACCAATCTGGCTTAGGAAGTGCTGGCAGCGGTGGTCAGTTCCAATGCCCTGCAAAAGAGGATGGCCACCCTGTGCTGAAAAAGGATGAATGATCTCCTCCGTCCCACCAGGGTAAGTCACTCTTCTCATCGCTTTCAACTCACACAATCACAAGCCCATCACACACCCACAGGTCCCTCATTCACTGCCAGTTCAAGGGACATAACCATTCATTCTCTCACACACACCTTCACTGTCCTCATCCCATTCATGGGACCACTCACCACCCAAACATGCCAGGCATATTTAACATCTGGCCTGGCAGGTGTCCTGCTTACACTCTCTCCATCTGTAATCATGCAGGACAAGTTGGCACACAACAAGAGGGAGCGGTCACAGACCGGTGGAGGAATGTCTGAAACCAAGGCCCTCATGGACTTTGAAAACAGACCCATCCAGCTGGGCGGTGAGGATCTTGACCTGCGCGATGGTGAGGTCGGCAATGCTCTGCCAAGTGAGGATCCAGCAGTGCAACATTCATCAGACAACCACGACGTGAGTGACGTGTCCTGTTTCACAGGCCACTGCCATGCACTAATTATCTCTCCTTGCTTTCGCAGGCACCTGGGAAACTGTCAAGGGAGTCCACGACCCAGGTCCTCGACTCAAGCCTTGAAAACACCTCAGAAGAGGAATCTGCTTGAAGTCCTATCACAGTGCTCACCCACACCCTCCGCCAGTGCAGAGGCACACACCTCGGTGGTACCAAGCTTTAGTGTAGCTTCAGGATCACAATCAGGTGAGCACATTGCACTGTCTGATCCACAGCAAGCGGCGGCATGGTCTGCCCAGGTTTCCAGAATTTGGAGGATTGCTGGAGGCCAGAAATCTGCTGAGTCCAAGTCAGATGATGAGCCTCTGGACTCAATCACAACACAGTTGCTGGAGCTGCAAAGACAAGCTCGGGAACATCAGGAAGGAATATCCGCTGCACTCCTCAGATTGCAAGGCACGATGGAGGAGTCCGTCCGCCTTGAGTCTGAGGTGATAGCGCCAGCATGCCAATGCACCGAAGTCAACACTGGTAGGATGGCAGCCACCATGGAGACCTTGGTCTAGGACATTGCTCCTGCACTGCTACGTGGGTTGAACTCCATCGCTGACGCCATAGTTGGCTTCCATCAGTGCCAATGCGAGAGGGGTATGGGGCAGCTCAATCTCACTCCAGCTTCGCTTCCTTCTCAAGGAGTCATCTAGGGGCTGTCAGTCACCCATAGGGAGGAGGATCAATAGGTGCATACACCAGGGCCATCCACCCAGGTGACTGCAGCCCATTCAAATCCCTTCTTCCTGTGACCCCAGCAGCTCCAGCTGCACAGGCTGAGGAGGATGCCATTGACCCACAGCAGGACCCCAATAGCAGGCTGGGGTCCACTAAGTCTTGGCCCTCCAGAGGACACCAGCTAAGGTCATCACAGACAGGGCATAGCAGTCAGCAGGCTGCCTCCACCTCCGCTGTGGATGTTGGGGGGAGCTCCAAGATGTAGTGCAGGGTTAGGATGGTTAAGAAAATGTAGTTTCACAGCCTGTGCATGGGTGTTAAGCACTTGTACATAATGTTCACTTTGTTAATAAACTCCCAAGAATGTCTCCTTGCCTATGGCTTCTTGTTCTGATGAGCAGTGTTTGTGTCGCTCAGGTGTGAAAACTTGGTTGTGCACAAGATAAGAAGTTAAGGTTTCCCCCCTGCATCTCCATGATATGACCCTCTTCACAGAGAGCAGGTGAGGTGCTATCAGCCAGACAGGAGTCAGACATTCACATAAGCTATGTGAGGATCTATAGACTGTCCCCACTGCATGTCATTATCACCCTCCTGGAATGTAGGGACTATGGGCATCCGCTGCATCTCCATGATAGGAGCCTTATCACAGGGGGTATGTGCACTGCCATCAGCCAGACAAGAGTCAAACATTCACAGATGCAATGTGAGTATCTATGGACTATCTTCACTGCATGTTGGATCTTGCAAGCCTCAACCCACAAATACATCCAAGAGGTCACAGATGCCCTTCTTGCCAATGCACACACCTTTGTTAAATTTGACAGGGATCAGGTAAGCTAGGGAGCAAGAGCGCTGGAATTGTTCAGATTTCTGGATTTCCACAGGTGCAGGATGCCATCGATTGCACGCATGTAGCTCTTAAATCTGCCTGGCAACAAGTAGCCCAGTATGTGAACTGCAAAGGCTTCCACTCTTTTATGTTTAGTTGGTTTGCGACTGTAACAAACGGATCATGCAGGTGTGTGCAAGATACCCCGGAAGTGTCCACGACTCGTACATCCTCAGCAGGTCTCAGATCCCGGACGTCTTCCAGGGACCAAACAGGATGCAGGGTTGGCTCCTCGGGGACAAGGGCTACCCACAAAGGATGTGGCTGATGACGCCCATGTGAGAAGGTGAGAGAAGGTAGAACGAGGCTCATGCCGCATCCCGGGGTTTGGTTGAGCAGACCATTGGCATCCTGAAAATGAGGTTCTGGTGCCTGGGCAGATCCGGTGGAGCACTGCAGTACACTCCCCAGAGGGTGTTGTGCATCATTGTGACTCGCTGTGTGCTACACAACCTGGTGATGCAGAGGGCGGAGGACCTGGATGATGAGGAGATGCAAGCGCTGTCACATCCCCTCCCATGAGGATGAAGTTGAAGGGGATGAGGGTGATGAGGTCCTGGAAGGCGAGGGTGCAGGCGATGAGGCCATTGCACTGGTCAGAAGAGGCAGGCGTAGTGGTGAGGCCCTCATTGCCACAAGATTCCAGGAGGATGATGATGAGATCAGTGAGGACACTCCTGAGATCTTCACATTGAATCTGGGAACGTCTGACACCTGTCTGGCTGAGGGCAGCTCACTCACGCTCTGTGAGGGGGCTCATGTCATCAAGGCGCGGCTGAGATACAGCGGCCACATGGACTTTATGACAACATGATCCTTTGGCAGGCTTCATCACCTGTTCCCTTCAGCACCACATCTTCACCTGTCAGGAAAGGTGTCGAGATGGTGGGGAAGCCCCACCTCAAAGGTGCTGAGAGCAGACAGAGAACATCACGGAACCCAGTGACATTTGGGTACGAGATTCTTGCAGCAAACACAGGCCACATGGAGGTGCCGGCATCACTGATCTGGAGAGTGACTTTGAAGCCAGACTGTGCTCAAAGGATTACGTTCTGCACAGGGGAGAGGCCCTGAACTGTGACAGTAGCCTTCATTTTGTACAGGAAACAAGGTTTCACATCTGATTGACACGAACACTGCTCAACATAACAAGGAGCCATAGACAAGGAGATATTCTTGGGACAATGGTCAACATTAAGTACAAGTGATTAACACCCATGCTCACGTTATGCAACTAAATCTCCTTGACATTTTTAACCCTGTCGCTATGCCCTGGTTCTCCCCCGACTACTACAGCGGAGTTGGAGGTGGTCTGCTGACAGCCAAGCCCTGTTGTCTGTGATGACCTTGGCAGGCATCCTCTGGAGGGCTGAGACCTGGAGGGTCTCAGCCTGCTTTTGGAGTCCTGCTGTGTGGCAGTGGCACCCTCCTCAGCCTGTGGATCTGGAGCTGCTGGGGCCACAGGAAGAGGGGATTCGGTTGGGCTGGATGCTCCCGGAGACAGCTGGGTAGGTGGCCCTGGGGTTTGCACCTGCTGATCCTCCTCCCTATGGGTGCCCGAGGGCCCCTGGCTGACTCCTTGAGAGGATGGGACAGCTGGAGTGAGCTCGAGATGCTCCACCCCACCCCCCCCACTCACATTGACACAGATAGCTGCCTGCAAGTGCCTCAGTGATGGAGTGCAGCTCCTGCAGCAGTGCAAGGCCACTGTCCTGGACTAAAGTCTCCAAGGCGACTGCCATTCTACCAGTTTTGACCTCGGTGCGTTGGCATAGCGGCACTATCACTTCAGACTGAGGGCGGCAGACTCCTCCATTGTGCCTTGCAATCTGAGGAGTGCAGCGGACATCCCTTCCTGATGCTCCCGAGCTTGTCTTTGCAGCTCCAGCAACTGAGGCATGCAGAGACTCCTCACCTGACTCGGACTCAGCAGATTTCTGACCTCCAGCAGTCCTCTGAGTGCTTGCTGTGGATCAGGCAGTGTGATGTGCTCACCAGTTTGTGACCCCGAGGCTACTCTAGAGCTAGGTCCCAACGAAGAGTGTGTCTCTGCACTGGTGGAGGGCGTGGGTGAGCGCTGTGATGGGTCTTCAATGTCAGTGTCTGCAGATTCCTCTTCCATTGTGTCCACGGGGCTGGAGTCAGGGATCTGGCTCGTGGACCCCCTCGGCTGCTTCCAGATGTGCCTGTGAAAGAAAGGAGACCTAATGAGTGCATGGCCTGGGACTGCGGAACAGGACACATCACTCACAGCATGGCTGTCTGATGGATGATGCATTGCTGGACCCTCACTTGGTTGAGCAGTGTCGACCTCACCATCAGCACAGGAACAGTCCAGATCATCGCTGGCCAGCTAAATGGCTCTATTCTCAGTGTCTATGAGGACCTTGATGTTGGGCATTCCTCCATCAGACTGCGACCTCTTCCTTTTGTTGTGTGCCAGCTTATCCTGCATGAATACAGATGTAGAGATTGTAAGCAGGATGCCTGGCATGTGTGAATGGTGAGTGGTGCCATGGACAGATGAGGACACAGTCCACAGGGCAGATGAAGGTGTGTGCAAGAGAGTGAATGGTGATGTCCCTTGAACTGGCAGTGAGTGAGATCCCTGTGGATGTATGATGTGTTTGTGAATGTGTGAGTTGAGAGTGATAAGAAGAGTGATTACCTCTGGCAGAATGGAGATTATTCATCCTCTTTCAACACTGGGTGGCTGTCCTCTTTTTCAGAGCATTGGCTCTGACCACCACTGCCACAGCCTCTCGTGCTGGTTGGTAACCTTGCTTGCTGGTCTTCGCCCAGAGCAGGGGTAGACGATCTCACGAGGGGCCTCCAATGCATCCAGCAGGTGCTTGAGGGAGGTGTAGCTAAATTTGGGGTAGCATGTTTCCTCCCTTTGGCAGCCATGATTTTTCAGCAGCTTTCGATCCCTTAGAGAATGCTAGCTCTGTGCATGGGTGCCCTTTAAATATGGCACCTGGATTAGTGAAGGCCTGAGGTCTTGGCAGGGTGGGCAAATCAGAGGCGGTCAGCGATCTGACATGTAACCTGTGCCTCTGCATTTTTCAGCAAAGTGCCGCACGATATGACGGATAAAGACACCATTGCCGTTGGCCAATCTTGGGGCGATTCTGCCCTGTGCATATTTACGTATGGCTGTCTGTATTTGTGTATGTATCATATGTAAAGCAATAACTTGCACTGTGTTAATGTAATGAAATATTGTAAATTGTTTCACATTGGATAGACACGGGATGAGCAGTGGAGGATTCAGGAGAATTGGCTGTAGTCACAGGTAAAAATAATGTGTTTTGAAGTGATTTTAAAGGTGGAGGTCAGGGTAGCAATATCTGAATGTGTGTGTATGCATTCGTACATTACTTTGTTTATCTATAATCTTATGCAAATATGAGTATATCTCTGAAAATGAAAATACCTGTGTGGTTTGATCTGAAATACATCATTGTGCAAGGAGTGCTCATTTCCTGTCATGTTGAAACAGTATGATCTTGATAAAAAGTGTTTCTTAGTCAAGATGACTCAAATCACAGTAAAACTTTGTGATCAAAATGATAATCACTGCATTACATAAGATTATGTGCACTGGATATCTGGTACAGAAACAGGCCAGTCAGTCCCTGCTGGCATTAATGCTTACTTGAGTCTCCCCCTATCTTTCCTCATCTAAATCTATTATCATAACCCTCTATTCCCTTCTCCTTCATATGTGTCTAGCTTCCCCTTAAATGCACCTCTATTTGCACCAACCACACCCTGTGGTAGTGAGTTCCACATGCTCACCAGTCTTTGGGTAAAGACGTTTCTTCTGAATTTCCTGTTGGATTTCGTTATGACTGTCTTATATTGATGGCCTCTAGTTATACACATGCTTGCAAGAGGAAACATTCACTATGCCGGCTCTGCTCTCACCTGTGTGTTGCCAAAGTAGACTTCATAAAGCTTCCAAGGGGGAGCTGAATCAGTTCCTGACTGGAACATACAGAACGCCAAGCGCCTTTATAGATAGCATGGTCCAGGCAATCACCTGGACTGGAATTCTCCCATGCCCCCGCTGATGGGATTAATGGCGGGCGGGGGGTGGTGGGGTTAGAATTTGGCGGGAGGCCTAAAAATCGGTTTCATGCTGGTGTGAGTTTTCAATGGGATCTTCTGATGCTGCCCGCCATGGGGATCGGGAATCCCACTGGAGGCCGACGTGAAGCCAATTTGCATATCGCTAATGAGATGCCTATGAAGGCCTGACCAGAATCGTCTCCCATGCCCATTTCTCCGCTATTCCATCGGGCAAACACGCTGGTCCAGAACACATCTGGACAAGAGTGACGTGCAGAAGTCAGGACTTACCTTTAGGGCCTTCTCAGATCATGGACATCCGAGGAGAAGAAGATGCTGGAGCCCCACAGCTATCGGACCCTGGAGGAACACACGCACCGCATGCTGGGTGGATCCTCAGGCACACGGCTCTGATGTGAAGCAGCTGTCAGAAGGTGGGAGTTCTCCAGGCGGCAGCTTCAACATCACTGTTACTTTGGAGCTTCTTGGACTTCGTCATGGGCTGATAGGGATGCAGAGAAGCAGGGTAGGGGTGGGGGAAGAGGAAGGTTTAGGTGTGAGTGGGACAGGAAGGTCTTGGGAGGGGTGAAGCTCAGAGGGGAAGGTGTCAGGGAGCGTTGAAGATGGGGGGTCGGGTGAAGGTGCCTGGCGGGGTGAAGACGGGAGGGGGAGGCGAAGGTGAAGATGGGAGGGGGAGGAGCAAAGGTGTCAGAGGAGGGGAGAGTTTGGAGGGGAGAAGGTGTAACGGCGGGAGAATGATACAAATGGGGAGGTAGGTGTAAAGGGTGAATGAAGGTGTAAGGGAGGGTGTTCGATGGGGGGGTGGTGTCTGGGGAGAGGAGGGAGTACAGGGGGAGGAATGAGTGAGGGTGGAGGAAGTATTAAGGGGGGAGGAAGATGTAATGGGGGGGGTCGTGGAATGTCCAGGTGAACGTGCAAGGGAGGAGTTTGTGAAGTCAATGACTGCCTCCTGGGGAGTAAACTTCGGGTGGGTGTGGTAGGAGGGAATGGTTAGAGTAACAGGGGACAGAGGGAGCTGGTAGGGTGGGAGGATGAGGAAGCGATGGTAGCGGTGGAAGGTGCAGTGAGGGTGGTTGGTGGGGACACAGAGGCAAACACGGACCTTGGGGGTAGGAAGGGGGAGGTCGGAGAGTTCAATGGGGGTGGGATTCTCTGGAAGGTAGGGAATGTGCACATTCACCTGGATATCCTGGAATGAGAAGGGTACGCCTGGAAGGTGATGGTGGGGAGATTGAAGGCTATGTTAGGGCAGTTCTATTGTTATGGGGGAAAGGACATGGGTGACTGGGGGAATGGAAATGGTGGGGGGATTCTCAGGAATATGACCACTGCTATCTTTGCGATATCGAAAGTGAGCGGAACCTCGTGTTGGATGGGCACAGGTACTGCATGGGAGTGTGATCAGTGTGTGGGCAGAGATGCAGGTCAGCTCAGATGGACAACTGAAAGAGAACGCCAGCAGGCAGCTTTGAAAATGCTCAGGACAGTGAGATGAGTGTGAGGGATGAAGGCTCCACATTCGCAGGAGAGTCCTTGCTTAAGGCTCTCTGCCACAGACACATCTCCCTCCAGAATCACTCATGGTCTGGCTACATGCAACTGAACTGCTAATGTTGGGGGAATGGTGGGGATGTCTCACGAAGCATATATAATGGTGCTGAAAGACAACAGTAGACATTATTTAGTGAGACTGAATGTATTTGCAGCTAATACAGTGAGTGTTCACCTGTGAAACCACTTGAGGTCAAATTTTCTTGATTTTATGATGCCTATCACCTCTTCTAGATGCTGCCCTGACATCCACAGCAGGAGTGGAGGCAGCCTGTGGAGCTGTTTGCCCTGTTGCCTTTGGTGACTTCGGTGGATGTCTTCTGGAGAGCTGAGGCCTGTAGGGCCCCGGCTTACTTTGGCTGTCCCGCTATGGGCCAGCTTCTCCCTCTGTGGCGACAGAGGACGTGGCTGAAGAGGTCACAGGCAAATGGGATTCGGAGGGAGCAGACAGCCTCTGAGAGTCCTGAGTGGATGGCCCACAAGTGTCCAGCTGCCGCTCCTCCTCCATTTCGGTGCCCAATGGCCCTGGCCTGACTCCTTGAGGAGAAGGGGCACCTGCAGAGATGTGGGGTGCCCCGTTCCCTTCTCGCGTTTCCACTGCAGGAACTCACCCATGGCAACGGCGAGGGAGTGCAAGTCTGCATGCATCTCTGGCAGAACTGGGCATCCTGCTGGAGGAGGGTCTGCATGGCGTCTGCCATCATTCCCATGGAGACCTCCATATGCTCATATGTGGGCGCCACTTCATCAGAGATCAGGCAGGCAGACTTCTCCGACTAGCCTGCCACTTTGTTGAGGGCCTCCAAAAGCTCTGCGTGATGTTCCCCCGCCTCTTGCTGACTCTCCACCATGAGTTGGAAGGCTGAATCCAGAGGCTCGTCATCTGACTTGGACCTCATGGCTTCCTCTTCCTCAGCAGTCCCCCGAGAGCCGGGGAGCTCGGCTGAAGCTGCCTCTTCCTGCTGTGGACACATGTCCATGAGGTTACCACCAGATTGTGAGACCCTTCCTAAAGTAGCACTAACACCCACCGAGGTGTGTGTTCCTGAATTGGTGGGGTTTGCAAGTGACTGCTGTGACGCCTCTACAGGCGTGGAGCTCTCCTCTTCCACTCCCCCCCTGACTTATCTCTGGGCTGGGGCTGGGGCTGATGCCTGATGGGGAATCCTCCTCCTCCTCCTCCTCGGGCCCTGGTTTCTTTCTGGAGGCACCTGTCAGTGAGGAAGAAGAGTGAAAGTGACAGCATCAGCTGCCTCCAACTTGGAGGCACATTTGACGCGCAGGTTTGCATTGAATGGATGAATTCTTACTACGTAGCTGCTCAAGGCTGAGCTTCCCATCGCCAATGGCTCTGTCCTGCTCCACTCCTGCTAGCTCAGATGCTCTCTCCTTGATTCCCGTCAGAAACCCGAAAAATGATCGCCCCGCCCCCTCCTGTCTTCTCACATTCTCCGCAATTGTGACAGAGCTTCTCCTGCTCAAAGAAGAGAACATGTTTGAGAGGAGCTGCAAATTGCATGGATTGGGCCAATGGAAATTAGTTCATTCAGCAAACTCCCCTCATAAGATAGCCCACTTTTATGGCACATCATCACTGGTGTGAATTAGGCAGGAGGATTGTGGACCAGCTCCCTCCAGAGCGCTGAGCACATCCACACGCAAGGGGAAGGCTCAGATGGTCATGTGATTTGTGGAGGTTGCTGGTTCCCTCTGCGCCTAAGCCGATTCCAGCCCTTTTCCGCCCCCCCCGACCCCACCCACCCACCCCCCACCCCCCCACCCCCCCTCCCATGTAGCGTTCCATGTCAGCTGAAGGGTGAAGGGGGCACAGTGGGCACTCCACCGCAGCACGGGTGCACTGAAGTGTGAGGCAGGAGATGTCATTGCCGCTGGGCCTTGGACCCTGATATATTGGAGTCTTTGTGGTTTATGCCACCACCTGATGAGACTTACCCTGGCGGAGTGAATAAGGTAATTCATCCTCTTCCGGCACTGTGTTGCTGATCTCTTGTGCAGCCCCTGGGCACTGAGGGCACCAGCCACCTGTGCCCATGCAGCATTGGTATCCCAGCTTGGCCTCCTCCTCCCATCAGGTGGGTACAGCCCATTCCTTTAGGCCCCGGATCTTGTCTGATTTCTTACCTCTCCCAGGAGACGACTCAGCTGGGTTGAAGGTGGGGGAGGGGGCAGGGTCTTGATTGGCCGGCTGAGACCAGCCGGCCGATCAAGACCCTGCCCCCTCCCCCACCTTCAACCCAGCTGAGTCATCTCCTGGGAGATGGTCTCGTCCTACCCACCAGTTTTATATGTCTGTACGCAGTGCTTCATCTGAAGACTTGTTCTCAAATGCTGCTGATGTTGCAATGCTGTGGAGCAGAAATGAGCCAGGAACCTTAAGGAAACTGCTTTTACAATAAAGCTTTTATTTCCAATTTAACACTTGTGCCTACATGCATGTCCACAGGAGCTATACTCTTTCAATGTCCTCCCTTTGTGTTGAATGTGACAGAAAGACAGACTTGTATTTATATAACCCCTTTGACGACCTCAGTAGAGGAAGTTGAATGAAAATTTTAATTACGCAAGTGTTAACAATAACCTGGTCTACCACCTATGAATTCAAATTTGACTGGAAGGCAGCAGACAAACTTAAGTGAAAGGCCATTGCCTGACTCTTGTTAAAGGGGCATTGGCATTGCTTTTGAGCATTCAAATGGCCTACGTTCCTGGAGATGACAGAAGTATCCTGCTTGGAAATGTCCCCAGTGGCACTCAATGTTGGCGCAAGGTCAGGACTAGGGTTTTGCCCATTCTAAACTTCAGTTTGACAGTGGGCTAACCAATGACGTAATGGCATCATTGAGTTAGAGATCACAAGACTGAGATGCTTCACAAGGGTAAATGATTCCTGCGGTGCCGTGACTGGAGGGGGAGAGGGTTAAGGGGAGAATATTGGGCTGTAAATTTGTCATTGCCCTGTTCCAGGCGAGCAGGTGATGATGTAGCTGCAGCACACATTTAAAACGGAAGGAGCGAGGCTGGCCCAGATTCGGGCCTCATCTACATAACCAGGCTGAGCTGCCAGCACCTCCACGTGGCCCTGAGCCTCGGGCTGCCGCTCACCCTGTTGCGGCGATGAATTTCAAGCAGCCTATGTCAGGTGAGTGCAGGAGATTGGGAAAGAGTGGCTGGCAATGGCTGTCAGGAGGGTTGTAGAGGCAGACGATTTACAACCAACAGTGTAGCACTCCCCCAGTAATGTATCGGAGTGTCAGCAATCCCCCAGTACTGCAGTGAAGTGTCAGCATTCCCCCAGTAATGTATTGGAGTGTCAGCATTCCCTCAGTACTGCAGTGAAGTGTCGGTATTCGCCCAGTAATGTACCAGAGTGTCAGCACTACCCCAGTAATGTACCGGAGTGTCAGCACTCCCCTAGTACTGCATTGGAGTGTCAGCACTACCCCAGTAATGTACCGGAGTGTCAGCACTACCCCAGTAATGTATCGGAGTGTCAGCAATCCCCCAGTACTGCAGTGAAGTGTCGGCATTCCCCCAGTAATGTATTGGAGTGTCAGCAATCCCCCAGTACGGCAGTGAAGTGTCAGCATTCCCCCAGTACTGCAGTGAAGTGTCGGCATTCGCCCAGTAATGTACCGGAGTGTCAGCACTCCCCTAGTACTGCATTGGAGTGTCAGCACCCACCTAGTACTGCAGTAGAATGTCAGCACTCCCCCAATACTGCATCGGAGTGTCAGCACTCCCCCAGTATTGCATCAGAGTGTCAGCACACCCCCAGTACTGCATTGGAGTGTCAGCACTCCCCCAGTACTGCATTGGAATGTCAGCACTCCCCCAGTACTGCATCGGAGTGTCAGCACTCCCCCAGTATTGCATCGGAGTGTCAGCACTCCCCCAGCACTGCATTGGAGTGTCAGCATTCCCCCAGTACTGCATCGGAGTGTCAGCACTCCCCCGGTACTGCATCAGAGTGTCAGCACTCCCCCAGTACTGCATTGGAGTGTCAGCATTCCCCCGGTACTGCAGTAGAATGTCAGCACTCCCCCAGTACTGCATTGGAGTGTCAGCACTCCCCCAGTACTGCATCGGAGTGTCAGCACTCCCCCAGTATTGCATCAGAGTGTCAGCACTCCTCTAGTACTGCATCGGAGTGTCAGCACTCCCCCAGTACTGCATCGGAGTGTCAGCACTCCCCCAGTACTGCATCGGAGTGTCAGCACACCCCCAGTACTGCAGTAGAATGTCAGCACTCCTCTAGTACTGCATTGGAGTGTCAGCATTCCCCCAGTACTGCAGTAGATTGTCAGCACTCCTCCAGTACTGCATTGGAGTGTCAGCACTCCCCCAGTACTGCATCGGAGTGTCAGCACTCCCCCAGTACTGCATCGGGGTGTCAGCACTCCCCCAGTACTGCATCGGAGTGTCAGCACACCCCCAGTACTGCAGTAGAATGTCAGCACTCCTCTAGTACTGCATTGGAGTGTCAGCATTCCCCCAGTACTGCAGTAGAATGTCAGCACTCCTCCAGTACTGCATCGGAGTGTCAGCACTCCCCCAGTACTGCATTGGAGTGTCAGCACTCCCCCAGTACTGCATCGGAGTGTCAGCACTCCCCCAGTACTGCATCGGAGTGTCAGCACTCCCCCAGCACTGCATCGGAGTGTCAGCATTCCCCCAGTACTGCATCGGAGTGTCAGCACTCCCCCGGTACTGCATCAGAGTGTCAGCACTCCCCCAGTACTGCATCAGAGTGTCAGCATTCCCCCGGTACTGCAGTAGAATGTCAGCACTCCCCCAGTACTGCATTGGAGTGTCAGCACTCCCCAAGTACTGCATCGGAGTGTCAGCACACCCCCAGTACTGCAGTAGAATGTCAGCACTCCTCTAGTACTGCATTGGAGTGTCAGCATTCCTCCAGTACTGCAGTAGAATGTCAGCACTCCTCTAGTACTGCATTGGAGTATCAGCACTCCCCCAGTACTGCATCGGAGTGTCAGAGCTCTCCAGTACTGCATCGGAGTATCAGCGCTCCTCCAGTACTGCATCGGAGTGTCAGCACTCCCCCAGTACTGCATCGGAGTGTCAGCACTCCCCCAGTACTGCATCGGAGTGTCAGCACTCCCCCAGTACTGCATCGGAGTGTCAGCACTCCCCCAGTACTGCATCGGAGTGTCAGCACTCCCCCAGTACTGCATTAGGGTGTCAGCACTCCCCCAGTACTGCATCAGAGTGTCAGCACTCCTCCAGTACTGCATCGGAGTGTCAGCACTCCCCCAGTACTGCATCGGAGTGTCAGCACTCCCCCAGTACTGCATTAGGGTGTCAGCACTCCCCCAGTAGTGCATTGGAGTGTCAGCACTCCCCCAGTACTGCATCAGAGTGTCAGCACTCCTCCAGTACTGCATCAGAGTGTCAGCACTCCCCTGGTACTGCATTGGAGTATCAGCACTCCCCCAGCACTGCATTGGGGTGTCTGCACTCCCCCAGTACTGTATCAGGGTGTCAGCACTCCTCCAGTACTGTATCGGGGTGTTGGCACTCCCCCAGTACTGCATCAGGGTATCAGCACTCCCCCAGTACTGCATTGGAGTGTCAGCACTCCCCCAGTACTGCAGTAGAATGTCAGCACTCCCCCGGTACTGCATCGGAGTGTCAGTACTCCCCCAGTACTGCATTGGGGTGTCAGCACTCCCCCAGTACTGCATCGGAGTGTCAGCACTCCCCCAGTACTGCATTGGGGTGTCAGCACTCCCCCAGTACTGCATCGGAGTGTCAGCACTCCCCCAGTACTGCATTGGGGTGTCAGCACTCCCCCAGTACTGCATCGGAGTGTCAGCACTCCCCCAGTACTGCAATGGCGTGTCAGTACTCCTCAAATAATCTACTGGAGTGTCAGACTAGATTTTTGTGCTCTAATCTCTGGAGTGGCACTTGAACCCACAACCCTCTGACTCAGAGATCAGTGCTACAGCTGTCCCTCCTTCCCTTCCCTGTCAAGCAGGGGTGTTATTGCACCAACACTATTTTCAATCTTTCATGCAGCACAGCTGACAGGCTCCTCATTGTGTGGTTACTTCTTGGTGAAAACAGTTAAACTTATTGACTCCATGAGTGTTTAACTGTTTACATGCTATGACCATAAATCACACCATCAGGCATGTTTTCTTGAGTTTTTTTAAAAAGAAAAGGGGTTAGTTTACAATTGTACTTAGCCTTGTCTAAGTCAAAAATAATAAACAACGTCCTGACTTTCACACACTCACACTCTCAAAGTTCACACACTCGCACACACACACATACACACAAATATATTACAGAGGAGGGTGGATGGATTATGTAATCTAGAGTCCAGTAAAGTTAAAGGGGTTTATGACTCTTGAAGGTTGGCGCTTCGGCTGGCTTCAGGCTGGATTCGGTGGTCGTGCTGCTGCCTTTGATGTCCAGACGGTTTAAAGTTGTAGGCGGATGGTTCATCTGTTCTTCTGGAGACAACAGCTCTGGGTTGAGTTCTTTTTCAAGTCCCCATCTGTGAAACCCAGATAGTCAAAATCAGCAGACATGGTTCAAAAACTTGCAAGTTGGATAGACAGAGAGAGAGAGAGAGAAAAGGAACCAACTCAGGGTCTTGTCCCTCCAGGGTTCCAGTTGCTTGTCCAGTTCTGGAGAGAAAGCAGGTGCTTAAAACACACAAATGGTTGGCTTGGCACATGGCCTTCTCTCTCCAAATGCCCAGTGACCCAAATAAAGACACAGCTAGTGTATCCAAATTATAACTTGATTAAATCATGGCAAGAAATTCCTCTCCCAGTCAGGATCCCGTTGTCCAAGTGATTATGTCTAATGGCTTATCTCCACCCAGTTGAGTAACCAGGTGATTGTCTGGATGCTTTGCTAATGGGACATTTATCCTCTTTCAAGGTCGTTGTTCCTTGTGCTGCTTTTCAGACAGGTTGCCCCCATTTCAATGGTTTTTGGAGTGTAGCTGGTACAGTGATGCAAATGTGCAGCCATCTTTGATTATGATGTCAAGTCACTGAAAGGTGGCTTTAGCCTTTTTTAAAAAATCAATTAGGGATTTCCAGCCATAAATTCAAAATATCATTTTTTTATAGAAAGCATGTTTTCACAACACTATAGTAAATTATGTATTTGGCTTTTTGAGAACTGTGATATTAGACCTGACATGGAATTCAACAGGCGGAATCATCCCAAATTTGCACTAAGTGAGGTAGCAGGTGGGAAAAATGATGTTTTATCTGCCGGCTGAAATGTGGCTACATTAATTATGCATTCCTGGGAAAATGTCGATGGAGGGTGGGCTCTCATTCACACACCATGCCATCATCTTGTCACTGCATTGCGCTGGGTGCATTATTTAAAGTGCAGCTGCGTGCACCCCTCTCAGTGCTTCCAGCCCAGGACTGCTATACAGAAGACATGGCACCGAAAGGCAAGAAGATAGCAGGCCCCCAAGTTTAATGACGCATCCCTTGAGCGCTTTTTGGATGCTGTGGAGGCTCGCTGTAATGTCCTCAGGGTAGTGTCCTTGGCCCAACCATCTTCAGCTGTTTGATCAATGACCTTCCTTCCATCATAAGGTCAGAAATGGGGATGTTCCCTGATGATTGCACAATGTTCAGTACCGTTTATGCCTCCTCAGATACTGAAGCAGTCCATGTCCAAATGCAGCAAGACCTGGACAATATCCAGGCTTGGGCTGACAAGTGGCAAGTAACATTCGTGCCACACAAGTGCCAGGCAATGACCATCTCCAAGAGAGAGTCTAACCATTGCCCCTTGATGTTCAATGGCATTACCATCACTGAACCCCCACTATCAACATCCTGGGGGTTACGATTGACCAGAAACTGAACTGGATTAGCCACATAAATACTGTGGCTACAAGAGCAGGTCAGAGGCTAGAAATCATGCGATGAGTAACCCACCTCGTGACTCCCCAAAGCCCGTCCATCATCTACAAGGCACAAGTGAGGAGTGTGATGGAATACTCCGCACTTGCCTGGACGAGTGCAGTTCCCACTACACTCAAGAAGCTTGACACCGTCCGGGACAAAGCAGCCCGCTTGATTGGTACCACATCCACATACATTCACTCCCTCCACCACCAACGCACAGTATCAGCAGTATGTACCATCTACAAGCTACACTGTAGGAATTCACCAAGGCTCTCTCGACAGCACCTTCCAAACCCACGACCACTGCCATCTAGAAGGACAAGGGCAGCAGATAGATGGGAACACCACCACCTGGAAGTTCCTCTCTAAGTCACTCACCATCCTGACTTGGAAATATATTGCTGTTCCTTCACTGTCGCTTGGTTAAAACCCTGGAGCTCCCTCCCTAACAGCATTGTGGGTGTACCTACACCACATGGACTGCAGCGGTTCAAGAAGGTAGCTCACCACCACCTTCTCAAGGGCGACTAGGGTCAGGTAATAAATGCTGGCCCAGCTAGCGAAGTCCACATCCTGTGAATGAATAAAAATAAACATTGGTTCTCGGTCATCTGCAAGAATGAAAGGCGGCGCCTGTAGACCCTGGGCTAGTGGCTCTTGGGCAGCATGTGCTGAATCCCCAGCTGCCCCTTCTTCCTGAGGATGCTGCTCCTCCCTCTGCACAGCCAGGCACCTCCATCGCTCTCTTCTCCGTCGTCTTTGCTCTCTGTATGCCATGTGGCACACAGCCAGGTCACTAGGATCCATGCTCCTAATGTACTCCTCCTGCAGGATGAAAGAGAGAGACACATGGGTTTGCTTGGGTGTACTAAAACCCTCTCTTGTTTAAATCTGAAGGCCCCTTAACACATCCTGGAGAGTGCTGGCCACCACTTGGATGGCCAGAGTTTAGTGCGCTGCATTCCTGCCAGAAACTCCACCTTCCTCCGCTCCACTCCACCTGACCGATTGGTGGCAGCTTTGCCCATTGGACTGCATGCTGTGCTCTCAGCTCAGGCACAGTCATTCTCCTAACCTGCACTGCAAGGCTGCACTGTTAACTTGAAACATGGGGGAGACCGGTCCAAACCGGGATGATGACATTGCAAGGGGCTGTGACTGCTCCAGGGGCAGCTTTAGCAAGAATATTTAACAACTCGTCCAGTCATCCAACTGTTCTGCCGTCCACCAAAACGCTAATTAGTTTGCAGTCTGTGCCCGAGGGGTGAAAAGCTCTGGGGCACTTGGTGGCACTTTCATGCCTCTGCAAAGCTTGAGTGGGCAGATAAACTAATGTTATTGTAGCTGCTTCTGCACTGTCTCATCTGCGGAGGAATGGTCACTTTATACAAGGTTTTCCTAATGAGTGGTCTCCCTCCAACCCTGCACGTGCTTGTGCACTACCTTCAACCGCAGGGCAGCTGTTGCCCTCCCTACACCCCAAGTTGTCTCAACCTCAATACAGCCCTTGCTTCTCCCCTGACAAGTTGCCTGAACTACAGGGCAGCCCTTGCCCTCCCCCCCAATTCACCTCAACCGCAGGGCAGCCCCTGCTCCCCCTCCAACACACCTCAACCTTGAAGTCCAGCAGGCGACCCTCGTGAGTGTTGCGCAATGTTACTGTGCACTCACCTCCGAGTTCCCCTAGAAGTGCAGCCCACCAAGTGCACGCCTTATATATGCTACTGTGAAACACATTGACGTGCAATCATGCCAATGTGCCCGGACAATCCAGAGGGGTGCATGATTCCGGCGGGCTGGCATTATAATGATATGCAATGTATTACAATGAGGTTCCTGACGTCCAATGGCAGGAAACGCAGCCCATCATTGACGGGCTGAGCGGACGATCGCAGACTGGTTTCACGATGGCGTGCAACCAATTTTTGGCCTTCTCGCCATATTCACGCCACCAAACACGTCCGATGCCAGTGGGCACGGAAAATTCCGCCCAAAGTCTATCGGGCAGCAGTTCTCCTTCCACCTTTTTATATGCTGCTGAATCTTAGGCAACTTTCCGGTGCCATATCAAGGCCCGAGGACAACATAATCAACTATCTTGGAAGGATCTTATGAATCAAGTGGGAGGGCAAAGGGACAAACATGAGCATCCGCCAAGTCACAGCAAACCAAACATACAGGCCATGATAATGTCACATCAGCTGAAGTGGACGGGACATGTTGGCAGAAGACCCAACTCAAGACTGGCCAAACAGCAGCTCTGCTCAGAGCTGCACCAACAAGTCCATTCACACAGGGGTCAACGGAAGCATTTCAAAGACAACTTCAGAGCCTTCATGGAGGTCTGCCCTATTAACGTTAATACATGGGAAGCAGAGGCCCGAACACGACCAAAATAGCGATTCATCATCAACAACGGCATAAAGACCTTCTGATCAACAGGGGCAGCCACTGACGGAGAATGGCGAGACAGATGGAAAGAGGGGGCAGCTGCTCAACCCAACAATCTGCCACCACTTCTACTGGCCGACAGCCATATCCTCACTGTGGGAGAGCTTGTAAGGCTAAGGCAGAGCTCATAAGCCACCTGTGAACCTACAGCCAACACTGACATCTCACTTACACCCAGGTATCTGCAAGGAAGAATCATCCTCGGCATGAGGGATTGCCGACGATGATGATGGAAACAACAGGATTGCTCCTATTTCTAGATCCACACCAATTTGTTTCTCCATTACTTTTTTTTTTAAAAGAAAACTTGACTCTGGTTGGTCAGCATTAAGGATGTGAGGGTAGAGCGATATAGTTTAAAACAAAAGCAAAATACTGTGGATGCTGGAAATCTGAAATAAGAACAAAAGATGCTGGAAAAGCTCAACAGGTGAGGCACATCTGTAGAGAGAAACAGAGCTAACGTTTCAGGTCAATGTCCTCTCGTCAAAATGGTCACTCAACCTGAAACGCTGGCCAGGATTTTCCGACTCCATCGTGGTGGGATTTGCCGTGGCAGATTTGGCGGCCCAGTCAAAAATCCAATCATGAATTGGGGGATGGGGGATGGGGGAATGGGGGTGGGAATCAAGGGCAGGGGGTGGCTTCCCGCCGGACCTTGTCATCCTGATGATGGGTCCCTCGATCGGGAACAGAGTGTCTGTGAACAGGGCACCCCCTGGTCATCGCTGGCTGAGTACCAACGCTGGTGGGTTGAGGCCCTTAAGTGACCCTTAAGTGGCTACTTTTGGGGCCTCAGTTGTACTCCAGGCAGGAAGGCAGCTTTCCCAACCCAGACTTGATTGGAGGGAAGCGGGAGGGAAGCATGATCTCCACCCTACACCCTCCCACCAGATCACTAGGTACCCCCGCCTCGGAACTTGTCTCTGGGGTGCCGGTTGGGAGGAGGGGTGAAATTAAATTCCACCCATTAACTCTGTTTCTCTCTCCAGAGATGTTACCAGCGGGTCAGGGCTTTCTGTTTTTATTTCAGGTTTTCAGCATCCACGGTATTTTGCTCTTAAGATTGGGATCTTGTGTAGGGAGCACCATTGGCGTGTCCCATGTCATGTGTCGGGGCTGGATGACATTTCAAGTGGTGACACACACAGCGAAAGCTTAAAGAACACCCTCAAAGGACAGCAGCAAATATGCTGATATCTTGCAATGTTGTGGGGTTGGAGGAGATTATGGGGATAGGGAGGGGCAAGGCCATTGAGAGATTTGAACACAAGGTTGAAACTCCTAAAGTGGAGGCGTTGGGAACCGATATAGATCAGCGAGCACAGGTGTGATAAGTGAATGGGATGTGGAGTGATATGGGATGAGCAACAGAATTCTGGATGACCTCAGGTAGAGGTCATGGAAGTAGAATGTGGGAGGTTGGCCAAGAGTGTTGGAATAGTCAAGTCTAGAGGTAACAAAGACATAGATGAGGCAACAGATGAACTGAGGTAGGGCAGATTTGGGTAATGTCATGGAGGGGGAAATAGGTGCTCTTAGTGAGGGCATGGATATGTGGTTGGAAGCTCATCTCAGGTTCAAATGTGGCACCAAAATTACGAACTTTTTGGTTAAACCTTAGTCAGTCTCCAGGTACGGGGATGGTGTCAGTGGCTAGGGAGTGGAGTTTGTGGTGGGGATCAAAGACGTTTTGGTCTGCCCAATATTTAACTGGAGGAAATTTCTGCTCATCCAGTACTGGATGCCAGACAAGCAGCCTGACAACTTGCAGACAGCGGAGTGATCAAGAGAGTTGACGGTGAGCTGGGTGTTGTCAGCAACATGTGAAAACTAACGTGGTGTTTTTGGATGATATTGCTGAGGGGCAGCATTTAGATGAGAAATGGGAAGGATGGATGTCAGGGAACACCAGAGATAATAGTGGGGGAGTGGGAACAGAAGCCATTGCAGCTGAAGCTCCGGCCATATGGTAAAGATAGATAAGAATGAAACCAGGTGGGTGCAGGCCCACTCTACAAGATGATGGTGGACAGCCATTGCTGTGCTGCATCCACATTCTGTGGGAGGGAGGTAATATTATCAGGTGAAGTGTCTCCTCCTTAAATGGTGCTTAACTCTCCTTTGCACCATCCTGTGCTGTTGATCCTTTTCCTCCATGATAATGGGATTCAAGGGTATGTCCACAGGGAATGGTATATTTGCCCTCACTCCTCACTGCGGGTATCGCGCAAACCTCCAGGCAGCTTCACCCGGTCAGAAGCAGATGAATATCTATATAAACAGAAAGGCAACAAAGAAACTATCAATACAAAAAGTAGGGAAAGAGATTTCCAGTGACCATTCTGCACTTTTCAGGTCCAGATGTGCCTGACTGTCTGCCCCCTGTGATGCTGGCGACTGCTTAGCGTTATCATTCCCGGTTAAGCTACCCTGAGTGCTCTGTGTGTATGAAAGTAGATAAATTGGAGTGGTGCTGCCATTGGCCCTCATTATAATAGATCAAAATGAAGGGCGGAATTTGCCGATCCTGCCAGCGGTGGGAATGGTGGTGGGCGGGAGTGGAAAATTCTGAGTGAAGCCACAAGTCAGTTTGCTGCTGGCGGAAAATAGGTTGCAATTTTCCCATCTGGACTTTCATGCTGGGTTGAGTTTCCTGCTGCTCCATGTTGGGACCTCATGCCTTTGCACGTCATGAATGCTCATTAAAAACCCAGCTCGCCGGATCTCTTTTGCACTCCGAATCTAATTGCCCCACCAGCGGATAATTGCACCGGTGTGAATCACAGCCGGATATAAGTGCCGTTCTTTTGGCGAACTGCATTTCACTTGCAACTTTGAGGTTTGTGCGTGCAGCCTTCGCCTGCCTTTCACCGGGCTGCTCCTGTGGCTGCTCCGACTCCGTGCCAAGGCTGCTCAGGCAAGGCCAGCGGGAAGGGGAGGGGGTGGAAGGTACACACTTGACTGGGGGCTGGGTGACTGGACAGAGGCAAAGGAAGGGGTGGACAGAGACACGTGCTTGACTAGGTGGGTGTGGTGACTGGAGCATGGAGGGAAAGATGGACAGAGACTCAAGACTGAGGCGGGGGGGGGTGGTGTAAATGAAGAGGGGGGATAAGACTGAGGAAGTCTGATGCAATGTGGACCATGTAGTCAGGGCCAGAAATTAAAGGCAGTGGGCACCATGCTACAAGGCTGTGTCTGGCACACATAGCCTGCTCCCAGTCCAGGGGCAGGGAGGGCCTGTCCATCGTGTGTCAGTTGTGCACAGCATGGTGTGCAGGGACTAGTCAGTCCCTCACACATTTGGATCTGGGGGGGTTGGTGGCTTGATACTGGGTCATAGATGGCACAGTCACAGTCAGGGGAGGCATCTGCAGCCTGTAAATGGAAAACTGGTAAGTAAGGGAGGAGGGTGGGGCACTCGAAGGTCCCATGGCGGGGGTCCCGGTAGGTTACTGTGCATAGGGTCTCATGATGGGGAGAGGCGAGGTCAACATGGGGCACAGGGAAATCCACAGCAAATGATTCAGTGGGGAGGACAGGGATATTGACTAGAATAATGATGGGCTCCAGGATTAAAGAGGGAGGCAGGAGAGTGATTGGAGGGAGGGAAACATGCACATGATGTTCTTCCAAGGTGATAGGGGGGGTGCTTAGATGGTGACGGGGGAGGGGGAGAGATTGGAAGCCGGTCTCATAAAAGAGGTGGAGCAGCACCATTTCGGCACCTGATGTGATGAAGCGGTTGAAAAATAACCTTGGAATAAAATCGCTAGGGGAGCAGGGGCTCGTGAGAGGAGTCGACTACTGCACATTTGGGCCAATGGAAGGGGCACCCTAATAGCTACTGCTTCAGGACATGGCACAACTAAAACTTGTTAGGAAAATTCAAAAGGCGATTGAAAGATTTGGGCACCTTAACTCATGGTGCTCATTCTTGTGAGAAGCCATTAGGGCTTGGTGCCAGTTGCAGATTGGGTATGATTGGCCATTTGTCCCTCTCAGGGGAGTGTGAAAGGGTCAGAAGGATCCAACTATAAAGGGGCCATGGCTACAGGGCATATGCAACATTCTCCAGCCAACTTTACACATTGTAGTTGGGAGATTCAGGCTTTACACGACACAACAATTGCAGTCATTACATTCGTGCAAGATTGGGCTCTCATCTTCTCTAAAGGAGTGGCCAAGACAGTGCCCTGACAGTAGCCTTACTGTTAGCCCTTGGGGTTGGATCTAGATGAGTACAACCATGTGTGAATGCACTGTCATGCCTGGGGTATGCTGGGAGGATAGGGTGGGGGGAGGGTGGGAAGAAACAGCTACCAGTGATCCTTAAGGCTGTGCAACAGCTGCAAGGGAGGATCTGGGGATGGAATGCCTGGAATGAGGGCAGCCCAAGGGTTTCACAATGATTCCCGAGCTTGGCAATGGAAGGTGATCATTGCAGGGTAAAGTTCAATCATGTCTCCGATCAACTTTTCCACAGACACGGGGAGGAGTGCAGAGTGCAGACAGCAGGCGATGCTGCTTTCTTCATGGCATTGATACAACTGAGGAGGAGAAGAAGGGCCCGTCGCCATCAGGCAGGGCAGAGGGAAGAGCCTCGCCCCGAGGAACCTGGGCCAGTGAGGCCCCATCAAGACCCAGAATGTGAGGAGGAGAGACCAATCTCATGGAGGCATTTGGCATGAACTAGGGCGTACTGAAGATGCCTCTCATAATTATAGGTGAGTGAGAGGCAGTGCTGCAGATGCCTTCACTTGTCAAGGGATGTGGTGGCTCACTCCTGCCACATTTTCTGGGAGGATCTGACCCCGCAGGGACTGGGAGACCATTCATTACCAGTGGCTGTAAAGGTGACCCTGCACCTAACTTATTAGCGAGTGACTTGTTCCAGGGCTCCATTGGGGACCTCTGCGGAATATCACAATCCTCTGCTCATAAATGAATATGAGAGTTCACTGACGCTCTATTCAGTAAGGCACACAATTACGTCCAGTTCTCCCTGGATGAAGCCAGCCAGGTTGCCAGGCCAGGGCGGTTTGCAGCGATCTCCAGCTTCCCACAGATGCAGGGTGCCATTGATGTGGATGGACTCCTTCATCCTTCATTCTAATCTGCTGGCAGCTTCTGACAATCCTGCCTGCTGTTCCCCTGTCTATCTTTGGAGCTCCAACATTTCTTTGATCATCGATTTGAGGTTCGTCATTGGACTCGAGCACACCATGAGCCTGGCCTCCAGCAGTCTTCCGAGTATCAAAGACCTTGGCTGTCACTGCCTCCACCTGCTGTGGATATGTTTCTGTGCTGTGTTCAGCAGATAGTGAGTCTGCTCTAGAACTAGGAGCCTCCAAAGTGTGTGTCTCTGCACTGGTGCAGGGTGCAGATGGACACAGTGACAGGTCTTCCTCGGATGGTTCCTCAGCCTCCTCATCCAAGGTGCTCTGGGGGTTGGAGCTGATGGGCTGGCTGATGGGTTCCTGGTGCCTTTTCTTGCTGGTGACTGTAATAGAGAGAAGGGATAATTAGTGATTGGCTAGAGAGTCACCTACATTAAAGGGCACTGAGTGTTGGCGGGTGGGCGATGACTACTGGATGGATTCTCACTGGTTTATTGGGAGACACCTTTGGTGCAGGAACGGTCCCTGTCCTTACCAGCCAGCTCTGCCATTTGCTCCTTGAAGCGGGTGAGTGGCCTGAACTCCAGCATCCCCCCTCTCGTTGTGGGAAATCTTGTCCTGCATAAAGACAGATTGATAGACTGTGATCAGGACGGGCGCGATAGTCGATGAGAAGCATGCAGGCCTTCTGTGTGTGCTGAGTGCTCGTATGTAAGGGCTAAAGATACAACTTGTGCAGGATGTCACAACAGATGAAGATGTTAAAGTGTGTGTGAGAGAATCAATGGTGATGTCCCTTCTAGTAGTTTGTCGGATCCCTGTGAATTGTAACCTTGTGAATGCTTGATGGCCTTGAGGAGAACGTTAACCCACCCTGGCAGAGCGGATGAGATTATTCATCCTCTTCCTGCTTTGGAGGCAGGTCCTCTTCTGAGGTCCACAGGCGCTGACCCCCCCCCTGACGACTCACTCCCAAGCCTGCATGGTGAGGTTGGTGGACCTTTGGCTTCCATGACGGGGGTAGAAGACCTTCCGCCAGTCCTGGACTGTCTGGATCAGTCTCTCCAGGCACTTGTCACTGAACTTGAGGGCAGGTGGTTTAGATCTTCTCAGGGCCATTGCTTCACTCACCACAATAATTCCTAGGCTGCAGAGAGTGAGTGTGCATTGGTGCCATTTATGTAGGCCACCAGGACCTTCGATGCGATGACAAGTGGCAAGTAATATTTGCACCACGCAAGTGCCAGGCAATGACCATCTCCAACAAGAGAGAATCTAACCATCGCCCCTTGACATTCAATGGCATTATCATCACTAAATCCCCCACTGTCAACACCCTGGGGGTTACCGTTGATCAGAAACTGAGCTGGACTAGCCATATAAATACTGTGGCTACAAGAGCAGTCAGAGGCTAGGAATCGTGCAATGAGTAACCCACCTCCTGACTCCCCAAAGCCTGTCTACCATCTACAAGGCACAAGCCAAGAGTGTGATGGAATACTCACCATTTGCCTGGATGAGTGCAGCTCACACAACACTCAAGAAGCTTGACACCATCCAGGACAAATCAGCCCGCTTGATTGGCACCACATCCACAAACATTCACTCCCTTCATCACCGACGCACAGTAGCAGCAGTGTGTACCATCTACAAGATGCACTACAGGAATTCACCAAGGCTCCTTTGACAGCACCTTCCAAACCCACGACTATTACCATCTAGAAGGACAAGGGCAGCAGATAGATGGGAACACCACCACCTGGAAGTTCCCCTCCAAGTCACTCACCATCCTGACATGAAAATATATCACCGTCCCTTCGCTGTTGCTGGGTCAAAACACTGGAACTCCCTTCCTAACAGTACTGTGGGTGTACCTACACCACATGGACTGCAGCGGTTCAAGAGGGCAGCTCACCACCATCTTCTCAAGGGCAACTAGGGATGGGGCAATAAATGCTGGCCTAGCCAGCGAAGCCCACACCCCATGAATGATTAAAAATAAATGAGGTAACAGCGGGACAGATGAATCCCAGCCAACCCTGCCACGAGATCTGAAGAGTTGGTCATTTAAGCAGATGATCTGGCACACAACCCACCCCGCCAGCTAACACGAATCACACTGAGTTTCTCGCCCACCACTGCACTTAGTCTCTGGAACAGAAAATTCTGCCCGAGGCCTATCAGGACTCAGCAGATTGGGAAGGGCTAAAAAGCACAAAGGAATTTAAGGTAGAAAACCAGTGAAGCAGATGATCAGTTAAGAGAATAGTTTTTGCTCCCATTTCTTTGGCAATACGTCTGACTTGCTAGGAAATAAAACATTAGTTACAACACATTAAGAGAATTAGATGTTCAGCAGGTTAGCAGCATGTGCCACCTTACATGTGACAGGGTGAATTAGGCTTCCCCACAAATACCTCAGATAAGCAACTGACCAAACCTTTCAGTCTCCTGCATTTTGCCCATAAATCCAGAAGTGAGAATTAAGGATCTGTGCCAGTGGCAGGAACATAAGCCCCTGCCTGGCACTGAAATGGGTCTTCATTTTAATTGGCTGAGACTCTGCCTAAACCATGATTTTCCAAATAACTTTGAGTCCAGTGATGATTAGAACAACATGAGAGCAATTATAATGGATTGGTAGTTAAAATTATACAAGACAGTGTTCACCCAGCGTTTAACACAAAACTTTTATCTGAAGTTTAACTAGCCATTGTTACTCTTTGAAGTTGTAGCCTAACTACTTTGTTGGCAATAACTATTATTATTGGCGCTCCTGGAGGAGCTGCACAAAGTACAGAGATAAAGTTGCATTAAGAGCTGTGTTTTCCTAGCTCAATTGAGAATATCATATATTCCACTGGCCAGTAACCTTGACTGTGTGAGTGTCCTGAACCTCAGGGAAGTTTACCTCCCCTGTTCAAACAGCTATGCAATCCACTTCCTGAATTTTTCATGGAGACACTTTGATAGCACACTATTTTTCTTGGCCCCGGCTGCAAGGTTTCATTTTACAACAGGAACACCTCTTGACAGCATGTAAGTGAACGGCAATGTTTTTCCCCTTTTAACAAAACAAGCTAATTGAGTTTCAAGCATCCACTGAGAGGAGAGACCAAGCTCAGGAGAAGGCTCACAAGGAACACAGCTAACGTGGAAAGATAAGATGTAAAGTATTTCAAACATTTGCTGATCTTTCCCCCTCCCCAATTAGTTTTGATTAGTGGTTAACTTATAGCCCTGCTCCGGTCTGTCTGTGGTATCCACAAGCACTGGAGTGGATAGCTCCTCAGATGCTGGCTACTGCCCACTTGTGTCTGGGGAGGCGTTGTTTTATATGCTAATCCTATTTCATCGGCTGGCTTTTCTGATTACTCCAGTTGCTGTAGACAGCAGTGGAGAAGGAGAGAGAGATAGAAAGGCAGAGCTCTTGACTTTAAGAATGCTTTTCAGACTGAATCGCTTATAGTACTTATGGACTGAATACTTTCAGTGCTAGCTGTCACTTAGCATACAAGGAAGCATGTGCCTATGAGAATGGAGCTAAATGATTCAGGCAGTGTGGTTTTGACAGCTTACCATTCTTATTCTCCCTCAAGAATACCAATAATGGATCAAAGCTGTGTAACAGAACTTCCTTCAAGTCTTGTTCCCACACACAGGTAAACATTCAAATTATGCGATGTATAAATTGAGATTTATCTATTATGTATAAGCTGATATTCTCTGCCATTAGAACCTTTGTTTTGATTACAAGCCAAACATGTACTACCTGCGTTAGATTACCTGATGTGTAATATTAGCAGTTTTCTTCTGGGGTGCTGTACAGGAAGCTTTGCATTAGCAGTAGGAACTACCTGTGTTAAGTCCTGAATAATGGAGATGTTTAGTGATATGTTATAAGCAAAGAAAGTTTTTCTAAACGAAAGATAAATATCCGAGAATTCCCATTTTGGTAAACAGAATTCTTCACGAATACAGTTGTGCAGCAAAGAGTTTTTTATTCTATAACCTGCTTTATAAAAATGACTCATGAAGAAAGGATCCTAATTTCTTTGCCACCAACCATTCCTTAGGGTAGAATTTTAACCCGTCGGGGAGGTTGTGCGGGGGTGGGCGCGGGCGGGCGCGGACCAGATTGGCGTCCCCGATTGGGTCCATGCCGCCATTTTACGTGGGTGGGCCAATTAAGGTGAGCTGAGCGCTCCCTGTGCGGGCGGGAGCGATTCCCTGAGCCAGGTGTGCGCGAAGGAGCGCGGAAATCTCCCTGAGGCAGAGACAGAGGTGCCTCAGGGAGATTAGTTTTAAGTTTTACCAGTCCAATAAAGTGTTGAAAAAACTTTGATGACACGTCCCCTCAAGTGAAACTGTCACATGAGCTGGGACATGTGCCTTAGTTTCAATAAAAATTTTTGAGGAAATTTAAAACCCTTCATGAAACCTCAACCCGCCCGTGGATAAGGTTCCATGAAAAGTGTGAAGGCCGCCTGGACTCTTCGCCTGCCCCCCCGCCAACCTTAAGGTTGGATAGGCAGTTCCGTTAATCATTTTAATTGTTAGTTAAATGGCCTTAATAGGCCTTTGACAGTTCGGCGGCTGCACAGCCGACTCGGCTGCGCGCCTGCCGAACTGAAAACCTAAATGACGTATGGTGACGTCGGGACGCACACCCAACGTCACCCCCGCGTCATTTTACGCCTCAGTGAGCAGGCCCAGTCCCCACTTGCCGAGCCGAAGATTCTCCCCTTAGTGTTTGTGCTCTCTATCTCTCTCCCTCTTTCATTCCCTTTTCTCGCTTCTGTCTGACTTCCTCCTATCCCTGTCATCCAACTCCCTCACCCCCCCTCTCTTTTTCCCCTCTCTCCCCTTCTTCCTTTTCTCTTTTTATCCCATTTTTTCTTTCTCTCTCTCTTTTTGTTTTCTCACTTTGCCCTTATTTTCTCTCTATCATTTTCGGATTTCAGATCTGCAGTGCCATTTTTGCAGCAAGCCTCGAAATATGCTCACATGAGAATATCTGTTCTTAGTGAGAGTGCTGAAATCAGCCCACGCCTGCTGCACTTAGTCACCTGAGTTTTTGAAATAAAAATCTTTTGTGTTTTTTCTCTCTACTTCTTAAACTTTAAGGATTAATCTCTCGGGGACTAATTCCTCTGACAAAATCTGCAAAAATATCCAGTAAAGTGACATATTTGTTGTTCGTTTCTGCATGCACCATCAGTTAGAGGTCAGTGTTTGATCTCAATAGTTTTCAGTCATCCTACTTTATAACACTCTTCAGAAATGTAGAATATAAATCAGTTTTGGAAATGATGTGTGAAAGAAAGATGGTAACATTGCTAAAACTGATTTTTAGTGCAAACCATCTAAAAACTAAAGCATGTAAATGTTTTTATGTAGGTGGCTCTTTTGTGTCTGCTAAGCCCCCAATCAGGTGGTCATGAAGCCATATTGGACAGTTCTAGCTTGAAAGAAGCTGCCCATTATATTGGTGAAAGAAAGAAAAATGTATCCAAGGCCCACACCTAGAAATGGCCTACAATAAGGGGACTAAGGCCTGATTGAGACCCTCGCTTAAAGATTAATTTTATCTTGGGGCAGCTGACACCAGCTTACGTTTTTGAAATTTACTTCTGTGTGGAGCTGGTGACGGGAGAAAAAGAGCTTCTCCTCAGCCCACTGAAAAGGATGTGGGCTGCTGCTTCACGCCACCCACCACTCCTCCCAACCCCTAATCACTGTCACTCCTCTGATCTGGCCTCTAATCACTCTACCAGCTCCATGACCACCTATCTCCTTCCGGCTTCCCATCTCCTGACCTCTGACCTTTGATCCTCCCCTTCCTGGCCTCCAATTTTACTTTTCCTCCCCACCCCCCCAGCATCACTTATCCGAGGACTGCAATGACCTGATTTTGGTTTTCTGTTCTGCAACTGGCTGCTTGCACCTTGCAGGTCCTAACCCCGGCATCTACGGATATGTATATTCCCCGGCTCTATGTGGAAAATTGCCAGATATGTCCTGTACACAAAAAGCAGGATGAATCCACCCGGCCAGTTATCGCACCATTGGTCTACTCTCCATCATTAGTAAAGTGATGGAAGGGGTCATCATCAGTGCTCTCAAGTGGCACTTGCTTTGCAATAACCTGCTCACTGACGCTCAGTTTGGGTTCCCCCAGGGCCACTCAGCTCCTGACCTCATTGCAATCTTGGTTCAAACATGGACAAAAGATCTGAACTCCCGAGGTGAGGTGAGAGTGACTGCCCTTGACACCAAGGCCGCATTTGATCAAGTGTGGCATCAAGGAGCCCTAGCAAAACTGGATTCAATGGGAATCAGAGGGAAAACTCTCTGCTGGTTACACCACATGGACTGCAGCAGTTCAAGAAGGCAACTCACTACCACCTTCTCAAGGGCAATTAGGGATG
Source organism: Cetorhinus maximus (assembly GCF_964194155.1). Taxonomy (NCBI): domain Eukaryota; kingdom Metazoa; phylum Chordata; class Chondrichthyes; order Lamniformes; family Cetorhinidae; genus Cetorhinus; species Cetorhinus maximus. Next base: position 156,628,801 of record NC_135882.1, read on the forward strand.
GGCATTAAATGCTGACCTAGCCAGCGATGCCCACATCCCACGAATGAATAAAAAAACAAATCAGGCACGAGGCCCAATATTCAGGTGGGCCGGTGGGACTGGGGGTCACTATTCAGGCATAGAGGATGTACTGAGCTCCCGCCAGGTATGCCCAAATATGGTGCAATCCATTTCCCCAAACTGACCTGTGCTAAGCCATCACTCGTCCTGTTTTTATGACAATGATGCTTCCATACATTACCATCCTAATGACACAATAATGCATCTTAAGACAGATTAGATCACGTTGCGCAAGTTTTTAGGGAACATGTAAAAGACATTTGACAATATTTGCCTTTCCTCAGGAAAAAGAGGTGATATCCCTGTTTTGATATCTGGTCTGTGCTGTGTGAGCTGATCGCAGCCAATGTACTGGTAGGTGTGTTACTATTGGCCTCAATGACCCTGGATAAAGAGTGGGAGATGCAGCCAAGGCCCCTCTCTAGGCTGTTATCCAGTGGTCTCCTACTGGTAAGGACATGTCTAGGCATTGGAGAGAGCAGGATCAGGCATGAGGGTGATGAGCCACATTTCTGCTAATACTGTTTGGATTCAAGCATTTCAAAATGATCACTTGGGTTAGGGACAAGAGGGCCTCTTCACCCATGGGACCGTACCATAGCTACAATTAGCATCTCGGAGAGAGGAAAGAGGAAAAAATAGGCATTAAAAAAATCAGCTTCTTTTGAAGGAGACACAAATGTGATTTGCATTGCTATTTTCTGTATGCGTTCCACAAGCCCTATTATCACCACTTGCAAATCTATTCTGACAGCACCTCATGTTCATTGACTGAAAAACATAAGTATCAGACCTCAGTGACCTTTTTAACCCCGGCTAGTTTTTAACCTTTGCCAGCTGTCACATACCATGTGGTTCCATTAGTGACTGGAGGGGTTGATCTACTAATGAATGGGAATAATGCAAATAATTTCATTAAAGTTCCACGTGATCACGACACATCTGCCATGTGAACCCACGTATTAGTTAGCAGCAACAGAAATACCTGGAAAAACTCAGCAGGTCTGGCAGCATCGGCGGAGAAGAGTACAGTTGACGTTTCGAGTCCTCGTGACCCTTCAACAGAACTCTTTTGCCAGACCTGCTGAGTTTTCCCAGGTATTTCTGTTTCTGTTTTTGTTTTGGATTTCCAGCATCCGCAGTTTTTTGTTTTTATATTAGTTAGCAGCAACTGTCTTTGCTGTCTTTCTGCCCCTCTCAAATGAAGTCCCCTGACTCATGCTGGCATGTTGTTCTACAACAACATACATTTATATAGCACCTTTAGCATAAATACCCCACAGACACTGGCTGTCTATTGCACCTTTAGCCAAATATTCATTCTTTAAGCGAAAGTCTATGCCGTGAGTTTCAGCAACCAAATCCCAACATGGGTGGCTTTGCAGCTGATCCAGATTCTGTCTTAACCCAACGACTACACAGGCAAATTTTCAGCAGGTTGGCTGAAAAGCTGTCTAAAAGTGTGCTGAAACTCTTTCTTCCCTGGCCCAAGAGAGCTGAGGCCAGCAACAGTCTTCTCCAATCAGCTAACTCAGCACAGACTAGGGATTTACCATGGGATGTTTGTGGTCTGCATTACTCTCGGCCGCACAAAGCAGTTGCGTTCACACAAGATGCCGTTGGGGGAATTTGTGTTTACCATACTCTGATTACAAGTGGGATTTCTGCAGGAAACCTTCATAATATATTTTTTTAAACTCCCTTACTAGCTAAGTTAGTACAGAAATCAGTTGCACAAAGTGAAACCCAACGTTTTGCATTGATACCTTGTTGTTTGCTGACAAGAATATAGATAATTTTGTGGTTTTAAATGCAAAGAAGATTGACTATTTTGCTCGTCATTCAATCTGAGCATGGTTTATGGACTTCAAACATGTTTCTTCAAAATTAAGTTAATTTTTTTTTCAAAAGCTCAGCGTTTTAAAGAGTATTCCTGAAGATTTTGTTTATAAGTCAGGAGGCCATGTCGCATTGCAAAGTAGACTTAAGAAAAAAAATACAGCAACGAGCAAAAATAATTTGCTCCTGAGTGCTCTTTAATGCTTGCTAGGATCTTCCCCCACCCTGTGTGGAGTTCTGCTGTTCAGAGTGGGGTGGCCACTGGTGCATTTTTGATGGAGGAGAAACTGTTGCTGGGTCTAAGTCAGGGAAATACAGAGACTAAATGACACGCTGAGGCAGAAGGGGAGTAGAATTGCAGAGCTGGTTGGCGAACCAGTTAATAATTAAGGAATAACAAGAAAGAAGAATTGCATGAGAGGAATAAAGTAGGGCACATGAGAAGCTGGGACAGTATGGGTAGAATGATGCATATAAGACAATTTTTGGCCAGGGTAAACAGAACGGAACATAAACTGGAAACTATTGCATCTTTAACTTTCAAAGTTTTTTCTTTTATCTCTTCGTTCACAGGATGTGGGCATCGTTGGCTGGGCCAGCATTTACTGCCCACCCCTAATTGCCCTTGAGAAGGTGGTGGTGAGCTACCTTCTTGAACCACTGCAGTCCCTGTGGTGTAGGTACACCCACAGTACTGTTAGGGAGGGAGTTCCAGGATTTTGACCCAGCGACAGTGGAGGAACGGTGATATATTTCCAAGTCAGGATGGTGTCTGGCTTGGAGGGGAACTTCCAGGTGGTGTTGTTCCTATGCATCTGATGCCCTTGTCCTTCTAGATGGTAGAGGTTACAGGTTTGGAAGGTCAAAGAGAAAAAAAGCTAAGAGAAAACTATTCTTCACTCAGATTAGAAGTTGCTGCCTTAAGCATTTTGAATACTGTGACTTAAAATACCAAGAATCAATATTTTCACAAATATTGGGGCTCATTTAATTGTATATGCACTGTTGGAATCTGTTTTTGTATTCCTGGAATGTAGGCTTTGCCGGCAAGGCTGCATTTATTGCCCATCAACAATGACTGGATTGCCCAATTTTTCCACATTCCCAGACTACTCAAATTACCGGGATCATTAATGGAACACATGGTTCCACTGGCCCCAAGTCAAAACTGCACAACCTAGATCAAAAGAAAGAGATTCCATCAGCGTGTGTCTATTCAGTGACCAGGTGAATAGCCATTCCACATGCAACATCAGGGAGAGCTCCCGTTTGAAACAGCCCGCCTAACATTTCAGCCAAAGGGCAACACTCCCTCAGTATCTCACCTGAGCATCAACCTAAATTTTATACTCAATTTGGGACTTAAACCCATGACATTCAGGTGGGTGAGCACTCTGAACTGAGTCATGGCTGACACCTCAACGCAGGGGAGATTCTCCCATCTTGTTTCAGACACAATTGGCCCGCCCATGTAAAATGGTGGCGCGGCCCCGATTGGGGGCGCCAATTGGGTTTGTGCCCACCCCCACCCGCTCCCACACAACCCCACCCCGATGGGGAGAAATTTCTGCCCATATGAAAAGTTTTGACATAGTGCATACAGAGTGTTTTCACTTGTGGGGAAGAGCATAGCCTGAAGCCATCAATATAAGATAGTCACCAAGATATCCAATAGGAACTCAGAAGAAAAACATCTACCCAAAGAGTGATGAGAATATGGAACTTGGTACATCTACAGGGTGTGGTTGAAGTTAATGTTGTGGATGCATTTAAGGGGAGGTTAGACAAGCATAAGAGGGAGAATGTAATAGAGAGTTACATTAATAGATTTAGATGAGGAAAGACAGGAAGAAGCTCAGGTGGTGCATGGACTTGTTGAACCTAATGGCCTGTTTCTGTGCCATATGTAATCCAACGTACAATGTATTGTGGTGTCAATTTGGGTCTATACCCAGTTGAGTGCATGGGAGGAGTGACATTACAGGTGATGGATATTACTAACCCTCAGCTTACAAGAGGTCTCTAACTTCACCCTCCCACACTCCTGCTGTGTTCTTCATATCCTTGAATAATGTCAATAATTGGAAGTTTCAAGGCTTTACTTCTGTGCGGACTCACTCCTTCCTATTATGAACTATCATTTCCTGCAAGTACAATTGTTGATATTTGGAAGTTTTGAGGACACATACGGAAACATCTAAATAAAGAAACTTGTTCAAAGGATTTTTGCAGTGAAACCAAGGGCAGAATCTTCTGGCATGTAAAAAGATGTGCGGTGATGTCAGGCTTGTGTCCCGATGTCACTGCGCGTCATTACGATCTTCAGATTGGCGGGTGCGCACTGGAGTCGGCTGCGTGCCCGCTGAGCTGTCAAAGGCATGTTAAGGCCATTAATCACCTAATTGAAGTACGTGTCAGGGCTGCCCGTCCAACCTTAACGTTGGCGGGCAGGCAAAGAGGCCAGGCGGCCTTCGCATTTTTCATGGAACCTCATCCACAGGCAGGTCCAAACTCTCCCTCCTCCCCCTACCGCACAGGTAGCGCTTTTGGGTGTGCGTCACGCTGGGTGGGCCTTAATTGGCCCACCCACGTAAGATGGCGGCGCCCAGCCGATTGCGGGCAGCGATCTGCTGCACACCCACCCGCGCCCACTCCCGCTCAGCCCGCCCGACAGGGAGAAAATTCTCCCCCAAGAGTTTCATTTGTAAGCTGCAACTTCAATGTGTTTCTACACATAGGCTGTCCATAGACGTTGAGCATTCAAAGAACAGCTAGGTTGCTTTGAATGTCGGTAGTGGGGAAAATTCTAGAGTACATTATAAAAGATTTAATAGCTGAACACTTGGAAAACAGTGGCAGAATCAGACAGAGTCAGCATGGATTTACGAAAGGGAAATCATGTTTGACAAATCTACTGGAATTTTTCGAGGATGTAACTAGTAGAGTTGATGAGGGGAGCCAGTGGATGTGGTTTATTTGGACTTTCAGAAGGCTTTCGACATAGGAGATTAGCGTGTAAAATTAAAGTGCATGGGATTGGGGGTAGTGTATTGAGATGGATAGAAAACTGGTTGGTAGACAGAAAACAAAGAGCAGGAATAAACGGGCCTTTTTCCGAATGGCAGGCAGTGACTAGTGGGGTACCGCAAGGATCGGTGCTGGGACTCCAGTTATTCACAATATATATTAATGAATTAGATGAGGGAACTAAATGTAATATCTCCAAATTTGTAGATGACACAAATCCGGGTGGGGGGTGGGGTGAGCTGTGAGGAAGAAGCAGAGATGCTTCAAGGTGATTTGGACAAGCTGAGTGAGTGGGCAAATGCATGGCAGATGCAGTGTAATGTGGATAAATGTGAGGTTATCCACTTTGGTAGCAAAAACAGGAAGGCAGATTATTATCTGAATGGCTATAAATTGAGAAAGGGGAAAGAGCAACAAGACCTAGGTGTCCTCGTACACCAGTCGCTGAAGGTAAGCATGCAGGTGCAGCTGACGGTAAAGAAGGCAGGTGGTATGTTGGCCTTCATAGCGAGAGGATTCGAGTACAGGATCAGGGATGTCTTGCTGCAAATATACAGGGCCTTGGTAAGGCCACACCTGGAATATTGTGTGTAGTTTTGGTCTCCTTATCTGAGGAAGGATGTTCTTGCTATAGAGGGAGTGCAGCGAAGGTTTACCCGACTGATTCCTGGGATGGCGGGACTGACATATGAGGAGAGATTGAGTCGGTTAGGATTATATCCGCTGGAGTTCAGAAGAATGAGGGGGGATCTCATAGAAACCTATAAAATTCTAACAGAACTAGACAGGGTAGATGCAGGAAGGATGTTCCCGATGGTGGGGGAGTCCAGAACCAGGGATCACAGTCTGAGGATACGGGGTAGACCATTTAGGACTGAGATGAGGAGAAATTTCTTCACCCAGAGAGTGGTGAGCCTGTGGAATTCGCTACCACAGAAAGTAGTTGAGGCCAAAACATTGTATGTTTTCAAGAAGGAGTTAGGTATAGCTCTTGGGGTGAAAGGGATCAAAGGATATGGGGAGAAAGCGGGAGCAGGTTATTGAGTTGGATGATCAGCCATGATCATAATGAATGGCAGAGCAGGCTCGAAAGGCCGAATGGCCTACTGCTGCTCCTAGTTTCTATGTTTCTACATTTCTTTGAATACATTGCATGGGAGAGCAGTAAATGTACAACAGATGGAGATGAAATTGTTTTGTGGCACACACACCCGGACAATTTATTTGGTATAAGAACTGTTAAGGGCTAACTTTCTTCAGATTGTTTTTTGGTTTATCTCTCTTGGTTCTGAAGCCAACATTATTTCAAGTGGGGAAGTTGCCTCATGGTATTTCTTCATGCACACACATCAAGCAGCACTACTACCAACCAGATGGCTGCCAGGACTGTGGTAGTACTCTCGTCTCTGAGTCAGAAGGGTGTGGTTTCATAATCCCACTTCAACGGTCTGAGCACAAGATTGAGGCTGATACTTCAGTGTAATACCAAGGATGAGATGTTAAACTAAGTCACATCTGTCCACTTAGGTGGATGTAAAAGCTTCCATGACACCATTCAAAGTGGAGCATGGGAATTATTCTTCATGTCCTCGCTAATATTTATCTCCCAATTAACACACAAAACAGATTATCTCATCATTATCTCATTGCTGCTTGTGAGACCCTGCTGTGTGCAAGTTGGCTGCCATATTTCTGACATGACAATTCGAAAGTACTGCATTGGCTTAAAGCGCTTTGGGATATCCTAAGGTTGTGAAAGGGTGCTATATAAATGCAAGTCTTTTTATCTTAATCCTGGGAGGTCTACTCAGTTTACTTCCAAATTCCTTTGAAACTCTTTCGAGTTATCTACAGTCACAGATTGCAACTCTTTCGAGTACAATCACAGTTCTTGGTTTCCGGGAGTGGGACATGAACCCACAACAGAACCTGCACTGCACCCCTTTCAATTGCAATAGAATTCCAAAGTTCTGACCATCCACAGGTGAATGCCTACAGATAGTCTACTGATCAAATCGGACCACCCAGCAATGTGTTAAGTAACCTCAGACTTGTCCATTCAGACAACAGCTGCACTTATTAAGTCCGCTGGATGACCTACTGTGCACTAATCCAGCCTACAAAACGTCCATACCAGAATTTCTATCTCACATATGAAAGCCAAATGAGTCCAAGCTGATTAGCAGCTCCACCTCAGGGGTTGGAAAACCCAGATATGCAACAACATAATTGATCAGATAATGACTATCCTAAAGTGTTTTGGAAGTGTTTTGGTCCTTTCAGGCACTAATAAGAATTGGGGAAGCACCCTCTCTAATTATCAACGTAAGTGAATTGTGTGCTGGGGAAACCACAGTTGTTTAAAAGCTTGCATAACTCTATGTGACACACAACATGAATTTTCAGAAGTGAAACCAACTGCCTGCAGAATTTTCCATTGAAGGAGTTTTCTTTTGGTAGCAGTACTAATCCATTAACTTTTATTGCTCCAGGGACATTTATTGAATCTATTACTGTAGTTGATATGGGCTTTTGGGTTGGATGGGGTTGAAGTGGTGAGGAGTATGGACAGGGGATGAGTACATTGCTCAATGCAGTATGTACATGGAGTGCAACACATGTCAACTAAGTGGGGTCTGAACATAATGGGGAGTATCACAAACTAATGTCTGATGTTTGTAGTGCGTTCTTCCAAATTATATCTCTGCCATTTTCCTGAAGTCACTGATTCATGGCAGAATATGTTTCCAAACATGCTGTCTGTTCCCTGGGACCTTGTGCCAATTCTTTATGCGTGAACCTAGACACTGAATGTTATTTAACACATTGGAGGCATCAGAGCCTGATCATCACCTTGATGTTGCATGTGGTCACTGGATAACGTTTTATTTATATAAGGGTGCATTACAATTTTTAAAGTGCTTCGAATATGCTTGAATTGCTATGAAGCAGAGTCACTCTGGTTGAGGGATAGATATTGACCAGGGCACCGGGAGCAGTTTCTTTGAATAGTGTATTGAAATATTTTACACTGACTCAAGAGGCTGGGCAGGAGCTTGACTTAACATCCCATCCCAAAGACAGCAACTCTGACAGGGCAGCATTCCCTCAGTACTGCAATGAAGTGTCAACCTGGATTATGTCTCTGGGTTGGGGTTGAACGCATAACATTGTGATTTGGAGGAGTGAGTGCTACAACTGAGTCAAAGTTGACAAATTCATTGAAGTACTGCATTGATGATTACAACCTAGACTCTGTGCTCATCTCCTTGGGTGGGGCGTTGAAGGGTACATTCTCAGGACACTGTATTCAATGGTAGTGCCCTTATTGCTATCCATCTGTGATCAGTTGACTCATCGAAGGCCAAGTATCAAACTTGCAAGCTTCCTCATCTCTATGGCTCATGATTTCACACTGGACAATGCTAATTCCATCTAAGGTATTAGGACAGGTATTTCAAGACAGCTTTACAAATAAACACTGCCCTAGAAATAGGGTAGGGCTAGAAGTGGGTCGTGGTCTGAGTCCAGCACTTGCCTAGAGAGTCCAGCAGCAGTACCAATGCAAATTTTTGTACTGTCGCTGGACATCCATTTGCTATTGGCAAACTGCAAACACTACTCACAACTTCAGAAGTAGCTCACTGTTGTGGGAAAAGAGAGACTGTGATGCCAGGGATGGGCATGAGCGATTACCTAGCAGTGTTTTGTGTGAAGCTTTTGACTTTTTTACTATGGCTTTCGAGTGGCAGCCTCCAGCAGTCTCTCTAAGGAGAGAGGGTTTAGCTGCAGCCTACCTGAGGAAACTGACCAGAGCACTGATCAGTTGCCAGCCAGTTTCACAAAGGGATTTGTAAAGTGTGTTAGGCCCCCAAAATGTATAGTCAGTGATCCTAACACTGAACAGATGCAGGGTGCCCTGTCCAAATAGCATATATGGTACAGCAACAGGCCATTTGGCCCAACCAGTCCATGCTGCTGTTATGCTCCACTAGAACCCTCTATTCTCTTCTCCCTGATATGCTTGTCTAGTTTCCCCTTAAATGCATCTATACTATTTGCATCAAGCGAATCTATGTGTTAGCAAGTCCCATTCTATCGCCATTCTTTGGGTGGATAATTTCTTTCTGAATTCCCCATTGACTATCTTATATTAATATCTCTAGTTTTACTCTTCACTATGAGAGAAAACATTCTCTCTGTATCCACTCTATCAAAACCTTTCATAATTTTAATATGGCGTGTGATGCACAAAATATTTTTAGGCCATCACCTTTCCACAGCTTTCAACTATCTGGGTGAGGCATGCTCTTTGAGATTTGACTCTGGACTGCAGCTGTTCTGTGACACAACAACGGAAAATTATTTGTAAGGTTAGGTTTGACCCCTGTGTAATGTGCTTCCATCTATTTTGCTGACACTAATTTTTTCTAAAGAATAACTTTTCCCTCCACTAAGAACAAAAGGGTTCCAATATTCTGTCAATGATGATAGCAAAGGATTAAGACTTGAGGAAAGTTCCAAACAGCTAACTGTATATGGCTGAGTTTTATTCTAGATGGCTACTGCATGCATTTAGTGTAGAAAAGCAGCAACTAGTAGTTTATAAACCATCCAGATTAGGAAAATTCCAGGTTCAATTCCTGGTCTGTACTGAATCACCTAGTTTAGTTGAACCTGTGCAGCACTACGATTGACATCTGCATCTCTGAGCTGAGGAGACAGTTATCACTGTCCGCTGACTCCCATTGGATGTTTATGTCACCAAGGATAGGGTTGGGGTTGGTTGTACTCTCCTCTCTCCACTCTCAAATATCCTCACAACACTCAATAGTTAAGGTTTCTGGTGAACGTTGTTCACCTGGGTGAGGTACTAGAGGGCTGCTGAAGCCTGTGGAATTATGCTCGCATGATAACCCCATTGAGGCGAGGAAGGTAATATGGGGAAAAGTGAATGGGCTTTGTTTTTGTGGCTTTTCCCATTTGAAAGGAGATGATTTTTGCAGGAATTCTGCTCTTTACCAGCTCCAAGATTGTTCCAATTCCTGAAGAGACCAGTTCTGAATGAAACTACTTAAAGATACAATGGGAGCTAGCAGATAGTGTCCATTTTACACCCCACCAGATTTCCATTCTTTTGATGAAAATCCTGCAGATTTAAAATGGCGACTGGTTTGCCCCCAACCATTTTCTACTCTTCAGCAAAAGTGAAAATTCACCCCTTAGTCTGCGCCATTTAGATTTGCTAACATAGCAGTTAGAACAGAAACAGGACATTCAGTCCCGGAGGTCTTTGCTGGTGTTAATTTTCCACATAACTCATCTGCCAACTTCATCTCATCCTATCAACATATCCTTCAATCCTCTTCTCCGTCATGTTTATCTAGCTTCTCCTTAAATGCTGTTTGCCTCAACTACTTCCTGTGGTAGCAAGTTCCACATTCTAACCAGTATGAGCAAAGAAGTTTCTCCTGAATTCCTTATCAGATTTATTAGTGATTAACTTGTGTTTATAGCCCATAGTTTTTGTTCCCCCGACAAATGGAAACATTTTTTTCTACATTTACGCTATCAAAAACCTTCATAATATTAAAGACTTCTATCAATCACTTCTCGGTCTTCTCTCTCCTAGAGGGAGAGAACACTGCCTATTCAGTCTTGCCTGGGTATTATAACCTCTCAGTTTGAATGTTAACCTTGTGAATCTTGCATATTCTCCAGTGCCTTCATCATTCAGTAATATGACCAGATCTGCACACAATACACTTAAGTGTGGTCTAACGGAAAAGTGCAATACATGTTTTACATAACCTCTCTAATTTTGAATTCTTTTTCCCTAGAAATGAACCTCAGCGCTTTATTTGTTTTGTTTATGTCTTTGTTAATCAGCCTCGAGGCTTATGATTTGTAAATTTGTCCCCCTGAACTGCAGTTAGTTCAGTGTTTGAAGCACATTGAAAGATACTGAGGTGATAAGTTGCTGTACAAATGTCTTTAGTGATCTTGGAACATTGAGAAATGAGGGTGGGAAAAACTGATTAGAAGAGGTTGAGCCACATTCTTGGTGATTCCCCACCTAAATGCCGCATACAGATACACGTGTTGGTTTTGCAGTGTGAGGGTGGCAATTTAGGTAGATCTAGGTGGGTCAGTGCCGTGGATATTATCTAAATGTTAGTATAGATAAATAATGTGCTGTAAGCCTTTCCTGTATAGTTAAGGCAAGCCTGGAGCATCTGGTATGTGACTTGTGTTTGTTTTTATGGTTGAAATCAGAGTTGGCTTCTCAAATTTCCCTCATTCATTCTTGCTCCCCTGGTGGGTTCAGCATGCGTAGCTGATTGGAAACATCTGGCCCTGGCCCTTTGATCACACTGGGCTGGTTGTTTGGCCAGGCCCTTCATCCATTATGAAGCTGGCCAGATCACTTAGCTTTGATTAAAGGAATTGCCCACTAGAAAAAAATGTAGTAATTGGGCAGCAATCTACAGGGGCTTCAACAAACACCTCCAGGGGCTTGTCAGTCATCTACAGGTGACTGTATAGCTAGAATGTTTGATAGGATCTATTTGTATACATTGACAATTTTGCTTTATATTAAGTATATGAGCAATCTATGTTTTGTGATTACTGCTTTCCGATTGTAACTGTTATTTGTCATCATTGACCAGGGTTTCTGGAGAATATTGGACATGCTGCAACCAGTAGAATTGGACAGATAGATCTGCAGCCTAGATTTGCAGTGCTGCTGGCTTTCCAGGCTTTCATAACAAAACACAGAAAAGCAGCAGGACCGTGAATTAGGTACAGTAATCGCCATGCCCAATTCTCTGATCTTTGCTGCACAGTGCGATTCTGTGCCAGGCCAGAGTCTTACAATTTGAGAGTTTGTATCCAATTGCCCATGTGAGCTTAATGCTAATGCAGAACCCACGAAATAGAAAAGCATCACAGCTCACAACGCTAACTCCTTGCCACTATAAGTACAAAGATATATCTTGAAAATACCTATCGAATGAATAAATATAAATAAAAATTAAAACACAAATAACATTTTTTAAAAACAACTTATTCCACGCCACCCCCCCCCACCCCCCCACCCCCACCGCCCACACCCCCCCAACACCGAAGCAACAGCCTTGACTGTTAGGATTTGTTCCTGGTCATTTTTAAGTTGTACATTATTTATAAAGACGCCAGCTTTTTTAAGACTGTCAGCTTGTTTGAAGGTGTCGGCCAACTTTTCTGAGTTCTGTCTTATTTTTGGAATAAAAGCTAGTCAATTCTGTACATTAAGAGTCTCTGTCACACTCTAATCGTCTTTCTTTACGTGGAACACCGTGAAATTGCAACTGAACAATTGACTTCAGAAATATATATAAGAGAAAGGGATCTTTTATGTTTCCTGCTATTTTGTTGATCTAAAATAACACTTGAGACCTTTTCGAGATAGCAAGAGGTCCTGAGTAGTTGGTAATCTTGTGAAATTCCCTTTCGATAATAATTAATCTCAGGGACTATTTAGAACTCTTCGACACAGAAAGTACTTGAGCAGTAACCTTTAAAGGTCAGACCTGTAGGCATCTAAATATTCCAACTGTACCCCAGACCCCAGGCTACCCGTCAGCAAACCCCTCACACCCACACACATGCGCACGCCCCCCCAACACCACTGTTCCCTCGAGACTGTGCAGAAATCTGGAACATATTGCTAAGTGTAATAAAAGGGCTGTGCACAACAAAAAGAAATTAGACGGAGTATTCATAAACAATAAAAATTAAATAATAAAAAAATAATTAATACTAAAATATAAATTATATGAAACATATAAATCCTGAGGTAATTTGATAGGGTAGATACCGGGGGATACTTCCACTTGTGGGAGAGACGAGAACCAAGGGACACAGTTTAAGAATAAGAGGTCTACCGTTTAAGATGGGGATGAGGAGAAAGCTTTTCTCTCAAAGGGTTGTTTGTCGATTGAATTCTCTTCCCTAAAGAGCAGTGGAGGCTGGCTCATTCAAATTATTCAAGGCAGAGTTAGACAGATTTTTGATGGACAAGGAAGTCAAGGATTATGTGGGGAGGGGGTGTCGGGGAGCAGAAGGCAAAGTGGAGTTGAGACCACAACCAGATCAGCCATAATCTAACTGAATGGCAGAGCAGGCTCAACGAGCTGAATGGCCTACTCCTGCTCCTAAATCCTATGTTCCTGTACACCCACACATATATGTATATATGATATATATGTATCTGTAGATATGTATATATATATGCTATATATATGTATCTTGTACATACCCTGTTTATCATGTTTACTTTCTGTATCCTGGTTTTGCCACACCTTGGTATTACATTTAACTGTTAGCTATTTATATTTCGCATTTTATGTATCTCCTCCAAATGCCAGGTGGCACTCTGTTTATTTAAGGTCTATTCCTTCTTCAAAAATGAAGCGAGAATCACTGCATAAAATTTAATTTAAGTATACTTGATGGAATATAAGGTGTACTTGTACATGAAGTCAGGACAGAATAAGGGGTAGGCTATTTAGGACTGAGATCAGGAGGAATTTCTTAACTCAGAGAATGGGGAATCTTTGGAACTCTCTACCTCAGAGGGCTATGGAGGCTTAGTCACTGAGTATATTCAAGACAGGAATCGGTAGATTTCTAGATATTAAAGGTATCAAGGGAAATGGGGATAGTGCAGGAAAACGGCATTGAGGTAGAAAATCAGCCATGATCTAGTTGAATGCCGGAGGAGGGTTGAGGGGCCGAATGGCCTACTCCTGCTCCTATTTCCTACGTCCCTATGACATGTTTGATATTCCATTGCACTCCTAAACAGACCTAAAAGTTATTTAAAACACAAATGAAAGTAAAAGAAAAATACTTATTCCACCCCCTGAAGCAATAGCCTTGGCAGAAGGATTTGTTTGTGGTCGTTTTCAAGTTCTACATTGTTTATAAAAATGCCAGCTTTTTTGGGGGCTGTCAGTTTGTTTGAAGATTTTGGCCATTTTATCTGCGTTCTGTCTTATCTTTGGAATAAAAGCTAAAGTCATTTGATAATCATCTATGGGTAATGTAAGATATATTTAACAAAAACAAGATTTATACTGTTGCCCTAGACTCCAGTATTTATTCAATGTCATACAGGATTTGCTTTGTGACTCAGAACCTACTTCGCTATTTTGGTAGGAAAAATACAAAGGGAAAGGTAGGTCTTGTAAGATCCGTCTGTTTCTGCATAAGGTCCTGTTCTGTGATGCTTGAATTGTTTTGTTTTTCTGCTGTACAAAATGTTGCCATTGGAACTTGCTTCAAATGGGCCTCAGAATATGACACAAATGATAGAAATATAATAATGTAAGAGTTACTTAGGGTTTTTAATCACGACAGTATTTGAGCCCTGTTTTCTGGAGCTACACTTGCACTTTCATCCCCTGCAGCCCTCCCACCACTTTGTGCCAAGCACACATCTCTCTACTTGCTGAATCCGAGTTTGTCCTTATCTGTTTTTTTGGATGCTTCAGTCAGGCCTTGACATAAAAGCCGTAAATAGGTGCAGGCCACAATTGAGCCAGTGACTTAATGCCGGCCTTATTGCAGGTTGGTCTGCTGCGGTCTGCAGCTTTACGGACTATCACACAAGTGAGCTTCTGTTAATCATCCATAGCGAAGACTCCAGCAATCCAGATATTTTTACAGGCCACTCACTGGTGAAAAGAACCATGAAAGCAGCTTTGAAACATATGTGCCACACTGGGTCAGTGAAGGAGGAAGGGGCTGTCATCTACCTTTATTTGAAAAATGGGAAATGTTTATGCAGAATGAAGTCATGGCCCAATCAGTCAAGTGAGACTATAATGGTCCTTCCTTATTTCCCAGAGGACTCTGAGCAAGCTGTGCTAAGGGCTCATTTCTAGTCTAACAGCGATAATCGCCTGCTATCTCCCTAAGGTTCTGCTTTCTTTCATTTCAAAGTGACAAGGTTCCTAATGGAGTGCACGCATGTCTGTCTGCGGCCACTACTGCTTTCAGTGTATCAACAGATTCTTTCTGTTTGAAAGGCTCACTTTTTGGCACATTATTGTACCTGCAAATAAATGGTGAGCATTTCAAGTGACTAAATGTCAAACATATCCTTGAAGTTAGGTTTTCTTCACTTTCACTTGGGTCACTTGAACCAGTTAATGGCTGCTCCTATGATGGGTTTACATGGCCAGTGCCCTCATAGTGTGAAACTGAACCAACTAGACCAGCAGAGTCCCAGGTTTGATCACCCATCTCTGCTTTGTCAGCTAATCTCAACCAGGTGGTGACAGGTGCTGCAATTGGCTTCAGTGCCATGGTCTTAGGAAATCGGGAAAATAAAGGGCCAAGGTTTCCATTCCTGATCTCCATCCATTGACCTCCACGCAAGAATTCAGATTTTATAAAGAATAGGTAAAGACAAGATTAGTTAATCTCAACTGCGATAGCCCAGCCAGGTCAAGTATGCTGTTAACATGTTATCTGGACTTCTACTGGTATATGCCCATTTTGGTGAGGTGCTGAAAGATGACCTGCACTTGTGGAACTTTACTTGACAAGACTTAATAGCTCATGAGGTGAGGGGAGAAAATTGGCATAAAGGTTTAAGGGCTGTCAATCACGAAGAATTTCTAATCTGAAAAAGTGAAATTCAAATGTAACAGCATAGCTTGATTCTCAACAAGGGTGATACAGGATATGAAAAGGGAAAAACTTTCATTTATATAGTGCCTTTCACAATCTCCGAAAGCGCTTTTCAGCCAATGAAATGATTTTGAAGTGTAAGTGCCATTGTAATGTAGGAAATGCCGCCACCAGTTTGCACTAAGCAAGGACCCAAATCAGCAATGTGATAATGGCCAGATATTCTGTTTGAGTGATGTTGATTTAGAAATAAAGATATCATAGGGAGGGTTTAAAAGGATTGGTCTTCATGAAGTCACTCAAAAGTTCAATGTTGCTTAAGCCAAATCTTTGGATGGTATGTTTTAAGTGCAAATACAATTACTTTAAATTATCAGAGGTACAGATGATTGTAGGATTGAATCCCAATAAATGTGTAGTTATACACCGGAAATGTTTTGCTTTGGGCCAGGATTTCAAAAGACTACATACCAGCATGTTTAATCTGCCATTCAGCATCTGTAAATAAAACCAACAGTTAACAGTGGGGCGATTAGACTACTCAATCATTGCTGTGTCCCTGACCAAAGTTTGGCAGTCGAATGGTTGCACTTATTTACGCATTGCATGAAAAGCCCAAGGTAATTAAAAATCACAGTGCTGGGATCACCAGATATTTTGTACAATGGGAGTGAAAGGAAGTGGTTTAGTGTCCTGGAATTTGGTACTGGGACCTGGATTATGGAACGTGCTTATCTAATGTGAACTTGATGTCATAATCACACTTTTTAAAACTTCCCAAAAAAAAGCAGCATTGTAAGATTGTGCTTGAGATCAGTGTCTGAATCATTCAACTACGCTCTTTTGGAATCCATTTTTTAAAGTTTGTTTTTTGTGTATGAATATTATCCATCTTATTTCTTGCTGTTTTCCCATGTGTTTCAATTCTGTTGCAGAACAGTGCTGCTTCTATTGGAGACGTGTGCTTACAGTTTAGCAATCACTAGCATCATAAGCAACGTGATGTAACCAAAATTGTACCAGTTAACACAGTAACATGACAGTACAGATAATGAAGAAGCTTTTCAGCTTAATCCAGTTTAAATGCTACTCATTACTGTTAGCCCAAAGACACACAAGCAGCAGGTGCCACCTTCTTGTTTGCCACTGTGATCATTGATAGTTATTTATGCACAACCAATGTAAGATTTTCTTATAATGGGCAGAATCGTCCAGTCCTGTTGGTGGTGGATGTCATGGCAGGCGCGAGCAGACAATTTGGCGAGAAGGACAAAAATCGGTTTTACGCTGTCATGAAACTAGTTTACAATAGTCCGCATTGCCCATCAATGGCGGGCCTCGTTTCCCACGGCCGCACGTTGGGGACCTAATTTCAATACTTTAGCATCTTTATTATAATCCCTGCTCGTCGGAATCACCCTCCCAGCCCACACTGGATCATCTGAGCGATGCCAAAGTGTTTCACAGCTGTACATAACGTTATGTGCATCTGGCGACCCGCACTTCACTCAAGGCTTCAAGGTTTGTTTGCCTACCTTGCTTCGGTAGCACTCTTTCTTGTTTTGCAAAAATATGCTTTATTCATAAAATATCTGAAAAAATTACAAAACATTTCAAAATGGCCACCACAGAAAGTGCAATCATATTCAAGTTTTCTACCTTGATCATGTTGCACTCTGAGGTGCTTCAATATAATTGCGATACCTGTAATATTTACTGCATACATTCAATGCGAATCATACAGCCTGAAGTGGTCTATACAATTTCTAGCCCCTCTGTGCACTATGGCTGAAAGGTCTTAGACAATAATTTTTCCCCATTGTGCCTCTGTGGTGGTTGTCTCAAGCTTTAGTCCAACCCTCATCATGTAGTCCTGGACTTTGGAATGTGCCAGTCTGCAACACTTGGTTGGGGACAACTCTTTGCACTGGAAGATGAACAAGTTTCAGGCAAGCCAAAGAGCGTCTTTCACTGAGTTGATGATCCTCCAGCATCAGTTGATATTTGTCTTGGTGTGTGTCCCTGGGAACAGCCTGTGGAGCAGAGAGTCCTTCGTCATGGAGCAGCTTGAGATGAACCTCGACAAAAACCACTGTATCTCTCTCCAGAACTTCTTTGCAAAGGCACATTCCACAATGGTCTCTTCCCAGCCACAGCCATCTCGAGGGCTACATGCAGACAGGGTGAGATTCCAGGTGTGTAGGAAGGATCTGATGGGAAGGGCCTTTCTCACCACCAGCCAAGTTATGTCTTGGTTGAAAGTTCTGGCAATGACGAGGCCAGTTTGAACTGGTAGTGGATGTTCGTCAGTCTGCGCACCAACAGTGGATCCGAGCAGAAGATGGTGAAATCATCCAGTTACAGGGAGGCTTTGACCTGAGTGCTTCCACTGTCTGGAAGTGTCACTCCTCTTAAGCCTGAATCATTCCTGATGGACTCAGCAAAGAGTTCTATGTAACACATGGAAAGGACAGGGGAGAGAGGGCAGCCCTGTCTGACTCCAGATTTAATTGGAAAGCTTTCTGATTCCCACTCGTTGATTGAAACTGCGCTACTGATGTTTGTGTAGAGCAGTTAGATCCATTTGTGGATTCACTCTTCAAACTCCTTTTTGGAGAGCACATCCGCTATGCAGGTGTGTGATACTCTCTCAAAGGCCTTCTCCTGGTCCAGGCTGATGTGACAGGTGTCCACACCCCTATCTTGTACATAAGCAATCGTACCTCTGGGTAGTGCGAGACAATCAGAGACCTTCCTGCCGGGTACAGTACCGGGTTCGGGCAGCACTCAGGCTCATTAGCGCCAAGATTCACCGGCAGCACCGCATCACTTCTAAGGGGGCTCATGGGCTAGATGGAGATGTGAGGGTGTGTGAGAGAGAGTGAATGGTGGTGTTCCTTGTGTCAGGTGCATAAAACGTCTTTTTTCATGCCTGCTACTGCACTTAGCGCAACTCGGGATGATTCGCCCTCCATGTTCTCGAGAACAACTTGAAATGTTAACAGTGAGTCTTAATGCTTTACTGTAAGGAATATATACTATAAGGCACCATGATATGTAGTTGTATATTCACAGGCTTGGAGAAAATGTCATCAGGATAAAAGCTCCATCAAGTTATTAAGGTGAAAGATGTAGCCATCCATGTAGGGGTTGCATTTGACTCCATGGTGTTTTGGATTCTCATCACCTCTCATTTACACTGTTCAATCTAAGTCACAAATGTAATTTTTTTTTCAAATAAACAGATGATTATTCCAGAATAAGGTTGAATTGAAAGGCTTGCTTTCCTGCCACTGATGTTATGCTAGACCAGTTGCATGAATGAAATGGGACATTCTAATCTACCGTGTCCTGTGAAAATGTAAAAATTAAAAAGTGGGTAATTAAAGTACAATTCCTGCCCATGTGGTGGGCAGGGGCCTAACAGTGTGACCCTGATTTCATGTTGTCGAAACGCAGGAATTATTGCAACCTGTCTTCCCAATGTCACTTTAATCTTTAAGGAAAGAAAGTTTGGAATGGTAAAAGGTAACTCAGCCTCTCAAGCCCATTTCTTCCTCAATCCATGACACCCTGACCCTTTCTTTCTCCTCGACTCTCTGCCCCAACCAAAATCTCTCCTCTAGGTTGAAGAAAAGGGAGTCACAGGGATATGAAGATAGAATGTACACACGGGACTAAAACTATGGCTCACATGAAGGATAGACACCAGTATAGATGGTAAATGGGCTAAATAACCCATTTCCATGTCACATATATGTCATTTTATGCAACTCCATCCCCCCTGTGAATTAAACAGATTTGTTAACATTTGCAAAACCTTCAAACCTCTTTCTCAAAAGGTATTGATCCAATTTCCTTTTAGGGATATTGATTCTTCCAGACTTAAATGTGTTTTCTCGTAGATTATCAGAGGTTTGGGCAAGATTTGTTTGGCACTGTGACACTATCAATGGTGTGAGGGGGATAATCCCTGGTCCCATTCTTTTTAAAGTAACGTTGCATGAATTAAAGGCTATATATTTCAATAAATTAATATGTTGCAAACATCCTTTGGCTCACTAATGACTCTTCCTTATGCTCTGTAAAGTATCTTGGACTATTTTACTACTGGTGGATATAAATGCAAGTCTTTGTTGTAATGCAGTAGCAAATTTATTCACAAACAATAATGGGCACAGTTGCCTAGTGTTAAGCTGTTAGACAAGCAATGTTGAGGCTGTGAATTCAAATTCCATCTGTAGCAAGTTGTAAAATTAAATTCAGTAAAGCTGATAATTCATGGATTGGCCCCAAACATGTAAACTGCTGTTCAGTAAACCAGCTGTGTGTTCATAACAAAACTCCTTTAGGGGAGAGACCCTGCCACTCTTACCTGGTCAGGCCTGGCATGTGATTCAGTTCCATATTACATGGTTGAGTCTTGATGGGAAGCTAGAGATGGGCAATAAATACACATCCCAAATTTTTTTTTTAAAAAAAAGCAATAAATGAGCAGTTTAATCTATTTTTTAGATGTGTTGTTTGAGGGAGCAGTGTTTATTTAGCTGGCAAGGACACTGGAAGAACTCCATTCACCACCTTCTCAAGTGCAATCATAGATGGGCAGTAAATTCTGGTCTGACCAGTGATGCCCGTCGGAGGGAGGGGGGGGGTGGGTTGGGGGTTGGGCGGGAGTGGGCGCGGGCGGGCGCGTATCAATTAAGGCCCACCCAGTGTGACGCACACCCGGAAGCGCTGAGCGCACCCTGTGCGGACGGGGGGAGTAAGCTGAGCCGGGGCCTGCGCAGAAATCTCCCTGAGGCAAAGAGATCAGTTTGATTTTTAAAAATTTTAATAAAGACATAAAAATCTTCTAAGACATGTCCCCTCATGTGACAGTGACACATTCCAAGTTGTAAAATTAAATTCAGTAAAGCTGATAATTCATGGATTGGCCCCAAACTGCTGTTCAGTAAACATAAAAATGTGTCACTGTCACTTGTGGGGACATGTCTTAAAAGATTTTTATGTCTTTATTAAAAATTTTAAAAATCAAACTAATCTCTTTGCCTCTGGGAGATTTCTGTGACAGTGACACATGAGCTGGGACATGTCGATGAATTTTATTGAAAAATTTTATTAAACTTTAAAAACCTTCATGAAACCTCATCCCGCCCGTGGATGAGGTTTCATTATAAATGCGAAGGCCACCTGGGCTTTTCGCCTGCCCGCCAACCTTAAGGTTGGACGGGCAGCTCCGTTAAGTATTTTAATTGATATTTAAATGGCCTGAATAGGCCTTTGACAGTTCAGCGGGCGCACAGCCGACTCTGGTGCGCTCTCGCCGAACTGAACATCTGAATGACGTGCGGTGACATTGGGATGCACGCCCGACATCACCGCACATCATTTTACGTGTCAGTGATTGGGGCTTGCCCCCGCTCGCCAACCCGAAGATTCTGCCCATAGTGCCATGGAATCTTTGACATCCACCTGAACTAATTGAGCAGACAACAACAACAACAACAATAACAAACAGATAGAATTATGGGACCTTAAATGTAGCAAAATATCCCAAGAAGTTAATTTTGAGAGTTGGGATCGTTAGGGAGGATGACTGAATGAAATTGAAGAGAGATTTTAAGGAGTCTCTTTGATGGTGAAGATATAGCAAAATAAGAAGGATTAAAAAAGAGTTTCAAAGTGTTGGGAGAAGATGGTTGAAAGCCATCTATGTAGATAGCTGAAGGTCACTAATGGCCAGGACAGGAGGGGAATATCCAATAGACTGGAGCTACAAGAACAGAACTGGAGGTAAAATATCTATGGGAGCATTTAAAGAGATTTTCTGATCTATGCACTGAGACAGGGAGCTACAGCAATCTGCATGGATTTGGATGGAAGGTTAGTGGGGATTTTATATGGGAGGAGTTGGGCAGGGTAAGAGTTGAAGCTGGAGGCAACATAGAGATGGAGGCAGGTTTCAGCACCAGGGAGAGTTTGAAGTTGCATAACTATTGGGATTGACTGACTCAGGATTGGGAAGGGGGATCAGATCAGGAGCTAAAGCCCGGAGTTTTAGGTGACGGTCAGACAAGAGAAAGGTGCTACCATTTAAATCAAACTGATGCTGTGGTAAAGTGGAGTACCATGTACCTTTAAGAGAATGCAAGTGGACTAACCATGTGACAGTGCTGACCAATCAATGTACAGCACAGGCTATTGGTTGCTGGAGGTGGTTTGGGGAGCACACAAGGATTTAGTGCTCTCTGTTGCAATAAACAATCACAGTTTATGTGGGTCTCCCTCCATTATTGATATAAGCATCAACTAATGAGTGTATATGAAAGCGAATTCAGAACGTCCATTTGTGATATGTTGAGACCAACTAATACGCAGGATTGGAGATGGTACTATTCAAAGGCGTTTGCTAGCCGAAGTTAATCTAGACTTCGATGAGGCACTAGAATTAGCTACAGCCATGGAGAGTTTTTTTAGAAATTTGGAAGCTATAAGAGATGCACAAAATGGTGCCGTCCATCTGGTAGGGCTGGACAACAAAAGGCGCGAAAACATTGGACCCCAGAGAAAGACAGGAAATGCCTCCTTTGTACAGATCAGTAAAAAACAGCTGTACTACCCACAACATGAATGAGAGAATTGCATCCAGGCATCCAGTGGGCGATCGACAATTCAAACAAATCGAAAGCTTTTTCTGCCACGGCTATGGGCACACAAGGCAGCACTGCAGAGATAGGCTGAGACAGCATTTTAAACACAAAGGGAGAAACCGTGAAATATGTCTCATGGAAGAACCAGAAGAAATAGAATCAGGCATCCATTCATTATATAACCTGAAAGTGGGTAGAACCAAGCTAATCCAAGTAGTTATTATAGTCGATGGACAACCCATTAAGATGGAAGTTGATGCTGGAGTGTCGATGTGCGTCATTGGAGAACATACATTCAGATACTTGAATAAAGAAACTTATCCGTTAAGATTGGAAGTTTCGGACACAAAACTGGGAACATACATGGGTGAAGAAATGAGGCTGAAAGGGATATGTCAAGTCAAGGTGCAGTATGAGGAACAGTCTGCAAAATTATCTCTATTTATAATGTCAGGCAGGGGACCGAGTCTCCTCGGAAGGAACTGGCCGTGAGAGATAAACCTTGAGGGCCCCGCTAACTTCCCAATTCAAAACCAGAAGCGTTACTCCAGGAAAATAATGAGTGTGTGAAGACTCAACGGGAGAAGCCCATAGAAGTGTCACACTGGGACAAAGTTCAAGCTGAAGTCAGCATCCTTCGAAAAGAAAAGGAAAACCTATTAAAGGACTTTCGTCTGCTACAAAATTCAATCAGCTCCCAATTTGTGCTACAGAAAAGATATGAAGAAGAAAAGGAAGAGTCAAACCTGTCTCTGACTGAGTTAAGGAACGAATTAGCTGAGAACGGGCAACAATATGAGATTCTTCATTAATCTATTAATGAGAATAGGAAAGGATTGAAACAGCTGAAGCAGCAGCTGCATAAAAGCCTTGAAATTCTAAAACTAGAGGCCCCCGAGTTCTCAGAAGAGGAAAACTCAACTATTGAACTCATTCACGTTCAGCTCACGCCTGAATCTAGTCCAGCCAATAACAAAATTAAAGAGAAGACTGAGACATGGATCAGTGCTACCAAGAATAGGACACGCAGGAAGAAAAAGAGGAATTATTGACAATCTTTTCTTTTTCTTTTTCCCTTTGTCTTCACACCTCATGCAACTCACCGTTGTGTTGCTTTGTGCTTGTTGCCTTTATCTGTTTCAGCTTGGAGGGGAAGGGCAGCACAAGTGAACGTGACCACACCCAGAAGATGGTGAAATCATTCACTGAGAAACCTAATGGACAACTGCTCCTTGAAAAGGGAGGTCTTGGAAAAACCAGCCGAGGTTGTTGAAATGCGAAGCTCAACACGTCCGAGAAAGCCTCCTGAGAGACTTGATTTGTAAACAGTTATTACTGTAAATAGTTCACATTAAGTTTGCCAACTGTATTTTTTAAGTAAAGGGGGAGGGATGTGGTAAAGTGGAGTGCCACGTACCTTTAAGAGATTGCAAGTGGACTAACCATGTGACAGTACTGATCAATCACTGTACAGCACGGGCTACTGGTTAACTGTAAGTCTAGAGCTGAAGATGGTTGTAGGAGCACGGAAGGATTTAGTGCTCTGCCTTCTGCTGCAATAAACAATCACAGTTTATTCTCATGTCAGTCTCTCTTCATTATTGATAGGGAGCATCAACTAATGAGTGTATATGAAGGTTTGCAGTTCAAGTTTACTCGACTGGTGAACTCAGACTCAAGATATAAAAGATGCCCACAGCCCATTTTCTCCATATCTTTTCCCTCTTCACTTAGTATCTGTGATGGCTATTTCTGCTACTGTCCCCATTGCAGATCATTGGATAGCAATCAGGAGTGTACCCCAGGCCAGATCTTCATTTTTCTGGTCTGGTGCCTTAAAGAAGAGCTTAATTCAATACAACCAACTTAACTGAGATCAGCAAAATCAGGAGAGATGAAGAATGGAATAGAAACTTCTGGTCTGTATTGTTCACTTACATTCTCACCATTAGCTGTCATTGATGGAGCTAAACTCATACTTTCAATCAGATCATTTGCTTTAAAATGTTTAATCTGGCTACAGCCCTGAACAGGTGCTAATCCCTCATAAAACATTGCATTCTTAGACTTTCTTTGAAGTTTAAGGCTCACTTGGTTTTGAAAAGGGACTGCCCATCATAATATCTTAACCAATTTCAACTGCTTCATCA
This sequence comes from Cetorhinus maximus, assembly GCF_964194155.1. NCBI lineage: Eukaryota > Metazoa > Chordata > Chondrichthyes > Lamniformes > Cetorhinidae > Cetorhinus > Cetorhinus maximus. Next base: position 156,653,213 of record NC_135882.1, read on the forward strand.
ACCAGTGCGTAACTTGATGAGGTTTTCAGTAAGGCACAGAGCTGTTGAAAATATCATACTCCTGATTTAATCAATCAAGGAGTTAATGTATGGCATTTTAGTCTGTTATTTTGGAGTCCAACAGGTACAGAGGGAGCTGAATTGCATAGCCTCCGTGGGGATCACAAAGCATGATTAACCCATGCCCATTGACTGAAATACTGGCACCGAGCCAACTTTGTGGTATCTGCTTATTTAGAATGATTCCTGCGTGCAGCCAGCACTGAGCATGGCGTAGATTGGCTGCATCCATCAGCAAGGCACCACAATCGTGACTTCCTAGCACCACTTAAAGTGAGCCTGTACCTCTTAAAGAAGAGTGCATTGTGGCTGGAGCAAGTACTAGGAATCAGGCAGGAAGTGAATCTGACTGACCTGGGGAAGAGTGAGAAATGGCAGGACTTGGGAGAAAGTGGGCTCCAAAGTTTTCGGACACTGCTTTGGAAGTCTTGGTGGTGGATGTGGAAAAGAGGACAGATGTCCTGTATCCCTGGGGTTGTGGAGGTGGTGGGGGTACGGGTGGAGCATGGGGGTTGGGCGGGGGTTGACTATACGCCCCCTAGACTCACGGTCAATAGGTGGAGGGACCTCCTTGGAGGTCAGTGGCAGGAGAGAAGCATCCAGGAGCTGAATGCAGTGCCACAAGAAGTTAAATAAGGGGAAGGGGCTGCTGAAAGACAACCCCTTGTTCTTGCTGCCGACCCCCCTTCCCAGCTTCTCCGCAACCCTCTTCCGGTCATCACGCATCGTACTTGGATCCTTCCTCAATCCGAGGCCTTGGGTGGGTGTAGTACTGGCAGCAGCCACTGCCTCCCTGGCGGTGCTGCTGGGTACAAAAGAGCTGCTGTTGCCTCTCTGCAAGCATTCATCCTCCCACTCAGCCAGCGCCAGGTTTGTGCAACACTTGCCAAGATAGTGCAGTTCACATCCGGGCCTTCTGGGCTCGGAGCTGCTCGAGGTTGTCCTTGAAGGCCATCTGCAGTCTCTTCCACTGAAAGTCAGCAGCCTTCCATAGGCCATACTGTCGCCACTGGGGTAGCACTGTGTAGGAGCACTAGGCCAAGCACTAAGGGAATGCACAAGATTGATCCATTTATGTTTGTATGCAATATGGCATGATTTCATTAATGAATTTAGTTTGGAATGTTTGTTTTGTGTTGGCTTTTAACTTCTGTATTGTGGTCATGTGAAAACTGCGATGCTCAGTGACACAGGGGAGGTAAGCTGAGGGAATCTTGGTGAAAGGGGAACTGAAATTGCATTTCGGGCATCACACTTGAATGAGTTCATCACGGATGGCCTGCTGGCCGAGGCTGTCCCCTCATGATAGCGAGGTTCTGCAGCATCCAGCAGGGGGCAATGAATCTCGTCCCCGGCTCTGCCGATAACTGCAGGGCTCCTCCAGAATTGCCTAGGCAGCGGAATTGTTGTTTCAGCATGCCAACGGTCTCCTCTATTACATTCTGTGTGGTACCAGGATGTTCATGGGTTGTTCACCAGAGTCATTTGCCATGCAGTCAGTGGAAATCCCTGTTCAACCTGATGGCTCAAACGCAGCGAATTCGGCCGACTGCCGCAGAATGAAGGCATCATGACTGCTGCCAGGATACCAGGCTTTGACCTACATGATCTGTTGCCAGTGGTCACATATCAGCTGGACGTTGAGGGGGTGGAACCATTCCTTTCTGGTAAAGGGCATAGTTGATAAGCGGTGCCTGCAAAGCAATGTGTGTGCAGTCAATGGTACCCTGCAGCATGGGGAAACCAGCAACCTTCGTGAAGCCACATGTTGGCCTCTGGCAAGAGAAAATGAAATGTCGCTAGCCCTCTTTTAAGTGTAGAGCCTCAGTGACCTTCCTTACGCAATCGTGGACAGAAAATTGAGTTGTTTCAAATATCTTCAGCTCCAGCTTGGAAAGAACCAGACACAAAAAAGTTCATGGGCATGGTCACCTCTAGCATTGTGGTCCTCACCCAGCTCTAAGATTGGAATTCTTGCTCTCTGGCTGGAAATGGTCTCATGATGAGAGCCATTCTCTCTAATCCACACCCTACCCCAGCCCGCCGCCCCCCACCCCAACCCCCAACCCCCCAGTCCAGAAGTTTGCCCTACTCTTCATGGCTTCTGTTCATACGAACATTTGAATTAAGAGCAGGAGTAGGCACTCGGTCCCTCTGGCCCACTCTGCCTTTCAGTAAGATCATGGCTGATCAGAATGTAACCTCAACCCCACATTCCTGCCTACCCCAGATAACCTTTCACCCCTTTGTTAATCAAGAATCTATCTAGCTCTGCCTTAAAAATATTGAAAGACTCTGCTTGCACCACCTTTTGAGGAATAGAGTTCAACATTAACATAGGTGATGTGGCCAACTCCAGGTTAAAATGATCTACCACTGCGTACCACCAAAGTATTCCAAGCAATAAACCCCTTTTAAGATGCATAATCAGTCTTGTATTGTAAGTAGGTCCGATTTTCATCCTAATTGTTAGGAGTGTTACTGACAGGAGGGGGCCCATTCAAACAGCACTAATTTTTCCACTCACCACCCTTCCATAAACAGAAAGGTGTTTTGACTTGTTTCCTTTTTAATAAGCGGTGGCGTATTTCCCAACCCCTCGGTTTTTGTGTGATCCAATTCCTACCAATAACCCCACAGCAAACTCGAGGTAGGATGAACTCAAAGGACATAATTTTCTGCCTGTTGGGAGGGGGGGCCAGACCCAATCTCCGGCAGGCGGAGAGCCGATCCCCGCTGGAGAAGTGGGCCGCACCGCCATTTTAGTTGGGCGGGAAGCGCTGTGCCTGTGCGGGTGGGGGGGATTCCCCAAAAGGTGGAGAGTGCGCTCTTTCGCGCATGTGCACGAAAGAGCGCACATCTCCCTGAGGCTAAGTGCTGCCTCAGGGAGATCGCTTCCACATTGAAAAATATTAAAAATAGAAATACAAAATTCCCTAACATGTCCCCCTCATGTGACAACGTCACATGAGATGGGACATGTTCATAATTTACATAATAACTTTATTAAAATTTTTAGAACCCTGCATGAAACCTCATCCTGCCGCTGGATGAGGTTTCATGCTTTTTCTAGTTACCGCAGGGGCTCCTGGCCTGCCCACCAATCTTACGGTGGACAGGCAGGTTCTTTAATTGTTTAAATGATCCCGTCAATAGCCTCAATTGGCCATTGACAGGTCGGCGGGCCCGCAGCTGATTTTGCTGAGCCCCCACCTTCCTGAAAATTTAAATGGGGCGGGATGATGTTGGGGGTTCCGCCCGTCATCATCCCGTGTCATTTTACGCATTGGCAAGCAGGCCCCGCCCCCTGCTTGCTGACGGCAAAATTCTGCCCAAAAGGTTAGTTTATTGCACACATTCAAAAGCCATGGAAAGGAGGGTCCGTGACGGCTCTCTCTGCGCACATACAGTAAAGAGAGGGATATAGAAAAGAAAGCTTTACAGTACAAAGGCCACCGAGAAAATAAACATTGGTTCGCGTGAGGTCCAGAGTCCAAAACCAAAGTCCCATGAAGAATTTCTTCATGGAGGTCAGTGGGCTGAAGATTGGTGGTGAAAATTCGCTTGCCCGGTGGTGGTGCCTTCACAAGATGAAATAGGCACACAGAGGTGAATCATTTTGTAGACGATGGTTTCAGCAGAGGCAGGATAGATGGGGCTTGTTGTCCAGCCTGGCCAGACCTCCATCTGTGTGGCCTGCTAGTCAGATGTTAAAGCAGCAAACTGGCTTGCAGCCTTGGAAGGCAACATTAACTTGTTCAACAAGCCAGAGTCTTAAGTCATGTGACCTTACCTCTCCATAAGGTCTTAAACAAAGAATGTTTATCCAGTGTCTGGAATTCATCTTGGTCTCCAGGGCTGCTAATGTCTCTGTTGTTGCCTTTGTTCAGCCAAAAGGTCCAGTTTAAAATTAAGAAGCAGTTATGAGGATATATTTTTATAAAAATATACTGTCCGGTCCTGTTCCATCACAGGGGCCCGTGCAGTACACATGTGATGGAACTGAATAGGCCTATGAAATGTAAGGGTTGATTAACCTTGTGGGCCGCAGAGGAGTAGAAGTGTTCTTCAGGGGCCCATGAATATAAAACTGGGGACATGGACCCACGTGCACAGTTACATGTGGAAACCCAGGAGTCGCTGTCAGTGATTCCCTGCTCCTCAGCAGGGTGTACTGTTGGGAGTTCCCAGAGATGGAATCTTAAATCACTTGATTTGACGGGAACTTCCACCTTTTGTGCTATTAGCCTTTGCTGTAAAAACCCTTGAAAATGTTACACTTTGTTGAATGAGGTGTAACTGGGTTTTTAATGGCATATTAAATTTATAATTATTGTTGAACAACCTCTCTGGGCCTGAAGAATTACTTTTACATTTGTGAAATGTCAAATTTGTCCATGGTGATAATTCCATAGATGTTTAAAATCATTTTTTAGAGTTGGATATTTCAGCATCAGTTAACGTCCCAATCTTTGTTGCATGATCTCTAATTTGGTTAAAAACTGAGTGTTTAACAGTTCCTGCATTTCTGTCTGAGAATTCCTGAGTGTGGTAGACTGCATTAGTGTAAAACTAGAGCATGTGAGAGACCTGGCATTAATGAGTTTCTGGCTGATCATTGCATCTCTGGAACTCCCGACAGTTTGGAAAGTTGCGATTCATAAATGCTGTATGACGTAGAGTTAAACATTTACGCGAAAAGGAACTAGTCCCTTGTTCCCTTCTTTAGTATCTGATGGCATATCATCAAAACTATTATTGGTAAGAAAGGAACTTCTTTTGTTAAATAACTTCCTGGTTATTTTTAAAATTTACATGTCAACATTCTACATCTCTTCTCTACGCAAGCGCTGGTGACTTTCTGAAGCCAAACTTTTCACTTGACGATTAATTCTTCAAAGAGAGAAAACAGGAAAAATAACACAATTTCCTTAATAATTGGGATGACCATGTGAGTTATTTGATTTTTATATTCTTTAAATTTACTCTCGGAATGTCTTCAAGTTATTACTAGAAATTCTCATCCTCAGGGACTTTGTTTCCTCATAGTGGTTCTGCTTTGTTAACATACTTAATGTACAGGGCTCCCACTGTTAAGCAGTGCCTGACAACATACACTAATTCATGTTTCCAACAAGATTAAGAGCTTAAAATTTCACTGGTCCTGAGAATTGGCATCATTCATAATGCAAAACGCCCAAGCCAGCAGTCTACCGAAAACAAGACTAGGAGAGAAGTAGGTTGCTGGTTTCTGCTCGATGCTACTGCCTCAGTGTTCTAATGCACAAAATGACCTGTCTATATCCTCTTGCATTCTTACACAGTTTATGGTACCAAAATGAGAGGGCATCAACAAACTGTGATCTCTTGTGCCTATGTCTAATTTATTTACATTGTTGGGTGTGAAGGCTTAATTGCTATGGCTATGGGCCAGCATTTCTGAAGTTCACAGAATCACAGAATTGTTATAGCACAGAAGGAGGCCATTCAGCCCATCGTATCTGCACCGGCTCTCCGAATGAGCAATTCACTTAGTGCCATTCTCCCGCCTTCTCCCTGTAACACTGAACATCCTTCCTTTCTCAGGTAATAGTGTTGAATGCCTCAGTTGAACATGCCTCCACCACACTGTCAGGCAGGACAGTCCAGACCTTAAACACTCGCTGTGTGAAAAAGCTTTTCTCACATTGCTTTCGTTTCTTGAGTTTAAATGCCAACGTGGTAAATTGTGAAGGTGAATCCAGGGCGATTTTAATTTGTATTGCTGAGCATCTTGTTTTATGCCTCGTCCAATTTTTCGTTCCTGTTGATTGATCATGTTCCTTTGACATTGATAGGTAAAAGAGGCTGATGACTGATTTTTTTCAACCTGGTGATAAAAGCTAAAATGGCTCCCAACAAGTCTGGGTCAACACCAATAATAAAAATAAATAAAAGCTACCGTCTTGTTGTAAAAGCCCAATGGGCCACCAATGTCCCTTAGGGAAGAGAACCTGACATCCACTGCCCATCCTACATGTAACTCCAGTCTCACACTAAGTGGTTGATTGATCACGTCTCCTGAGATGGCCTTCAACAAGAAACGTCACCACCACCACCTTCGCACAACTTGTGGAAGAAAATAAATATTTCATTGACCATACCTTGCGATCAAATCTTAAAAAAAAATGAGTGCAGTCCCAAATGAATCGGAAGTAATTCTAAATATTGGTGCAGAGATTGATTTCTTCTGAACACAGTTTTGTGCTGGAATTAACAGTCGTACATTTATCTATATAAAATGGCTGTCTAGCTTGCCTTGATCTCTTTGATGCAGAAAAGCAGAATCCAATAAGAAAGCTTATTGCTGTATTTTGAAGCTGTTTTTCCAGCTTTTGTGTTTCTTTTTCTCTGAAGTAGGCTTTGTGTCAAGCATTTAGCATTTTTTTTGGAACATCTGTATGGGTTTCACTATTCGTATCCCTTGCCAATGTAAAGAAAATATCACTTTTTCCAATATTACTGTAGGATACTGTAAAACAGGCTTGTGGGGGCTGTGTGTAGTTGTGTGTGTGTGTGTGACTAACTTAATTAGGCTGAAGACAGTCAGACTGCAAGGTTTAAATCATTAAATGTTTAGGCATAATGCAAGCATTTTTGAGGCGGAAATGGACGAGCAAAGATGGGATGCCAGCAAATACAACATGAATAAAATTTTGCATTAGGAGGTGAGTGAGGAGTTGAATTTTTAGCTGTTGAATTTTGAAGAGAAATTAAAGGAAGTTTTATAACTGGCAAAGATCATAAATAAATAAAACAAAGTTATAAAGTTAATTTTTCCCGAAAGTGGTGGCCATAAAGACAATATGAAATATTTTTGGATTCTGGGAAAGGTAACCTTCAAAAGACAGTTAAGAACAATGGGTCAAGATGAAAGGGAAGAAATACAGAGTCATAGAGTTATAGAGGTCTACAGCACAGAAAAAGGCACTTTGGCCCATCCAGTCTGCGCCTGTCAAACAAGTACCTAACTATTCTAATCCCATTTCCCAGCACTAGGCCCATAGCCTTGTATGCCATGGCATCGCAAGTGCACATCCGAATACTTCTTAAATGTTATGAGGGCTTCTGCCTCTAACACCCTTTCAGGCAGTGAGTTCCAGGTTCCCACCATCCTCTGGGTGAAAAAATTGTTCCTCACATCCCCTCTAAACCTCCTGCCCCTTACCTTAAATCTATGCCCCCTGGTTATTGATCCCTCCACCAAGGGGAAAAGTTCCTTCCTGTCTACCCTATCTATGCCCCTCATAATTTTATACAACTCAATCATGTCCCCTCTCAATCTCCTCTGCTCCAAGGAAAATAACCCCAGTCTATTCAATCTCTCCTCATAACTAAAACTTTCCAGCCCAGGCAACATCCTGGTAAATCTCCTCTGCACTCTCTCTAGTGCAATTACATGCTTCCTATAATGTGGATTCCAGAACTGCACGCAATACTCTAGCTGTGGCCTAACCAGCATTTTATACAGTTCTAGCATAACCTCCCTGCTCTTATATTCTATGCCTAGGCAAATAAAGGCAAGTATCCCATATGCCTTCTCAACCACCTTATCTCCCTGTCCCGCTACCTTAAGGGACCAGTGGACATGTACACCAAGGTCCCTTTGATCCTTGGTACTTCCCAGGGTCCCGCCGTTCAACGTGTATTCCCGTGCCTTGTTTGTCCTGCCCAAGTCCATCACCTCACACTTATCCGGATTAAATTCCATTTGTCACTGATCAGCCCATCTGGCCAGCCCATCTATATCCTCCTGTAATCTAAGGCTATCCTCCTCACTATTTACCACCCCACCAATTTTTGTGTCATTTGCAAACTTACTGATCAACCCTCCTACTTTCAAGTCTAAATCGTTTATATATACCACAAACAGCAAAGGACCCAACACCAGTCCCTGTGGAACCCCACTGGACATAGGCATCCAGTCACAAAAACACCCCGCGACCATCACTATCTGCTTCCTGCCACTCAGCCAATTCCGGATCTAATTTGCTAAATTGCCTTGGATCCCATGGGCTCTTACCTTCGTTATCAGTCTCCCATGCGGGACCTTATCAAAAGCCTTGCTGAAGACCAAGTAGACTACATCAAGTGTATTGCCCTCATCTACACACCTGGTCACCCTTTTGAAAAATACAATCAAATTGGTCAGACATGACCTCCCCTTAACAAACCATGCTGACTGTCCTTGATTCAAGCAAAAAACTGCGGATGCCGGAAATCCAAACAAAATCAAAAATACCTGCTGAGTTTTTCCAGGTATTTTTGTTTTTGGCCTTGATTCATCCCTGCCTCTCCAAGCGTTGATTAATTCTGTCCCTCAGAATTGCTTCCAATAGTTCCCCCACCACTGAGGTTAGACTGACTGGCCTGTAGTTCCTTGGTTTATCCCTTCCTCCCTTCTTGAATAACGGTACCACATTGGCTGTCCTCCAGTCCTCTGGCATCTCTCCTGTGGCCAGAGAGGTATTAAAAAATATTGCCAGCGCCCCTGCTATCTCCTCCCTTGCCTCACTCAGCAGCCTGGGATACATTTCATCTGAACCTGGAGATTTATCTACTTTTAAGCCTGCCAGACCACTTAGAACCTCTTCCCTTTCCACGCTAATTTCTTTAATTATATCATAGTCCTTCTGCCTGATTTCCATACCCACGTTGTTCCTCTCACTTATGAACACTGACACAAAGTGTTCATTTAGGACCCTACCTACATCTTCTGGCTCCACACACAAATTACCACTATGGTCCTTAATGGGCCCTACTCTTTTCCTAGTTTTCCTCTTACTCTTATTGTACTTGTAAAATAACTTTGGATTTTCCTTTATTTTACCTGCCAATGTTTTTTCATGCCCCCTTTTAGCTCTCCTAATTTCATTTTTAAGTTCCCCCCGACACATTCTGTACTCCTCTAGGGCTTCCGCTGTTTTGAGCCCTCGGTATCTGCCATAAGCCTTCCTTTTTCTCTTTATCCAATCCTGTATATCCCTCGACATCCAGGGTTCCCAGGATTTGTTGGTCCCACCCTTTATCTTTACCGCAATATGTTGGCCCTGTACTCTCCCTATTTCCTTCTTGAATGAGTCCCACTGCTCTGACGCAGATTTACCTAAAAGTAGCTGCTCCCAGTCCACTCTGGCCAAATCATATCTGATCTTATTAAAATCGGCCTTCCCCCAATTTAGAACCCAGATTTCTGGACCATCCTTGTCCTTTTCCATAACAATCTTAAATCTAACGGAGTTATGATCACTATCTGCAAAGTGCTTCCCCACTGATACCTCTACCACTTGCCCGGCTTCATCCCCTAAAATTAAATCCAGGGCCGACCCCTCTCTTGTAGGACCTTCTATATACTGTCTTAAAAAGCTCTCCTGGATGCATTTTAAGAATTCCGCTCCCTCTAAACCTATCACACAATGAATAACTCAGTTAATGTTGGGGAAGTTGAAATCCCCCACTATTACTACCCTATTATTTTTACACTTCTCTGAAATTTGCCTACATATCTGCTCTTTTATTTCTCTCTGACTGTTTGGGTGTCTGTAGTACACTCCTAGCAATCTGATTGCTCCTTTTTTGTTTTTAAGTTCTACCCATATGGCTTCATTTGAGGAGCCTTCTAGGATGTCATCCCTCCTTACTGCTGTAATTTCTTCCTTGATCAATATTGTGATATCCCCTCCTCTTTTACCTCCTTCCCTGTCTCGCCTGTAGACCCTATACCCTGGAATATTGAGCTGCCAATCCTGCCCCTCTCTCAACCTTGTTTCTGTGACAGCAATGACATCAAACTTCCATGTGTTAATTTGTGCCCTCAACTCATCTGCCTTATTTATCAGACTCCTTGCATTAAAATAAATACCATCCAACCTTGCCAAACTCCCTTGTGCCTTAACTGGCCTATAATTTCTATGCCTCCCAGACTCACTTGCTCTCTCTTCTAATTTTGGCACCTCCCCCTGCTGAACTTACTCTCAGGATTCCATCCCCCTGCCAAGTTAGTTTAAACCCTCCCCAACAGCACTAGCAAACCTCCCCGCAAGGATGTTGTTCCCATTCCAGTTCAGGCGCAACCCTTGTACGGGTCCCACCGTCTCCAGAAATGGTCCCAATGTCCCAGAAATCTAAAGTCCTCCCTCCTGCACCATCTCTCCAGCCAAGCATTCATCTGGACTAACCTCCTATTTCTATACTCACTAGGGCGCGGCACTGGAAGTAATCCAGAGATTACTACCTTTGAGGTCCTGTTTTTTAATCTGCTTCCTAGCTCCCTAAATTCTGCTTGCAGGACCTCATCCCTCTTTCTACCTATGTCGTCGGTACCAACATGCACCACGATCTCTGTCTGTTTGCCCTCCCCCTTTAGAATGCCCTGCAGCCGTTCAGTGATATCCTTGTTGACCCTGGCACCAGGGAGGCAACGTACCATCCTGGAGTCACGTCTTTGGCGCAGAAATACCTGTCTGTTCCCCTTACTATCGAGTCTCCTATCACTATTGCTCTTCCCCTCTTTCTCCTCCCCCCCTGGGCAGCTGGGCCACTCACAGTGCCATGAGTGTGGCTGCACTCCCCAGAGGAACCGTCACCCTCACCATTTTCCAACACAGGAAAACGGTTCTCGAGCAAGATGTACCCTGGGATTTCCTGACTACCTGCCTGACACCTTTCTTCTGACTGATGAAAATTATTTAGCCAATCATGAAGCTATTTCTCATTTGTGCACCTGTTTTCTGTGCATTACCATGCATTATTTTCTAATTTCATTGATGTTTCTTGTGAAGAAGTTGATGTGTGTGCTTTATTTAGAGGTTGCCATGTACTTTTTAATGTTTAAAATCAGACATAGAACAGTACTAAGGGAAACATAGATTAATGGCGCCGGGAGCACACCAATCAATGAAGTAAAGCTTCTGTTACGCTTAAGGTTGAATTAATTTGGGCCATGACAAGCAAGTTTCTAAGAACAAGAGCATAAACCTGAACTTGTACGTAAAGATAGAATCAAGAATGATTACAGTACAGGAGGCCATTCAGCCCGTCATGTCTATGTAATGCACAAACACAAAAGAGTTTAACTATTACATCTTTGTAGCGCTAAGCTTGAGTATTCTGAAATGAAAGACATGTTACCAAAGCTTATTGTCCTGTACACATCAGGACAAATGCAAAAATGCCAAATTTCAAACATTCTCTGAAAACAAAAGGAATATGTTCAAGCCTTGCACCTTTTTTGAATTACCAAGGAACTTGGGGAGCCTATACTTCCCGTTGCTTTCTCCATGGCAATGCCTCAAACAATCAGAATTGACTTGCAAACTAATCAGCACACTTTCCTCCTGTAGTATAAATTGTCGTGATTGTTTAAAATTTGGCATTTTTGCATTTGTCCTGATGAGTGCATGACAGAAAGTTTTGGCAACATGTCTCTCTTTCCGGCAATATTACATCTTTATTTAATTAGTCATGACAAACAGTCAATTCATCAGTGAAATAATATCCACTAGGCAACCAGAACCCATGCACTCTAATGAGTATAATTGCAATTCTGCAAATTAGATACCAACATGAGATGACATTTCAAATGATTTTTCCAGATTTAGTACCTCACAAAGCTAATATAATGACACAGCTTAGACATGTATTGTTTTAACCTACAGAATGTGACATTTACTCAGAAGTTTTAAGGCTGCCTAATATTTCATCTATTTTGGGCTTTTTAAAGCTCTGCATGTTGTGATATTTGATTCTGCATTCAAAGAATCTTGCTTGTTTGAAACAACGTATGATCTAGTCTCCAAAACTTCCACAAACTTTGCTATAACTTTTGAAGAGAACAGTTAGATTTTAGGAATGAAGAATATAACACAAGGACAAGAACAGGGGGAAAAGTTTCAGGCCTGTGGCCAGGGAGACATCAGCAATGTGGTAATATTTCTGGACTTGTAATCGAGGAACCCCACCTACTGCTCTGAAGCAATGAGTTCAAATCCCACCATAGTAGCTGGTGGAATTTAAATTCAATTCATAATTCTGAAATAAAGTCGACTCTTAATTGCCCTTTGAAACAGCCTCACTCAATGATATCCAAAACCACGAGGGAAACCTACAGTTCACCACCACCTTCTCAAAGAGAATTAGGGATGAGCAACAAATGCTGGCCTAGCCAGTGATGCTCACATCCAAAGAATGAATACATTAAAAAAGGAATAACTTATATTCATATATTTTTTTATTCTTTCATGGGATTTGGGTGTTGCTGGCAAGGCCAGCATTTGTTATCCATCTCTAATTGCCCTTGAACTGAATGGCTTCCTAGGCCATTTCAGAGGGCAATTAAGGGCCAATCACATTGTTGTGGATTTGGAGACACATGGAGGTCAGACTCGGTAAGAATGATAGGTTTCCTTCTCTAATGGACATTAGTGAACCAGATGGGTTTTTACAACACCTGATGATAGTTTCATGCACACTAATAAGGCTACCTTTCAATTCCAGACTTATTAATTGAACTTAAATTCCACCAGCTACCATGGTGGAATTTGAACCACTTCCCCCAAAGCATTAACGTGGGTCTTTAGCTTACTAGTCTAGTGGTATCACCACTATACCACTGTCTCTCCCAAGTGCCATTGCAAAATGACCCAAGGTACTTCACAGGGTGTTATCAGAAAAAGAAATTACCATTGAATCATATAAAGAAACGTAAGGTGAGATGACCAAACAGGTGTCTTTTAAAGAGCGTCTTTAAGAGAGGAAGCTTGGTGGAGAGGTTTAGGGAGGGAGCCCCAACTGACACTCAAATCAGCCACAGAAAGAGAAGGAAAGAGAGGGAAAGAAAGATTGAATGAAAAGAAAGAGAAAAAGAGACAGAAAGGAAAAGTAAGAAAAAAATAAAAAGTTAAAATGTAAAATTTTAAAATCTCTAAGAAGAATTTGTTACAAGAAGGCTGTATTTGGTGATGCCACAACTGCAGAACATGCACTTTCTGCCCATGCACAGTTATAGTATAATGAATAAAAATTAAAATTAAAAAAAAAAATAATCACCCCTTTTTGATCCCCTTTTTCAATATTCATTTGTATGTTTTGATTTTTTTCCACTTATTTTTATTATTATTTATTTTCATTTTTATTCATTGTTTTATCCCCACCTTTTAGCCTATTTTCGATCTTTCTCCCAACCAACGTCTCCTCCCACCACCCCCCCCCACTAGGGCCACCTGTCACTTGTTCATAACAAAAACAAAAATAAAAATACCTGGAAAAACTCAGCAGGTCTGACAGCATCTGCGAAGAGGAACACAGTTAACTTTTCAAGTCCGTATGACTCTTCAACAATGTGATTGGCCCTTAATTGCCCTTCAACTAAGGACAAATAGAAGAAAGGTGAAATATAAGCTGGTTTAAGGGGGGTGGGACAAGTAGAGCTGGATAGAGGGCCAGTGATAGGTGGAGACACCAGGAGAGATGTGAAAGCAATGAAGGTGAACAAGGCAAAAGAGAGAGGCAGAAATCCTGTCGGAGAGAAGAAAGGTGAAATATAAGCTGGTTTAAGGGGGGTGGGACAAGTAGAGCTGGATAGAGGGCCAGTGATAGGTGGAGACACCAGGAGAGATGTGAAAGCAATGAAGGTGAACAAGGCAAAAGAGAGAGGCAGAAATCCTGTCGGAGAGAAGAGCAATACTTCTTCAAGGTAGGCATTCCTTGAAGAGAAGTGGCAGTCAATTAAACACTAAGATAAAAGCAAAAAAACTGCGGATGCTGGAAATCCAAAACAAAAATAAAAATGCCTGGAAAAGCTCAGCAGGTCTGACAGCATCTGCAGAGAGGAATACAGTCACTTGTTC